>NW_022196894.1:91363898-91375329 GCF_008632895.1 Mastomys coucha
TCTCCTCTTCCTCCCTCTACCTCCTCCTCTTCCTCCCTCTACCTCCTCCTCTTCCTCTACCTCCTCCTTTTCCTCCCTCTACCTCCTCCTTTTCCTCTCTCTACCTCCTCCTTTTCCTCCTTCTGCTCCTTCTCCTCCCCATCCTCCTTTTCTCCTCCCCATCCTCCTCCTCCTCCTCCTCCTCCTCCTCCTCCTGACAATTAACTAATAAAAGCAATGAAGTTCTGCTCTTCATAGTACCACCACCTCCTGTCGGCTCTCGAGCATCCCATGCCATCTTACCCCACTGCCTGTCACTGAGCAGCATCCCCTCTATCTCACACCTAGCTAAGCATGAAAGAAGAGAGAGTTGTGACACTTCCTGTGAGGATAACAGAGGAGCAGCAGGACTGCAGAGATCTGTCAGCCAGCCTTCTCCTGTTGGGGAACAGACATGAGGAGTCACAAAGGATTGCTGAGGTTTCTGGTTTCCAAACCAGGCTTACTTTCTACTAACTCACACCACCTCCTGCCACTTCTTCCTACAATACAACGTACAGAGACCTCATCCTGTCCAGGAATGCCATCTTGCTCTTAGCATTGTGTTCCTTGTAACTGCTCTAGCTACTGTTGCTTCTCCTTCTCCTTCTCCTTCTCCTCCTCCTCCTTCTTTCTTCTTCTTCTTCTTCTTCTTCTTCTTCTTCTTCTTCTTCTTCTTCTTCTTCTTCTTCTTCTTCTTCTTCTTCTTCCTTCTCCTCCTCCTCCTCCTCCTCCTCCTCCTCCTCCTCCTCCTCCTCTTCCTCCTTCTTCCTTCTATTCATCACCATCTCCTTCTTTCTCTTCTTCTATTTTAATTTTTCTTGGTTTTTTGAAACAAAGTCTACTGTAATCTCACTGAACTTACTATGTAGCAGAAAATGTACTCCTAACCATCCTTCCTTAGAGTGCTGCGATTACACGCATACACTGTTGTGGGGCTTGGGCGACATACATGCACCGTTGCCATGTTGGGCTAATATGCATGCACTGTTGCGGGGCATTACTGTCACATGCAAACCTAACTGAGCTTTAAAGACAGTTCTGAATAACCAAGCATCATTATCATCATCATCATCATCAAAGTGTAGTGCACATTGGGAAGAGGGGTGAAACACCACTTTGAAAAGCAATCTGTGTGTGTTATCCTCTGATTTAGAACAGTCTCCTACTCTCTGCTTAGGAGTGGGGAAATGCACGTGGTAAATCTCCCACTGGCTGTAGACAGACTTCTAGAATGAGGAAGGAGATGGTGTGAGTTACAGAGTTAAATCCTTGGCCTTGCCAGAACCCAGTCTGCTTCTGCTCCCAGCACTCTGGTTCATTTGTCCCAAACCAGCCTCATCAGGCCCATGCTCTGGGCGTGCAGGGTTTTAGGCAGTTATAATCCCTTTAGAGCCCAGCCTTTCATTTTATCTCAAGAAGGAAGCTAATTAACTGAGTGGCGTGGGAGAGGATGAGAACAGGAGGGAGGGCCAGCGCACCATGGCTGAGGTGAACAGGGGGGAGGGCCAGCGCACCATGGCTGAGGTGAACAGGAGGGAGGGCCAGCGCACCATGGCTGAGGTGAACCGAGCCTTAGTCAGGGTGGTGCTAGCATGGCAGGCAGAGCTCTCCAGGGCTTCTTCTATCAGCTGTCAGGTGATCCAGTGACCCTGGTGAGTGCTGAAAGGGAGAATCTGAGGTAAAATGCAAATTAGGAGATGAAAGCGGAGAGGTTGCTGGTGGAACCAGGAAGAATGCATTGCAAGCAGGCAGCGCTTACCATCTTAATTAAATGTCTGTGCGCAACTGGGGAGAAGCTGCCCGCACCGTGTGGAAGAGTGCGCAGGGTTCGGAGGAAGCGCTGGATGACTGAGACAAATGAGGAGCGAGAAGATACTGAAGGGTGCCCAGAGCCAACACCATGAATTCCTGAGGAGGAGCCCACCCCGAGAAGTTCAAACAAAGGCTTAGTGGAATCTTTGGAGAATTCCTTCACAACAGATAGGTGAGGGAGACGGTCTACACTTCCCCCCATGGTCCAGCTTAAGTGGTGAGGGGAGCCCCAGCTGAGTCCTGCACTCAGAACTCCTCCATCCAAATGGGAAGGGCTCCATCAGCTTTCCTGCCAGAGAAAGGCACTGCAGCAGGGGATGCCTAGCAGTTCAATTTCCACAGCCCTGGCTGTCCCTGCAGTCAACTGAAAAACAAGAAAAACGTGTGCTCTGACCTCCATGCATACCATAGTGTGTCTGCATGTATCCATATGATGTGCCTATACCCCACAGACACATCACACATACATACATACATACATGCATACATACATACATACATACATACATACACACCACCACCACCACCACCTAAATAAACAAAAAAATTGAGATTGGCCTATTCCATTGACACTTGACACTTCAAATTCTTATAGCTATTAGATAGGAAAAAAAGATATCTAAAAACTAAATAAGCTTTATTATACAAAAGGACAGACTGTAAACACTGACTGCTATTAGAGGCATATTAGTAACATGAGAAGGCAAAGCAAGAAGACTGGAGGTTAGCTCAGTGGCAGGGCACGTGCCTAGCAAGTCCAAGGCCCTGGGTTCAGGCCCCGAGTCTAGGAGGAAAAAGAACAGAACAGAAAGGACAGAATGTTCTAAGAAGCATTCATTAACAGTTTTCTGCACCAAAACCCCCATTTTTATTTTTAAATGCTCTTTAAGTGAGAGTTGGGGAGTAAAATTATATCTTATACTTTCTTGATATAGAAAGCTTGCTAAAATGATCTCATTCTTAATTTTGAGTATATACAAATACAGATTTTATGATTTTTATAAATGTAAAGAGCTCCTGAGTAGTTAAACTAGAATATTTGAATTTAGCCATGTGAGAAGATAGAACACATAAAGAACAAACATTAGAAAGAAACAAAACCCTTAAAAAAAAAAAGACAAAATTAAAAGTGGTACAATGAGAATCTAAAAATTAAACGTAGATGTATTCACAAGATAATGTTGGAAATATTTTAATAGGCAAAGATTTTTAATTTTTAATATCAATATTTTCAATATTCTAAAGTGAAGAAATTTTACATTAAAAAAAACAGTTGAAAATTAGGAAAATGTAGGTGTTTAATTTCTGAGAAATTTCAGTGCCATGTGGAATATTAAATAGGACACAGGTCAAGATTTCATATCAAAATAAATACAGAATCCAAAAGGGAGACAGAATAATATTTTCAAGTTGCACAGCATCAAATAAAACAATGGCCATTTCACATGACAATAGTTAGAGAACCTGAACCATTATACAAGTTAAAATATTCCTCAATATAGAGAGGACAGAAGGAAGTGACTCTGGGGCCCTTCCTGATACACTGGGTGACTCACTGCTCTAACTGGTCACAGTGTGTTACAGTAACACAGTACTTCACAGTCAATGGTTGATGAGCCCTATGTATAAAGCTGGTTATGGTGGAAATGTTTCCTCAAATAGTATGAAAAGTATTTTATCGATTTTATAGTCCTAAATAACTCTTGACTAAAAAATAAATACATAAAGGAACTAACAAATAAATTAATAAATTTTTAATGTGCAAAATTTTAAAGCTGTTACTTTCAAAACTTTGAGATATGCCCAGGTGGCTCTTGTAGAAATATTCACATTTCAATTCTTTTAGGATTAAAAAAATGAATAAAATTAAATTAACTGAGCCCTCGATCTATAAAGCAAATAAATTTAAGAGAGGCTAAAAATAACAATTTATGAAATAAATGTTGTTAACTAGAGAACACAATGGCAGAGACCTTAGAAACCTATGCACAAATGCATGTCTCTAGTCACCTGAATTAAGAACTTAAAAACAGACTTATGCAGATGCAAAAGTAGAAAAGATCACTAATAAAACATTTAAAGGATGTGACAGACATGTCAGCTTGACTCACCTAGAGTCACCTGCAAAGTGAGTCGTAAAGCGGAATTGTTACCAGTCACTTGGCCTGTGAGGTCACTTGGCCTGTGAGGTCACTTGGCCTGTGAGGTCACTTGGCCTGTGAGGTCACTTGGCCTGTGAATGTGTCTAGGAAGGATTGCTGTAATTAAAGTGGGGAACCACCCAGTCTGCTGAGGGTGGTGACTCCCTTGATGGTGAAAAGACCCTTTCACAGGAATCACTTAAGATCATCAGAAAACAAATATTTACAGTATGATTCATAACAACAGCAAAATCACAGTTACAAAGTAACAACGAAAGTTTAAGAAGGTTGAGAGCCACTGGCCTAGGGAGAGAGTCTTGAACTCTTAAAGGGTGGAGCTGAACACAAATAGTGAACATCGAGCATACACACTCATTCTCTCTGCTCTTGCTTGTGAATGTGGATAGCTGTTTTAAATTCTTGCCAGGGTTTTAAGGTGACTTCCCCACAGCGTTGGACTGTAGCCTGAACAACAGACTATTGGTTTTCATCAAGGTATCTCACCACAGTGGCAGAAACACAAGGAGAACAAAGGTGTAAAGGCATGGTTTTTAATTCCCTTGTAAAAATGTTTGGTATCCAAACCACCTCCGGGGCATCTCATAGGCATAAGCCAAAATCATTGGGAAAGTTAGCAAATTGCCCAAAATCCACCTCCAAGAGGCAACGGACTTTCATGGGTCTTTAGATCCGCAGGTTTAATAAGGAGTAGATTGGTTTTGTCTGTCACATCGGGACATAGAACACGTGAAAGCTTGCCAACACTGTTTGTGTAACTGATCTAATCTTGAAACCAAACCCAGACAAGAAGAGGAGGAGTCAAGAGAAGAGGTCTAAAAACCATCAACCTAGGGACGGATCCTGTGACTACAGGAAACAACACCCTAAATAAATCCACAGGATGCCCTAGCATAGCAAGGTTTATACTAAAGATCCATCAACCATTTAATATGAAGCACTGGATTAACACAGCACATCATTCAACCATGCCAGGAGAATCACTGCATGATGTTCTATCCAGATACAAGAAGAAGAAGAAAACAAAAACTGACTTTTAAACTAAAATATTTATTAATTCAAAAGTTTATCACCTGAGCGGGAGAAGTCGATACCACAAACCATACCTCGCCATCACGAGTGACAGAAACTCCCGACTCTACCCACAAGGCCCTGGTACCTCCTGCCTACTCTCCGGACACAGGCCATTGCCCTTCAGACAGGCCAGTCCCAAGTTACTCCTCAGGACACCCCTGCAGTCTCCCTTCTTCCTTGCGTGCCCGGAGACCCCAGGCACTGCTCAGAACACCCTCTTCTGGTGATAATTTTCTTGCCTTTGTACCCGAGACCACAAACTCCTGTGGCCACGGGCCGTGACACAGTTTCATTATCCTATCTCATGATACCAAGCAGGTACTTAATTAGTGTTGACTCCTTGTTTAATTAATTGATACACCAAAAGTTTGCAAGTACGTATGGATATTGATTTCTGTACAGGGAAGCAATTCTGAATTAATAACTCAGTCATCAAATCACTTGCTCTGTGGGACCAGTCCTGAGCACTCATGCCCTGGGACATGTGTGTCTGTGGGACAAGCTTCGAGAGGTTTCACGGCATGGGGAGGGGAGTTGAGGGTAGCAGAGACAGAGAAAGGCAGAGAGTAGAGGAGTAAAGGCCGGCGGGAGCACGTGGGGGTCGGGGGAGGGGAATAGGGAGAGAGGAGGGGCTGGAGGCAGAGGAGAGAGCAAGAAGGTGAGAGAGCCCCCAATTCCAGGCTTTAAGGATCTGCGGAGCAAAACTGAAATGCAACCTACTGTGGTTTCCTTCCTGATCTGATGGGGGTTCTTCTGTGGAGACTGGGAGACGCCACAGCTAACCCACGCGTGGGTTAGCTGCCCACGCGTCCTGCAGCAGCTACCCAGCAGTTAGAGACGCTCTAACCCAAACCCAAAGAATTTACCTAACTCAGCTAATGAAAGTCTCCTTTGGCCACGCCTAAGAAAACTCCCTTCTCTTCTAAGACAAAGAAGAGAAGGGTCATTTTCTATGAACCGTTTTATCACGTTTCCTATGCCAAGTGACAGGAAAGGAGATCATACTTACAGGCCCCCTTCGTCCCACTGATGAAGTCACTAGACGTATGGTCGTAAAAATACCTACAAGAATTCTAAATAGATCACGTACTGACTGAGGGGAGGTTGGGTTCTGCTTCATCACCCTCAAAGAAATCATGGCCTGGACAAAGCCCCCCCCCCCCCCCCGACATCCACTGAAGTTTTAGTCAGTTCAGAAACTGACTAAAGATTTAAACATCAAGGGCGTCACTGTGGGTATCTGGGCGTCGAACAGCCCGAACACCTTTCCTGCTGCTCTCCAGTTGACTTTCTGAAAGAAATCTTCTCTTCTCAGAGATCCGGGCAGTCATAAACGTTTAGGTAAACAGACATGGGCCTGAAGGGGTGGGAGGATCAGAGGGGATTGTCTGGGGAAAGAATGGTAGACAGACAAGATTAGCGTTAACAGCTCCAGGACTCCTGCACAGAGCAGAAGGCAGAGGGGCCTGGCAGCGCTCCAGGAGGCCTGAGCTATGAAGTCAGCAAACCCGAATTATTTCATACAAATCTCCACTTGCAAAGGATGAACCAGTCTACATAAACACATCCCCAGCCCTGCCGGCTGCATTCGCAGATGCTCGCCTACATAATCAGACGTGAGACTGGACCATTGACTGCCTTAAAAAGCCGTTTTTACCCGTGCTTTTCTGTTGAGAGGCAATTATGGCTCAGTAGCCACTTTAATTTGCCCTGACAGCGGACTGTCAGGTACCACCAAAGAAAACAGATGAAAAATAGAAGCAATAGTTACTCTCTGGGTGATAAATGTTTATGCCAAAAAAAGATTAGTTAAAAATCCATCTTCCTCCACCTGGGCTGAGGGTCTGTTTGAGGGAACTGTCAGTAGAATCATTACTAATGAAGAACCAGACTACGTGAAACAATGGTTAGGAAGGAAGTTGAAGAGATAAATGTAATTTCAGATGCCACGCGGTTTTCATTAGGAAGGAAGACAGCGCACTTTTCGAAACAGCCTGAGAGATTACACATGCTAAGGCATCAAATCTTATCCAGTCCCATGTATCCATCTAGTTCTCAACCTTAAACTCCTCCTACCATGCCTTGGCACCAGCCCATTGTCATAAAAATCCAGAGGGCTTGGACTGCAGAGATGGCACAGGTCATGCAAACATTCAGATCCCCAGAACCTATAAAGGGCAGATGTGGTAGCACACATCAGCAATCCCAGCACTCCTATGTTGAGTTTGGGGAGCAGAGGCAAGAGAATCACTGTGTGGTGGTTTGAATAAGAATGGACTCCTATAGGCTTATTTATTGGAATGCTTAGTCACCAGGGAGTGGCACTCATTGAGAAGGATTAGAATGTGTGGCCTTGGTTGGAGAAGGTGTGTCACTGGGGGTGGGCTTTGGGGTGTCTCTCTTGACCTGTGGATCAGGATGTAGCTCTCAGCTATGCTCCACCACCACGTGTACTGCCATGTTCCCCACTATGATAATAATCGACTAAGCCTCTGAAGCTGTAAGCCAGCCCCCAGTGAAATGCTGTCTTTCTAAGAGTTGCCTTGGTTGTGGTGTCTCTTCACAGCAACAGAACAGTGACCAAGACACCCTGGAAGCTCATGGTCAGCTAGCCTGGCACACACAGGAGCAAGCAAGGGACCCCTGCCTCAAAGAAGGTGGAAGATGAGAACCGATACTCAGAGGCAGCCTGTCCTCTGACCACCACACACAGAGCATGGCATGCTCCTGCCTGCATTTGTAAATATACACACCAAAAAAAGAAAGAAAAGAAAAAAGAAAATAAGGAAAAGGTGATCATTGTGATCCTCTATCCCTTGGCCAGAAAAAAAAGGGAGGGAGGCTTCTTTTGACTAGCATTGTCTGAGGTACTAATGATCTTTAAATCTCTCATCAATCACACTAACTCATCTTCCTCCACAATGGGTTCCATGATGGAACCCACACAAGTTACTTTACTCATGAGAGGGATGGTCAGAGAATGCCCACCCAGCTAGATCTCTGGCCACTGGGTTCTGGATTGGATATTGGGGTCCATGAACATCTAAAGGAGGCACAGGGATGAAAGGAGAGATGCCAGAAGCCAAGTGCATCCCTATAAAGTGGCGCCAGATGGCTTACTGTCCATGTATCCACACCCTTACTAGACCCTTATGCTAAACCTCACTTTCTCTTTTCGACTAGCCCTTTGATAACTTCTAGTGGGTTTTGATTGTATTCTCCCCTCCTCGCCCAGCTCTTCCCAGATCCACCACCACTTTCCTACCCACCCAATTTTTTAAATCCCTCTTTTTAAATCTATAAAAAAGACAATTTGAACTAGTCAAATATTCCTAGAAATGCGGTCTTCCCCTGGAATATGGTCAGCTTCCTGGAGATGACACTCTTAGAGAAAACTGTCTTTCCTTCCCTCAGCAGCTGCTACTGCCTACAGCTCTGCAACTGTGATTGGTCTCAAGAAGAAGAGAACAAGAATTCGTGATCTCCTATGCTATTTCTCTTAAGAGAGAATTCAAGGCAAGTCTCTCTCCCCTGGAATTTCTCTTCTCTGGAAGTTCAGCCACTGGCATCCTTGTCCTTCCCCATCATTTGGGCTTGAGTGAAGACAGCAGCTGTGCCTCGTGCTCAGACTGACAAGTGGAGAATTTGAAGTGGTTTGTCTCCTTGTCTACCATTTCTGCAAACTGTACTTTAGAGAGGGAAAAACAAAAAACAAAACCACTGCCCAGAGGATCGTCACCGTGAGAGCCTATGCCTGTACAAACCAGCTGGAAGGCTTTTGCGCACAAAATGCCTAGGGTCAAAACCACCACAGCTGTGTGATTATAGAGCGAGACCCAAAGCTAGGACATCTCTTGAGACTGAGCTTCACCTCTAACTGCACAAGGAGACTATCCTTCTTGCATTGAGTGTAACTTTCCTTAGAAGTGTTACCTGGTCTGTTTCATTGTTGCAAAATCTGGATTACTTTGCTTTCAGTAAAACATCTGAAGTTGAATAGTCAGCTCACCTGTGCAGAGGGGACAAGAACTCTGCCACATACTGACACTGAGGGCTGTGTAGAGAGCAGAAAGGAAACTGAGTGTGTACTGCTCTAGGGATCCGGTCAGTGGCAGGACCCAAGGGCCCACGAGGGCAGGCAGAAGGATGTGAGAGCCAAGGCTCCCTGTGGAAAGTTTTGTATAAACCAGGGAGCAGGGAAGTCACTTCAGGTAGCTCAGTGCTCACCCACAGTCTCAGGAGAAATGAAGATGAAGTAAAATTGAAGCCACAGTAGGGTGAGCAGACTCTGCAGAGATGTCAAGTCAGAGCGGGCCCCTCTCTCGAATGGGAAAGGACAGCTCAGAACCCTGTTGGGACAGGCTGGAGCTGCTTGCCTGGAGCTGCTTGACTCTTGGTACCTCTTCTTCAGGGCTGGCACAGGAGTTAGAGATGAACTGTGACAGCCACTCCACACCTTCCCGCCCGTTGCTCTTGTGGATGATTCCAGAGCCCGACCCTTTTTTAAGTAAATTGTTCTTACTCATTTCTGTTTGTCTTTGGACATTCAATGGCCTCTGTGCTGTGACACGCATATTTGATGTTTCCGTGAGTCACACCAATTAAACAGTCTCCTCAGTGGACTCGGGAAACCAGATTGCCTTCCCCAGTGTGTGTGGGCAGTAGCTAATCTCCTGAGCACAAGAATAAATCAAAGGGGAGAGGAATTCTTTTCTTTATCTACCCGCCTGTCTGCTTTAGGAAAAGCCACTTCAACTGCTTCAACCCCAAGCCTGGGAATTAACCCATTCTCTCTTGGCATCTCAGGCCTTGAACCTTGGACTTAACCACACTATACCACCAGCCTTTCAGGGTCTCCAGTTGACAGACACAGAGGTCTCTTTCTCTGTGCTAGAGTTCATTTCCTCAATATATATCTAGATGTACAGGTAGATATACTTGTCTTTTGTGTTTACAAATATATGTGTGGGGGCTGGAGAGATGTCTCAGTGGTTATGAGGACTGACTGCTCTTTCAGATGACCTGAGTTCAGTTCCCAGCATCCACACCCGTGTGGCTCACAACCATCTGTACGTAACTCCAGTTCTGGGTGTCTAACACCTTATACATGCAGACACATACACTTATGCATAAGCTAAAATAATACAAATACTATATATGTGGGGGCTTCGGTTCCAAAATAAAAGTTGCTACATGACTCTGAGAGTTTTCTTCAGGTGCTAACAAGCTGGGGATGCCCATTTTGTCTGCATTGTCCTTGCAGGAAACACACCCCCATAAACCCAGCAGTGAGGAGTCAGGGAATGAGACCAGGTAGAACCCTTGAAGCCTACCGAACAGCTATCTAGATGGTTTATTGAAGTTCCAGGCCAATAAGAGTCTTTGCCTCAAACAAGAAGTAGAAGGTGCCTGAGTAGCAAGACCCTAGGCTGCTCTCTGACCTATACACATGTGAACACTCACAGACACATACACACACATGAACAAGCACGCACGCACGCGCGCGCACACACACACACTGCTTGCCCTAGACAGTCTTGCTATTTCAATACACTTACCTGCCAGCCTGCCTCCAAATAACCATTGCACACTCCCACCCCCCAGGAACAGATGGCTGGCTGGTGTTAGGGTTTGAATGGAAATGTCCCCTCTAGAACGCTTGGTCCCCAGTAGGAGGAAATGTGAGCCTTTAGAGGTGAGGTTTCACTGGATGAAGAGGGTCACCAGGAAACAGGTCCTGTGAGCCCTCGCCCTCCCTGGGTTCTGTCCCACACCTTTAGCTGGCCACACTGCTGTTATGAGTACAGTATCTTGGAGTAGCCGAGACCTCCCTGCACGACCTGAGAGGACACGTCTGTCTCTATCAGGGCCAAGGCCTTGGGACCTGTGCTCAAAGCCAGCAGGTGTCCCTTCTGTAAGAAGCCAAATTGTGTCATAAAATATTGACTTCAGAAAGATACAAACTAGAATTTATTTCTCATACCAACAAATACCCTGCTGTTTCCTTGCTTTGAACGTCTCCGCGCTCCTTTGAAATTTGTAGTGATTGATACGGGTTTTTAAGTCAGTTTATGGCTGTTCATGTCACATTTTCTCCCGATTTCCAGTCTTGTCTGGCACCGTTGATTGGTAAGTCATCTGATTTTGTCTTTTATTGAGGGCCTTTGAATTTATCAAAATGTTGAAATAATCCATCAATCAGAATAAATGACTTCAAAGGGATTCGAGTTAAACTTTAGAAGTCTGAAATGGGCGCCCAGCAGAGGGCTTCTTGCATTTCACCTGCAGGACAATATGCCTGGTGAGGAATTTTGCTAAAAAGATTTAATGGGCATGTAAGTCACATTTGAAAATCATCTGCTGTC
>NW_022196894.1:91375356-91375901 GCF_008632895.1 Mastomys coucha
TGTGCGTGTGTGTGTGTGTGTGTGTGTGTGTGTGCATGTGTCTGTGTGTATGTGTATGTGTGCGTGCGTGTGCGTGTGCAGGTACACATGTGCATTTTACCCAGCATCATTTACTATGTAGCCAGATATGTTTTAGGCCATTCATTTCCACCAATCTATTTCCTGAGCCTCAGAGGTCACTGTGAAAGAAAAACAAAGTAAATTCCCAGGGAGTTGGGGATGCTGCCTGAACAAATTCTGAAAAGCCAGGCTATTTGTCCCCATGGTTGATGCAGAGGCAAAAAGTGCTTGTGGTAATTGTTGTTAAATGAACATCTCAGAGACATATGTCAATCATACCTACATGGTCGTATGTTTCCAAGGTAGCTAAGTGTCAGTACTGAGTTGTTTTGGTTTTTTGTTGTTGTTGTTGTTTCGTTTTTAAAACAGATTGTGCATTCAAAACATTAATCGGGATTTTTAGAAAAAAAAGTGATAGGCATAGAAGATGAGGAAAAAGAAGAGGAAGGAAGGAGGAAGAGGAGGAGGAGAAGGGGAGGAGGGGG
>NW_022196894.1:91376475-91393181 GCF_008632895.1 Mastomys coucha
AGGAGGAGGAGGAAAATGATGGTGACAGTCCAAATGGAAGAACTCACTTCTGAAACAGAAAATACTCTTCTGAAATGTCATTGGAAAATACAAGGTTTCGAGTTGGCGACAGCTGACGAAACGCATACTCACTAAACAAAAAGCACTAAGAAATAATACACATCACATATCCCTAGAAATATTTTGAAGAAACGAGCCCCTAAATCTCCCCAAAGCTGTGACAAGTGGGAAAGCCTGTGGATGGAGCACACAGGTGGCACATCGAAGGCTGCCCCTTTCTGTTTGTTTGTTTGTTCATTTGTTTGTTGTTGTTTTCAAGACAGGGTTTCTCTGTGTAGCCCTGGCTGTCCTGGAACTCACTCTGTAGTCCAGGCTGGCCTCGAACTCAGAAATCTGCCTGCCTCTGCTTCCCAAGTGCTGAGAATAAAGGCGTGTGCCACCATCGCCCCGCAATTGAGCAATTCTTGGGGTGGTTGCTCAGCTCCGGAGATGGCTTAGGCTGCCTGTTTTTTTCTGGAGAATCTCCACCAGGTGAAGATCATAACAGGCCAGCAGGATCCCAACCCAAGCTATGAGCTTGTGATTCTGCCAGGATGGCATGGTTCTCAGGCAGCCAGCAGCCTGGGGGCTGGAAAGGCCCAGGTCTACAGCATAGAAACTGAAGTGGCAAACTGGGGTCAGACTGTCAAGGACTCCAAATATCAGGAGGCCCAGAGGTGAGGACATATCCCTGCAGGAAAAGAATCCAGGGAGATCTAGGAACAAAATGGGTCAGGTAGATGAGCAGTGTTGAGATCAGGTGATTGCCTGCTCTATGTCACGCCACATCGTGTGTGTTGTCTTCAAGTGACTAGGGGCTGTCACTGAGCCTGGAGCTGCTGGGAAGGCTATGCTCATAGCCCAGAGAGTCCCAGCGATCTGCCTAGCTCCAGCTCCGAAGCCATAAGGGTTACAAGAGGCAGGCCTGGTTTCTTATATAGGTCATTCTGCTCTCTGAGCAAGCTCTTCACAGAGTGAGCCATCTCCCCCATTAACTTAAAACCTTTACACAAGTAAAAATGGGTGACATGGACCCCTCCACAGAGCCTGTGTGGAAGCTGCCTGGAGGCTGAGAGCACTTATTGTGAGACTTGCATGAGTAGAAGGGTAAGTGGCTCTCTGTAAGAGGCTGACATCACACTTCCCTGGCACCTGAGGATGTATCGGTCAGCCCTGCCCTATCAACACAGCTGCCCTTAAAAAGATCCATCCCCCAAAGCTTCCTATTAACCATGAACGCCAAGAGCCTTTGGGTCCTCAATTACTAGACAGAGCAGCTTACATCTAATGCCCAAGTCACTCCCTGGACTTGCTAATCACTCTTTGTGAAAGTGGCAGCCAATGGCCCAGAGATGTACCAGCATTGGAGGCTCAGGATGAAGGAGAGAGAGGAAGGTGAGGCAGGAGGATTGGCCCTTAATTGGCTTGCTTCCAGCATCCCACTAGTATCCTCTCTCTTTCCCCTACCCTCCCTCCCTTTCTTCTCTCTCTCTCTCCTCTCTTCCTCCCCCTCTCCTTACCTCTCTTTTTCTCCCTTCCCTCTTCCCCTCTGCTCTCTTTCTTCCCTCTCTTTTTCTCCTTCTCCCTCTCCCCCCTCTCTCCCCCCTCTTCCCCTCCCCTCTGTCTCCTCTCTCTCTCTCTCTCTCTCTCTCTCTCTCTCTCTCTCTCTCTCTCTCTCTCTCTCTCTCTCTCTCTCTCTCTCCCCCTTCCGACCCCACCCTCCCCGTCCCCAGGGAGGTTATGTCCTTCCTTCAGTTCCTGTGTCAGATTCCAGGCTGACACATGGTAATTGATTCCACTGCTGGTTAGAAGGCTGTTAAGTGCGAGGGATGAAGTTTCAATGAAAACAAATAGCACTTCATGGGCCTGGCCTTTCAGAGCTGAGCTTCTGTTGTGGTTGAGGCTGAGGGTGTGCAGTTCAAACCTGTGTGAGCCGGTTGTGTCTATGTCTGCACTTCCCTAACTCACCTTTACCAGCTCCAAAGTGCACAGTGACAACTAGGTTGTCTCATTGTCACTTCTGACTCAATGACAGCCCAGAGGCAGGTGGAGGCTCTGATTCAAATCAAGAAGAGAAGGTGAAGTGTGTTCTAAGCCCCCTAGGAGAGGGATTCTTCCTAGAAAAGACTTCCATTGAAGAAAGAAGCAGCCTTCTGCGAGGCCCATCAGGCCTGAGTGTGGCCTTCTGTGTGGCCCATCAGGCCTGAGTGTGCTCCTTGTTCTGTGGCCCATCAGGCCTGAGTGTGGCCTTCTGCGAGGCCCATCTGGCCTGAGTGTGGTCTTCTGCGTGGCCCATCAAGCCTGAGTGTGGTCCTCATTCTGTGGCACATCAGGCCTGAGTGTGGTCCTCATTCTGTGGCACATCAGGCCTGAGTGTGGTCTTCTGTGTGGCCCATCAGGACTGAGTGTGGCCTTCTGCGTGGCCCATCAGGCCTGAGTGTGGTCTTCTGCGTGGCCCATTAGGCCTGAGTGTGTGCCTCATTCTGTGGCACAGTGCTGACATTCTGTTCCCCTGAGGGCCAGGAGAAGCATCAACATTAACCTTGGTCCTTGTGAAGTTCAAAGCTCTCCCAGCAAACCTTTGGGTTACAGCCATGGCTACCTTCTGCTTGCCCCACACCCTCCTTCAGAACTAAAGAATGCTGGGATGGAGGTCTGGGGAGAACTATCCTAGGCTAAGGCTGCCTGCAGAAGGAGCCACTTTGCCCAAGATCATAGCTTTTCTGGACAACAGAAAACAATGGGCTGATTGACAGCCTGATCCTCTAGCCCCAACTCGGTAGGACACTGAAGATCATAGCAGCTTCGCAAGTATGACAAAAGCACCTTCCAGAAACCTCTGCCTCCTCCTGATGAATTCTTTCCTGGACCACAGAAGGATACCCTACAAGCGCCCAGAGAGCTAAGTCCCCCTCAGAGTCCATGGCCTGGGACCCAGTCCCATAGCTCTCCCTAGAAGGAGCCATCGCGGTCTGTCAGAGTCAGAAACTACTCAGGGGCACTGTTTGAGAAAAGCACAGAGAAAAGAATGTTGACCTAGACGAAACTGCCTGTGAGTGACGGAGGGCGACTGTCATGTGGGACAAACAGAGACAGGCTGAGGACATCAAACTTGGCTTGTCAAGCCCAGAGGCCTCCTGATAGCCCAGGGGAAGGGCCTTCCTGCGTTCGTACAGTAGAAAGGGGTGAGGACAGGCCCACCACTATGATGTAACGCGTCCCCTAAAGTTCCTGTTTCGGAAACCTTGTCCTTCCCGCAACACATCGGGATGTTGACCTGAAGGTGTTTGTGTCCTGGGGCTCTGCCTGTGGGGATGTTAACATCGTGCTCATAAGGGCTGGACCTTCTTTAAGGAAGCAGCTTTGTGATGAAAGTAAGTTTATCCTCTTCTCATTCAAACATATACTTTCTTTAAGTTTTTCCTATTTGATATGCAGTAATCGAGACCCCTTGATCCTTAGACATCCCAGACGCTAGGGATATGAAGATACCTCTGTTCTCTATAAACACACAGTCTTGGATATTCCGTGATAGAAGCACAAACAGACTAAGACATACAAGGAAAGAAGGTTGGCAGGGCGGTGTCAGCTGGGCTGACACACATGTGCTGCTTTAATGAAGTTATGTGAACTAAGGTTTAATCATCTCATGGTCCTCAAGTGGATCAGCCAGGGTTCTCAGCTAAGTAGAAACTACTTGAAGTGATATGTGCAAGGCGATTAGCTATGAAGACCGGATCTCATGCTATGCAGGTAGGAAGCAGCACAAGACCATAACTGCTGGCATACAGTCTAGAGTGCAAAGACTCAGATATAGAGGATCCAGTAGCTGAGGGCAGAAGATGGTGGGTGTCCCCACTCACAAAAAGATAAGAGGGGTTCACCATTTCCTCTATGTTTTCATCTGTCAGACCCTCAGTGGACTGGGTGATGTCTGTGGGGATTGATGTGAGCTCTCTTAATCTGTTCAAATGCTACTCTCCTGTAGATATGCTGGAAAAGTTCTACCAGACGTGTGGTCATGTCTTCATTCCAATTAAATAGGCACAAAATTAACCATCTCACAAGATGTCATCAGGGCTGGTTTCCCCTGAAGGCCTATCTCCCTTCTCCCTGGGCATGCCTCCCTTAATGGCTTCAGTTTAATGTAATCACTGCTTTAAAGACTCTGTTGATATGTAAGGGGTACATGTGGAGGGTCCTTAGTCCAATTTCCAGACCTAAATAAGTTTTCAGACCCAAAATGGCAGACAGTGATCCTAGAAACCTGACAAGTTCTCTTTAACACTGCTCCTAGGTCCCCATTCACATCCAAGCCTAGGCCTGATGCCCGCCGGGTCCACATCCAAGCCTAGGCCTGATGCCCGCCGGGTCCACCAGCTAAGAAACCCGCCTGCTTCCTCAGTTACCAGATGTTTTGCAGCAATATACATACTTGATAGTGATAAATGCCCACACTGGGTTTTCTGGCGTGCTCCGGTGTGTGAACAGGGTTTGGGGAAGGTTTTATTTAGAGCACTTCTAGCCCAGGCCATAGTAATTTCTCATCCTGGGGGAGGAGGAGAGGCAGGGAATCAGAATCTGTAAAGTTCAGAATACTCCCTAGTGTCAAGGCTGCACGCACAGCCCCTACCAAAGCACTTCTTCATTAAACAGTCTGCTCGCTCCCTATGGGAAACAGATGGGTCCTGGGGGTCATAGAATGTCCACTGAAACAAGTAGCCCTCAGCTGCTGGGAAGCCTCCTGCCAGCCGCTCCATCCTCACGAATCACAGGCTCAGGTACGCGGCATGCAGCCTTTGATCTGGGGAGCAAACCCTTTTCATGTCTGCCAAAACCCATCATATTTGCCAGAAGAGACCATAGTATTCCCTTACAGTGTTGACCCAGGGCTGTATTAATACACACACACACACACACACACACACCCTGTCATAATATAGTCTGAGGAGACATGGCCCAGCTGGACCGCTGAAGAATGGCAGCCCAGAGAATTCATGTGAACCAGTCATGGCAAAATGGTAAGTCATACTCATGCAATAAAAATGTAATGTCCCTGGGGATTTGAGATCTGACCATCACTTGTAAAAAGATCTAGGATCCGGGACATGCCGGGGCACCTTAGCCAAGGGAAAGAACAAATTCCTGACTCTTGCTCCTCCTAAACAGAAAATGTACCACACCTAGTCGATTCCTTTGGGGTCTGAGAGACATCGACTTGCCAGCAGTGAATAGTTTTCTTACCCTATAACCAGGTAGCAATACAGAGGCTGCCAGTTTGAATGGTAGACAAAGGAGTGGAAAGGGTCCACAAAAGGTCCAGGCTACATGGCAAGCGCCCCAGTAGCTCGGCCCTGTGATCCAGCAGCCCTCGTGATAGATGGGCATCACAGTGAAGCCAACACAAGAACTGTGGAGTTCGGATCTGCAGTAGGATTACCACAACCAAGGAGCAGAGTTCTGGCACAGCGACACAGGAGAGGATGATGGGTCCTGTCGGTGGTTTCCTGTATTCAAACGTTTATGAACAGAGACATGTTTCCTTCCTTTCTCAAATAAACAGGTATTACAGAAATGTGGCAAGTCAGCGGCATGATGGGAGATCTTAGAAACTGGAAAGTTGTGGCAAGAACTGTGTAGCACTAAAAAGAAAGACTCCCAACATGCTCGTGGGCACTGGGAAAGGTGGGACACCCAACCATGGAGGGCACTGGGAAAGGTGGGACACCCAACCATGGCCAGTCACTCAGTAACCACAGCGCCACACAGCTGGGCAGCACCAGCAGCATCCATGTTCAGGTGGAGCAGGTGGAGGTTGTGGTAGCTTATGGTTGTTTTATGGCTGTAACTAAATACCAGAAGCTGGATAACTATAAAGGTCAAATATTTGCTTTCCTCAGTAGAGACTGGGAAGTCTCAAGATCAACTGTCAACAGGTGGCTTGTTGTCTCCTGGGTATCCAGTCCCCTGTCCCACAACAAAAGCTCAGAAATGGAAGGACTGCATGCTGACCTCAGAAACTTCATGTAGAGATTGTTGGGCATTTCTGGTAATGCAGGTCCTTAAACCGAGTCTCTGAGATCCCTGAGGCCGTAACAAACAACAAAACAGCAGATGCAAACACACAGGACTCTAAATGCTTGAGCACAGAGCTACTCACTCTCTGCTGGACTGTAGAACTGTTCATCTTGTTTTATGGCGGAGAAAACAGAAGCCAAGTGACTTACCCAAGGCCGTAGAATTACCAATGATAGAGGCAGTATTTGCACGAGACCTAACTCTAGATGCTTAGCCAGGAGGCCATAGTCAAGAAAACTCTTGAAGGTAGTTAGGGAAAGAGAAAGGGGCTGAAAAATCTATAACCCAAGAGGCACGTGCAGCTCCCAGGACCAGTTTACCTACAAGGAAGGCAATTAGTTTTGCCAAATACTTTTGCAGTGCGGCAGCCACCTGCAGTAGCGCATTAGCGCCCCCTCGTGGCCACATAGAATTGCAGACACAGTAATCTCTGAACTCACCCAGGCTCTATCTGCTCAATACAAACTGCTACTAAAGCTGAACAGATGCAAGGTTCTAGATCCAGGGAGAGACGTTCCTTCACTTTCAGAAGATTTTTTAAAATATTCTGATAAGAAAATGAAAATAGCTACAACAAGGAAGGCCAGTGGGAATGATAGCATTAATAAATGAAGACAATGGTTTAAAAATAAGCCATATACAAAGGATTATAAATTACAATAATTTAGTGCAACTATACACTAACACTGTGCCCTGACTGATCACTCCTGAGTCTTTCCGACACCATCCTGCTGCCACTGTTATCCCAGGAGACCTCTGGGCCCCTTGACAAGATGGGAAGGGGTTGGACGTTTAGATGTCTCTTCACCCCATTTCTTGAGACTCACTTCCTTCTAAAATCTACTGCACCAAGGAGAACAAGGGGGCTGGAAAGTGATTGTTTTGGCATGATTGACAGGTGCATGAGCCATGCTAAGTAAAGGAAGCTGGGCCCAGCGAGGCTGTGGTCATTCCTTTTAAATAAAATACCCAGAATGGGTCAATCATTGAGTTTTAAATACACATAGTATGAACATTTGATATACACATACATCAAACAGTGGATATACATGTGTTATGTCTTATCTTAGTCTTTTAGATAAAGGTACTTGGGAATGTGGTAGTGAGTGCTTGGAGCACCAGCTTAGCTGGATTAAGGAAGCCTGACAATGGATAAAGCATGGATTATTCTTTTTTCTGGTAGTGCTGGAGATTGAGCTCATGCTCACTATGCAGTAACTCTACCACTGATCTATAGTCTGCCCTGCCCCCACCCCCGCCCCCACCCCCGCCACTGCCGCTGCTTTATGGGCTCTGAGACTGTTCTCTTGTGCTGAGGGAAGGCCCTGAAGTTTGGACTGTCCTCTGCCCCAGGATGTCAGGGCTCTGGGCTTTGAACTCCAGAACTCACACCAGTGACCCCAGGGCTCCAGCTCTCTCAGACTGACAATTACACCATCTACACCACTGCAGAGCTCCAGGGCCTCTGTACTTGTGATTGTCACCCAACTGACTTCCCTGGTCCTCTTTCTGCGTATTATGGCCTCTCTCAGGCTCCCTAATTGAGGGAGCCAATTCTCCTAAGTCCTCTCTCATAATTCCCTCTCTCTCTCCCAAGTAGAGATGGATAATAGGCAGACAGAGATAGATTGGTGATAGATAGATAGATAGATAGATAGATAGGTAGATAGATAGATAGATAGATAGATAGATAGATAGATAGATGTATACATACATAGAGATGATAGATACATGTAGATAGATAGATAGATAGATAGATAGATAGATAGATAGATAGATAATAGAGGGGGAGAGAGACAGACAGGCAGACAATACATACAAAGGTAACACAGGCACGAGAAGGCATGGGGACAAGGCGAGAACGTTTTCTGACATCTCCTATGGAGGCCTTGTCCGTTCGCTTAGGGAGCCTAGGCTACTCTGTGCCGCCCTCCTTCAAACAGGGCTGATAGAGAGACATGGAGAAAAATAGGTGTGTTGGTGGCTGGGGTAGAAATAGAGCACTCATCCTCGGCAATGAAGTAACTTAAAGAATCAGCTAGAAGACAAACTGGTCAGACTTGAAGTCGTTGCTGAGCGAAGCAGGCTTCAGGCCACGTATGGAGGAGGTGGGACCCCTCTGGGAGGGATGCTTCCAGCCTCAGGATCCTGGCATGAGAAACCCAGTCTGGGATCATCCAGGGCCTCATCTGTGGACCTTTCTCTCCAACATCAGAAGGAACCCAGCAGTTAGCCAACAGGCACACATTCCAGACACACACCCAGCTAATGAAAACCACACACAGGCGGGAAAAGAGATGCGCTTTACCTGTGCCGCGACAATCTGGAGCAAGGGAGGCAGATGGAAAATCGCCTGGGGACTTTAATCAGAATCTGCTACATCTAAGCGGGAATTGAGTTTCTCAAAAATAAAACTGTTCTGTTTACAAACATACTGTTTTTGCCAAAGAGAATTCTTTATTTTAGGTGCTTTGGGAAAACTGCAGAGTCCTTGAGTTTAGGGCCAAAAACGCCCAAAATGTTGCAATCCTAAACCTTTGGCCGTGACAAAAACATGTTTGCAAGTGGAAACTTTTCAGTGTGGGGCTTCTTGTGCTGTTTTGTTTGGGTGTGTGTTTGCTTGCTTGCTTGGTGCCAAAGGATTTCCTCCAAGGCTTCCCAGAAGCAGGGAGCTGGGGTCAGCACATCTTGGTGTGTTGGCCTCAGGCCACTTGTGCCCCTCCTCAGACAAACTGAACAGTTTGAGAGGAAAAAGGTCAGCTTGGGGAGTATGGTTCCCTGCCTCCAAATTAATTCTTTATGCTGTTGTTGTTTTGTTTTTGTTTTGTGAGATTTATTTGTTTTATGTATGTGAGTACACGATCACTGTCTTCAGACACACCACAAGAGGCCGTCAGATCTCATTACAGATGGTTGTGAGCCACCATGTGGTTGCTGGGAATTCAACTCAGACCCTCTGGAAGAGCAGTCAGGGCTCTTAACCACTGAGCCATCTCTCCAGCCCCTCCAAATCAGTGTGTGTGTGTGTGTGTGTGTGTGTGTGTGTGTATGTGTGTCTGTGTGTGTGTCTGTGTGTGTACACCACATGTGATTTTGTTTTTTTACCATGGATTCTGGCAATCTAGATTCAGGTCCTCGTGGCTGCATAGCCAGCGCCTTCCTAACCCTGCCTGGATAGCGGGACTTTAGAGGAGAAGTGGATGTCCACAGTTGACTCCCATAGCCAGCCTTTCCCTTCCCACCTCTCAGCACACCAGTGGCAGTTTAATATATTCACAATGACTCCTGGCCTATCAAAACCAGGCATCATGGGAGGCCCAGCCCCTCAGAGAGATCTTCATGGGAAGCAGCAACAGCAGCCATGGTGTCAGCCTCTGGTTCATGCTGAGTGTGCTGGAAGTCACCCACTCACTGCTCCTTACATCTCACTCGTCAGCTCTGAGAGAAGGAGGAGTCCAAGCAGCACACCCAGAACAACTGACACAGAAGACCAGGGTCTGGGCCTGACAGACGCAGGAGACCAGGGTCTGGGCCTGACAGACGCAGGAGACCAGGGTCTGGGCCTGACAGACGCAGGAGACTAGGGTATGGGCCTGACGGATGCAGGAGACCAGGGTCTGGACCTGACAGACACAGGAGACCAGGATCTGGGCCTGACAGACGCAGGAGACCAGGGTCTGGACCTGACAGACACAGGAGACCAGGGTCTGGGCCTGACAGACGCAGGAGACCAGGGTCTGGGCCTGACAGACGCAGGAGACTAGGGTCTGGGCTTGACAGATGCAGGAGACCAGGGTCTGGGCCTGACACAGGAGACCAGGATCTGAGCCTGACAGATGCAGGAGACCAGGGTCTGGGCCTGATGGAGTACTGGAGGCCTGACACAGGGCACAGGGCCTACTCAGCCTAGATGGGGAGCTGGGAGAGAACAGAACTATGTCCAAGTCAGTCTTGAGAGACTGGGGCACCGAGTTCAAGGGCCACCTTGGTTACCTGGATAACAGCAAGCCTTGCAGCACTTCCACCTTCATCCATCTTCTCAAGAGCTACATCCAAACTCTCTGAGTTCAGTGAGAGCCTCAGCGCCTTCCTCAGCCCCTCATCCGACTGCCATCACCTGACCCTTTCCACATTCTCCAGCCCCTGGCAGGCCCTCCTTCTTTATGGGCTGAGTGTGATGAGCCCATCTTGAGAGTCAGAGAGGGTGCTCCGTGTCCCTCCTCAGTTCACCTCTGTTCCTTGTGATCTGGTGTGTACTATCGCAGATCTTCTGTACTACCTGAGTCAGGACCGTCCTTGTGTCTTCCGACCATCCTTAGAACATCCACGGGAACTGTGCTTTCTGCCTACAACATTCTACCTAGATCCACCTCACTTCTGCTCATTGTCAGACAGCCTGTGGGTTGCCAGGTCACTTCCTGCAGGAAGCCCCATGCTTTTGCTAGCAGTATGGATTCCCACTGGCCCAAATAACAAGAGAATACATTAAAGAGACCTCAAAGGTAAGCGATGGTGCTGGAATCAGCTGATCACCTCCGAATCCAGCAATGATATCACTCCTAGGGGACAAGGACCCTTGTGTTTCTGTTGCCATGGCACCCAGCACACATTCCTAACATGCACCTCACCTGAGTGCTTCACCTGTGCAGTTACGTCAGAGCCTGAGTAAAAGGCAGAGGCCCCAAACCCCTCTCCCCTTCTTCCTTGCCTCTTCCTCCTCCTTCTCTTCCCTACCTCCCCCAATAAACCTTTTCTCCTGGAGCTGTGCTGGCCTGCTGTGATCTATCCAGATGCGAGCCACCTTCTAACACCACAGATGAGCAGTGGTGCCTCACTACCAGCAAGGACCCTGCCTCATTGGCTTCTCTTCTGTAGCTTCAGCTCCTGGGTGGTAAGGAGATGTCTGTCACTGTTGTCGATGCTACATTTCTAGAAAAGTGAGTTTTCCTTTCTCCCTCTCTGGCCTTAAAAGAGAAGCATCCACTTCTCTGCCTTCACCAGAAATCCTCTTACATGATGGGAGTGTCGGGGGAAGGGAGGCATCAGGTACTTTCATTCTCTATCTTGCTGCCCTGAGAGAGCATCTCACTTAACTAGAATCTGTTGCTTTGAGCAGGCTGGCTGCAAGCTCTCTGCATTGGCCTGTCTCTGCCCCAATGCTGGGGTTGCAAGCACTGGAGTTTGTATGTAAGTACTAGAGATCAGGAGTCAAGTTCTCATGCTGGCCTCTCACCCAGTGAGCCTCTGCTCAGGCCCTCCCCTCACAGTCTATTGGCCGAAATTAGTTTGCATATCAGTCATTCTGCCACTCCACATTGGGACTCCACATGGGTTCAGCTTCCTCCTCCGAGATGCTCGGCTGAAGAGCTGAAGAGCAAGTGTGGCTCTCTATTAAAGATTTTATCTAGAAAGAAAGTAGAAGCAGTAGACAATTGGTGGGATTCATCTTGTTCTACGGTCCTTGAAGAATCTTAGCATCCCTGTTGGAGACACCACCTGACCTGAAGGTAAAATCTGGCCTCCTACCCACCACCACACAGAAGCCCTCTGCTCCCCACCCTCTCTGCATACTGAAGTACCATCTCTCAGAGCCCACCATGAGACTTTCTGAACCCTCCAACCACATACACTGTCCCCAGTACTGCAACCTGTACAACTCCAATATTATCACAGAGAATTAATATAAATTCTTAATCTTTTTGGACTGTAAAAGCCTCAAGATGACAAGTCAGCTGTGCCTTAGCCCGAGGCCTGGCCAGCATCTGTCTCCATACTTGGCACATCTGAGGTGCTCTACAAACAGCTGTTAGTGAACAGAAGCCCGAAGTCATCGTCCAGGATGGAACATCTGCCCCTTGCTGTGTGTGCCTGGGCAAGTTGATGGGCCTCTCACAAACAAAATTAAAACTCCTGGATGTTTCCAAGACCCTCGCCAGGGCTTCTGATGAACAAATTGCTACAACTTCCTAGAAATCTACCCTTCCACTATTGTGAAGTTCAGAGGCCAAGGAAGGTTTGGCTTTTCTGAAATCCCAGAGGAAGAATTCACCCCTTGCCTCTACGCTAGATCCTGCTGGCCACTGGCAACTTGTGGAATTCTGTGTAGCAGCAGCAGCACTCCATTCTCTGCCTGCATCCTTCCATCAATGTCTCCTTTGTGTATCTACCTCAGATCCCCTGTCTTTTCCCCTATGAGGGCACTAGCCGGCAGATTTAACTCTCCTGCTAGACTAGACCCACCACGACCTCGCCCTGAGATCCTTCTCGGGAGGCTGGCCTTCTCTGAGACACTATTTCCAGATTAAAGTCAGTCTCGGTCTGTCAGTCAGCTTCCCATGGCTGTGATAAAACACCAGATAAGCGGCTCAGGACGGACGATGTCTTTGGACACATGGTTTCAGAGTTCGGTCCATACTCACTTGGCTGTGCTGTGGCCAGGACCGAGGTATGGCAGAGGTGGGGACACACAGCAGAGATGAACCATTTACCTTATGGCCGCCAGGAGGCAAAGAGAACGAGAGAAGGGGGCTGGGGACAAACCATCCCCCTCATGGGCTCCTGAAGTACCTTCCCCAGCAAACACATCTGCTCAACTTCCCACTGCTTTCAAATGTCCAGCATATTGTTAAGCCATCATGGATTAACCCATGGGTGACGGCTGAGGCCTCATTATCCAGTCATCTCCCGAAGGCCTCATGTAGAAAACGCTAGGCATCAGGGAGCAAACGTTAGGACATCTCTTACCCCAGCCACAGTCCTGGGGTACGGAGGAAGGCAGACTTTGCCACGTTTGGGAGTACAGAGATAATTCTAGGCCCTCTACCAGCTGTGCAATCCTGTTAGCTCTTAAGCCTGACTGGAGACTTCACAGACACCACTCAAGGGCTGCAATGTTTCCTCCCTCCTTCATCCTTGAAATGACTCTCGGCTCTGCATTGTGGAGTATCCAACAACCCTGAATCCAAAGGCTGTAAGGTTTTTCAGTTTGTCTTGCTTTTCACTCCTCAAAACACCAGCGGTGACTCAGTCACCAGGATTCAGATCCCATTCTCAAACGCAGGTCGGCACTGCTCAGCAGTCCTGCAGCTGACTCACGGCAGCCTACAAGTCCCCGGAAGTTCTGCCTCAGAGGCAAGTACAGCTTCTGGCAGGCACTTTATTCCCAGTGCCTCAGAGTCCTCTCCAAGGGGCGCTTGACACTAAGCCTGATCACCTGGGTTCCATCCAGGAGCCTGGACGGTAGAAGGAAGGAACCAACTCTTGAACCCTCTGACCTCTATATGCACCCCCATGTACACATGCGTACTCCTACACACATGTCCGCTCATACACACGATATGAATAATCAAAGTCTTCCATGAAGGCTAAGACCCTGGAGGATTCGGTGGGAGACCCGTGTGTTTACTGAGTCCTGCTTAAGAAGCAGCAGGTCAGCCTCGCACTGGCCATAGGAGACCAGACTCACTGTGGTTGAGGTGTCACACGGTACCATGTTCTTAATTTGTCCCCCAGTGGGGAACAATATTCCTCAAAGTTCTCTGCCAGCATGCATGGAGCGATGCCATTGATGGATGGGGTGGCATGCTCATTTTTCTTTCTTGGGGAACATGGACTTGCAGGCTCCCCCAGCTGGCAAACCAGCTCTCTGGAAGCCAAGTCCCCAGAGATAAAACTGCACCAGGAGCTAAGTTCAAGCTGCGTACGGCTCTTACGTTATGTCTATTTTAAAAGTTGACTTTGGCAGAGGCATGGACCACTCACACAATACATCTGCTCCACACAAAAGATAAGGAGGCAGGGGGATGCAGACACTGGGCTTTTCTTTAAGTTCTTACTTGGAAGCAAAGGCCTGGCTTCCAAGGAAGAATATGAAAACAGCCTCCTGATGAGGATCTCACTGGAGCACGCCATAAAGAAAAGATTGTTTTTAAAGACTCCGTGTGCGCACGCGTCTCCTGACTGACAAATTGTAAAGAGTTCGAGTCTCCAGGTCACTTTCTATCTTGTTTTCCCAGAAGCATGGAAATGTGCCTCAGCAATGAAGTAAATCAGAGAATCTTAAAGAGTCAGTGGGAAGAGTTCCTTGGGGCTGCAGGGGGAAGGGGGGATGTAACTCAGGCAAGAAGATGAAACAACTAAATCATACCACATGGTCGGATCTACTGCCAGACGCTTACAGAATTAGGAACAGGTTGGCAAATGGCTGAGCAGCTGAATTCAAATCCCATCACCAGAATCCACATGGTGGAAGGGAGAACCAATTCCTGAAAGTTGTCCTCTGGCCTATACACACACACCATGGCAGGCACACACACACAAACACACACACACATACATACACATACATACAAATACACACATAAATACATACACACACATACACATCATGGCAGGCACACGCACACAAATATATACATGCATACAAATACACACACACAAATATACGCATATACAAATACACTCACACAAGTATATATACAAATACACACACACATGCACAAACATACACACCATGGTAGGCACACACACAAATACACAAACACACACAAACATACACCTCATGGTAGGTACACATGAACACACCATAGTAGACATACACACACACAAATGTACACACCATGATAAGCACACACATACACACACACAGAGCCCTTTCATCTTATACCTTTGAACAAAACAACAAAAACTTTCCAAAACTTTGTGAAACAAAACCCAATATACAGAATCGACAGCATAGTGTTTATGAGCCTTACCCTTTAACAGTCAAACCATCTTTCCAGCCCCCAATGGTGGATTTTAAAGGAGTAATGGGAAGTTTTCCATGATAAAAAGCCACATAGCTGGATCACCAGGCCCCAAACAAGACAAGACATAGTTGTAACAGAATAGAGTTTACTTAGGGCATGGGGAGGCGAGTTAAGAGGGTAGCAGAGGCAGAGAAAGGCAGAGAAAAGGAGAGAATAGAGAAGTAGGGGCCGGCCATGACCACGCGGAGAGATGGGGAAGGGAATGAGAAGAGAGGGGGAACAAGGGGGCAAGAGGCAAGGGAGAGAGCAGGAGTAAGAGCCAGAAGCCATTTTTGAACAGAAAAAAAAGGTAGAAAAACAAGAGAGGGAGACGACCCTAAAGGCACAGGGAGACGGAGGGAGACGGCCCTAAAGGCAGAGGGAGACGGAGGGAGACGGAGGGAGACAGAGGGAGACAGAGGGAGACGGCAGAGGGAGACAGAGGGAGACAGAGGGAGACAGAGGGAGACAGAGGGAGACAGAGGGAGACAGAGGGAGACAGAGGGAGACAGAGGGAGACAGAGGGAGACAGCAGAGGGAGACAGAGGGAGACGGCCCTAAAGGCAGAGGGAGATGGAGGGAGACGACCCTAAAGGCAGAGGGAGACGGAGGGAGACAGCAGAGGGAGATGGAGGGAGACGGCCCTAAAGGCAGAGGGAGATGGAGGGAGACGGCCCTAAAGGCAGAGGGAGACGGAGGGAGACGACCCTAAAGGCAGAGGGAGACAGAGGGAGAAGGCCCTAAAGGCAGAGGGAGACAGAGGGAGACGGCAGAGGGAGAAGGCCCTAAAGGCAGAGGGAGATGGAGGGAGATGGTCCTAAAGGCAGAGGGAGACAGAGGGAGACAGAGGGAGACAGCCCTAAAGGCAGAGGGAGATGGAGGGAGACAGAGGGAGACGGCAGAGGGAGATGGTCCTAAAGGCAGAGGGAGACAGAGGGAGACAGAGGGAGACAGAGGGAGACAGAGGGAGACAGAGGGAGACGGCAGAGGGAGACAGCCCTAAAGGCAGAGGGAGATGGAGGGAGATGGCCCTAAAGGCAGAGGGAGACAGAGGGAGACAGAGGGAGACAGAGGGAGACAGCAGAGGGAGACAGCCCTAAAGGCAGAGGGAGACAGAGGGAGATGGTCCTAAAGGCAGAGGGAGACGGAGGGAGACAGAGGGAGACGGCAGAGGGAGACGACCCTAAAGGCAGAGGGAGACAGAGGGAGACGGCAGAGGGAGAAGGCCCTAAAGGCAGAGTGAGATGGAGGGAGACAGAGGGAGACGGCAGAGGGAGATGGCCCTAAAGGCAGAGGGAGACAGAGGGAGAAGGCCCTAAAGGCAGAGGGAGACAGAGGGAGAAAGAGGGAGATGGCAGAGGGAGACAGCCCTAAAGGCAGAGGGAGATGGAGGGAGATGGTCCTAAAGGCAGAGGGAGACGGAGGGAGAAGGCCCCAACTAACTGTAAACCAGTGCAAACTTGAGAAGAAATACTCTGGTTGTATTTTGTCAGTCAAATGTTTGCAAATGCCTAGATTTTTCTAAATATTTCCTGCTGTTAATAGCAAATGCTACAGATGCTACAAAACTAAGACAAACTTCAGCCCTTTCTAATGTATATGCTTACTTACAGCTGCTCCTTCCAGCTGCAACAGGAGTCCCCCTGTGAGGTAGGGGCTCACTGGGCTTCTACTGGAATTATTTTTGTGAAAATTACTGAGAAGCAGGAATTCAGGAACACACACAGAACTTCAAAGGAAAGGCTGGAATAAAGGAGCTGAGGATGGACTTAGCACATTTTTAATCTCTCTCTCTCCCTAACC
>NW_022196894.1:91393437-91413446 GCF_008632895.1 Mastomys coucha
AGTGTGAGGACCCAAATGCTGATGAGCACCAGAAGAAACCTCTCTGCGCCTGCACTCCTGGGAGCTCTGCCAGGCCCTGGGGGAAAAAGGGGGGTACCAGCTACAGCTGGTTACACGATGTGTGCACAGCTGCAGGACAGGCTCTGGGGCTGCCTGAGTTGTCCCCTGTGGCCAGCCCCAGGTGAGATTGGCTATTGAGGGGGAAGCTTGTGAACTATCAACTCAGCTGTTGTAATGAAGGCCAGACACCCAGATGCATGTGCAGACTCGGCTCCTCAGGGAAAGAAGGAGAAGCCAAGCTGGCTTGTCTCACAGCATAGGAGGGACAGCTATGGAAGGCAGTTCCACCTCCAAGCTGGGGGGGCACAAGTGACCTCTGGAGCTCCTCAGGTGACATGCATCAGAAAAGATGCAAATTGAGAGCAGCTGAGGGGACTGCTGCCAGCCCCTACCCTGGGTCTCCTAGCCCAGAGCTGAGGGGCTAGGGGACATCTATATTAACTCCTTATCGTCTCCTACTGGCCTTTGTGTCCTGCTTGAGGCCTATTCCTAAGAAATACATTGAGGGGCAGAAGTCAGAGAGTCTGTCCTGCAGCAAGCATTCCACTGGGACAGCACATGCCGAGGAGGAGGATCTACAGCTCCATTGCTTGAGGCTGGGGAGATGGCTCTGTGGATAAGAGCTGGCTTTGCAAACATGAGGGCTTGAGTTCAAACCCCAGCATCATGCCAAAAGACAAACATGGCTGTATGTACCTGAGATCTCAGCACTGGGGGCAAAGGTGGTTGTTCACTGGGCAACCCAGCCAAGCTTCTGATTCTGTGAGAAGCAGAGAATGACAGGAACAAACTCACCAGCCTGGTCTAGCAGCCACGTGAATGAACATGTGTGCATGCTTAATGTTCACCAACAAGCACACACATCACAAAGGTGGGGGAGGGGTTTAGACAGGCCCGGTCTTGACCTTGAACTCCTGGCCCTCAAAGCTATGAGACAATGAGTGTTGGTGTTCAAGCCACCCCATCTGCAGTATTTTATTAAACACGCTAATGTCACCATTAAAAACCTGCCCTAAGCCGGGCAGTGGTGGCACATGCCTTTAATCCCAGCACTTGGGAGGCAGAGGCAGGCAGATTTCTGAGTTCGAGGCCAGCCTGGTCTACAGAGTGAGTTCCAGGACAGCCAGGGCTACACAGAGAAACCCTGTCTCAGAAAAAAAAGAAAAACCTGCCCTAAAATTCAACAGGGGCCTGTATCTGTGTCAGTGTAAAGACACGCCACAAGAGGGAGTCGGATCCCATTACAGATGGTTGTGAGCCACCATGTGGGTGCTGGGAACTGGTCTCAGAACCTTAGGAAGAGGAGTCAGCGCTCTCAACCGCTGAGCCATCTCTCCAGCCCCAAAACGAATGTCTTACAAACATCTTTTCAGGTCCATTTTTCTGCTCTCTCCTTCTTTATCCAATCATTGCTTTTCTCTCTACACAGCTTAGAGGGGTTTGGACTTGTGCTCACTCATGTACATTCACACACCATATGTGTGAGTATATGCATGTGTGTGTGCACATGTGTATGTGTGTGTATATGTATGTGCATGCACCTGTGTGTGTGCATGTGTGTGTGCACGTCATGTGCACATATACATATGAGTGGGGGTGTATATGTGTGTGTATATGTGTGCCTGTGGGCGTGTACACGTGTGGCAGGTGCATGCATGTGTGCACATGTTTGTGTGCATGAGTGTGTGTGTGTACCTGTGATACATAGAGAGACCAGGCACTAAGTATCCTGCTCTACCCCTCTCTAATCCATACATAGAGAGACAGAATCATTTGCTGAATGTGGTACTCTATGTCTCCTGTCTCTGTCCCCTCAGCACTGGGTCCCATCCAGCTTCTCCAGGAGTGCTGGCCCCAAGCCCAGGTTCTCATGATTGCCCAGGAAGGCTTTACTCATGAGCCAGAGGTTCATTGCTGTTATGGTTTCTCTATAACAGAGGTTCATTGCTGTTATGGTTTTTCTCTAATAGAATTAGTTTTGCTTTCCTTCCATGAAGCTCTCAGATTCCGGTGTTTCTATGGAGGTTGTGTAACTGTAGGGAGACCTGACCTTTCTAAACCCAGCCCCATGGCTCAGGATAAGCCAGTGTCCCAACTCATTCTCGATCTTTCCCACTGACCACTTTTGATCTTCATCTTAACTCAGAATGACCAGGGTCCTTCCCTCACCCAGAACCCACACTGGAAAAAAAGATTACTTATCTCCTTCTCTCTTCTCCTGTTACATGCAATTTCTGCATTTTCTTAGAAAGAAACATTCTGTTGAACACGGGGAGGGAATGGTAGCAAGACTGTAAGACTTCGAAATGTCTAACTGTGAGTCATGAATTCTCGAGTGTCCCCCCTAAAGGATGCTATGGGCATCATGGAAGTGAAAGGCTCTGAGGACATCAGTTTGGAAGACAGGGTTTAAAGGATTAAGTCAGTTTCTTTAAAAACAAAAGATAATAAGACAAAGCAAAAACTTTCAGACTGAAGTTGGACACAGAAATGCAACAAGAGGGAAAGAGCCCAAGAGCAGCACCAGAGTCAGAGAGCAGCTGCTCCCACAGTCAGGAGCAGCACCAGAGTCGGAGAGCAGCTGCTCCCACAGTCAGGAGTTCTGGGAAAACACTAGGCTGACAGCTGTACCACATATGCAGAGGACCTGGTCAAGCCTGTCAGCCCAGGGCTTGCGGCTTCATCCTCGCTGAGTTCGTGTGTATCCTCTTTGAGTCAAACACCTATTCTCCTGGTGTCTTCCATCCCTTCTGACTCTTATAATTTTTACATCTCCTCTTCCACAGGATCCCCTGAGCTATAAGGGGAGGGAAATGATGGAGACCTTCTCTACACATAATGTCTGCTGTAGATCTCTGTGGCCAGAGGAAGCTTCTCTGATGATGACTGAATATGGCACTGATCTATAAGTATTGCAGAATATCATTAGGAGTTATTTTATTGTTTTTGTTAGTGGTGATGATGGTGGTGGGTTTGGTTTGGGGGGGTTGTTTTGTTTGTTGTTTTGGGTTTTTCTTTTTTGTGTGTGTTTTGTTTTTGTTTTTACAAGTTATGTTTTGTTTTGCCATAGGTCTTTGAACTATCTAGCTTGGTTCTCAGTTGCCCAAGCAGTGTTGGGTTTGGGTTACAGCTCTGAGGATGTAAATTTGGGAGACAGAGTTTAAAGGATTAAACCAGTTTCTATAATGCTCCAACTTCTCAGAGCTGTGAGCAATTACCATGATCTCCACAAGACAGATAGGGAGCTTGGTGTTGTGGCTCATTCCTGTCATTAGAACTTGAAAAGCTGAGACAGGAGGATCAGGAGTTCAAGGCCAGCATGGACTGCACTGTGCAGTCATATCTCAAACATGAATACACACACATACACACACATATACATATACAGAGGCAGACACAAAGGTGTACACACAGATACAGAGAGGTATACACATATATATACAGAGGCATATGCACCAGTGTATACACACATGTTATATACATAGGCATATACACACATATATACAGAGGCATACAGAGATATACACACACATATACAGGTGTTTATACACACATATACATATAAAGGTATACACAGATACAGAGGCATATACATAGGTTTATATACAAGCATGTACATACACACATGTATACACACATAAACAGAGACATATACACAGGAATATATACATACATGTACATAGACACAGGGAAACATATGGCATATACACAGGTGTATATATACACATGTACATACACACAAGTATACATACATATACAGAGGCACACACGTGTGTACATATACATATTAAAAAGCTATTCTGGGACTGCTAGTGGAGGGCTTTGAAGGAGACACTTTTTCCATAAGGACTAGCCACTGTGGACTGATGTTGTTGAAGCATTTGTGTCAGAGCTCAGAAGAGCCTCTCCTTCAGAAAGAAGGGAGTGTGAGAAAAGAATCTGTTTGCCTGGGACATCAGAGCCAGCATAAGAAAGGATTTACAAGCTGTGTTTGAAGAATACCAGATGACTGATGGGAAGGTGATGGCCAGAAGACCTCAGTGGAGCTAGAGACGTGGTCAGGAAAGGGGCAGCCCAGCCATGTGGGATGTGTGGGAACCAGGAACTCAGTTTCTAGGCAAAGGTTCACAAGTAAGAGTTTGAGGGACATGACTGGGTAAGGCTCTAATCTTAGAGCAAAGAGAAAAGACCCACAACCAACAGGGCTGTGACCCAGGCACATGATAGCTCCATTGGAGTGTAGACACAATGACACTGAGAATGTTAGGAGACTCAAATTCCACACCTAGAAACTTTGGGCATGCAGTTCAAGTCCACAGGAAGTCAATGTTCCCATCCATTTGTAAACTAAGGTCTTCCCATGATATCACCCTAACAGGGTGTTAGGGTGAGAAACTGAGAACCACATCTCCATGCAGAGCCAGGCAAGGCTCAGAGGAATGAGAAGTCCTGAGGTTTCACACTCTGTTCATCCTCTGTGCGCCTAAAGGGATGGATGGCTGACACTGTCAAGCCTGTCTCCACAAGAACTGCTGTCTCAGTCTGACAGCCAAGGAGCCATCAGCCAAGCTCCTGCTCATCTGGTAAAGGGGCAGGGTCTTTTTTGCACCCACAAGGCACAAACCTGAACGTGCCAAGGGAGAGCTGATGAGATGGGTGGGAGGGCAGAGGGATGGTCAAGAGTTCCCTTTGGAGATCAGATGGCCACCATGTTGCCCAGCATCTCAAACGATGGAACCAATTCACTTCCTACTTCCTAGTTCCTTAGCCACTTCCCAACCTACCAAAAACCTATTAACAGTTCCTGAGTACATTTAAAAATGATTCATAGCATTCCAGAATTGACTGAATGCTATAGGAAATAGAACAAACAAAACCTCATGGCTGGTCCAGGGAGACAAGTCAGCAAATGTCCTCGGATCTCAGCTCTGTGTGTGCTGTAGTCAAGGAAGGCATTTCTCAGGATGCATCCCTCTGCCTGGCACCGCCAAGCTCACACCTAACACTCTTCCATGCCTGTATGTGGAACTTGACTGCAGCCACTCATGGTTACCTTGACCACAGTGACAGGAAAGATAAGCTCGTGCCAAAGAGAAAAAGAGAAAGGTATTACTTGGGTACCTCACATTTGGTCATACTGACAGCTGATGGCAAGATCTCATCTAAAATGTTAGAGTTACTCACTTTCCCAGGATTAGCATAGCTCTGCTTACCGGGATGAAATATGACATCCTTCAGTGTAAAGTGAACAAAAAATCCTGACCTGTCATAACAGATGAAGTAATGTGCCTAGGAACTTTGGTTTGTTGAATCGCCTTCCTGTCTATCGGAGGGCAAGCTTCCAATGTTGATCCTTACCACAGAATCCTCTCCACTTCCTGCTTCTGACTGGCCCTTTAATAAGAAAATTAATCAGGTAACATGAGTCAATTACTCAGAATACACAGTGGTTTTTATAAACTCAACTTCCAAGGCATTAACTTATGGCATGTGTTTCAAAAAATAGAAGAATAGCTGAAATCTAAGTATAGACTGTTTCATGATGTATGATTTTTGTAAGTGAAGTACTGAATAATTCATTCACGTGGGAAGTGATAATTAAGTGCCTACTAAGAGCCAGTCAGGATCCCAGACTCTGGAGGTCATAGTCAAGGACAGGCCATCACCAAGCTCTAGAGTACCAGATGACTGATGGGAAGGTGTTCTGTGAAGCCAAGCATGCGTCATGATTGTGAAGGGGTTGTGGACAGACTGTGCAATGCACAAAGCAGGAACCTCATGTCAGGAAATAGGGAGCAGAGGAAGGTAGGAGTGAGGGACATCTTGAGCAAATGTGTATTGTTGACATGGAAACAAGCAAGGCTTCAGACCCATGGGAAATTGGCAAAGCCCTTTCCCATGTGAGTCAAGCTTAGATTTGTCAAAGCTTTCTTCCTTGGGCCCAGGTACAAGCATATATGGATTATGGATCAGTATGAACAAGAACTTGCAATTGTGGCTTCCATCTCCCTGGAATCTGTAGCCTGTAGCTTACCTAAAGAGACCTCCTACCTACACCAACTAACCCTCTCCTTGTGTTGTATGTACTAATGCATTAATGTTCCTGGTTGCAGCGTGTCACCTGATATGGTTGCAGAGATCACCTGACCCAAGATTTTCTATATGTGTGTCTTTCCCTCTGTTCTCTCTTCATTCCCTGACTGCCCAGGTCTGGGCTCCAGGACCGAGACTCACGGCACACGGCACCTAGATGTTAGCATGTGGCCCTGTTGCTAGGAGGGGAGAGTCTATCCTGAGGAACAAATGGACATATGCTGAGATCTGAGCAGCAGACTGAGAGCTTGGGCAGTGCAGAACTTCTGAGTTCCTAACAATGCAGAGCTAAGCAGGAGGCATGATATAGCAACATGGTAAAATGATCACTCTATTAGTTCATTTTCCATCATAAAGACAAAATACCTGAAATTAAGCATTGCATAAAGAAAACATGTTTATTGAGCTCATAGTCTCAAAGACAGTCAGTCTTAACAGCAGGTACTCACTGGCTCTTATAGCTTCATTACATCACTGGAGATGGCACGTAGCTGCAGTACACAAGACAAGAAGATCCCAGAGTCAGGAAGCCAGAGATAAAAGAGGGCCCACATCCTTCCCTCTACAACTTTCTTTTACAACTGAATCAGGGTCACTGCATGACTCTAATATATTCATACGAACTACACTAAATCCCTTCAGAGAGCAGCATTTGATGGCCCATTATCTTAGTCAGGGTTTCTATCTTGCACAAACATCATGACCAAGAAGCAAGGTAGGGAGGAAAGGGTTTATTCAGCTTACACTTCCACATTGCTGTTCATCACCAAAGGAAGTTAGGATGAGAACTCAAGCAGGTCACAAAGTAGGAGCTGATGCAGAGGCCATGGAGGGATGTTACTTACTGGCTTGCTTCCCCTGGCTTGCTCAGTCCCACAAGGAAAGCAGGCAAAGAAGAGAGTAAATCTTCCTTCTTCTAATGTCCTTATATAGGTGTGGCCTATATAGAAGAAGATGTGACCCAGATTAAAGGTGTGTGCCACCACACCTTTAATAATACATGACCTTGAACTCAGAGATATTCCTGTCTTACTCTTCTGGAATTTATAGCCACTATGCCTCAAGATCTCCATGCCAAAATCTGAGTAAGAAACTTGTAACTCTCAGCCTCCAGATTAGGATCACAGGTGAGCCTTCCAATTCTGGATTGTTGTCCATTCCAGATAAAGTCAAGTTGACAACCAAGAATAGCCACTACACCCATTATACACTAAGCCCAATCCCTGGAAGGTGCCATACAACTTCCCAATCAATATCACACTTAGGACCAGGCTTCCAACACATGGACTCGTCATAGTCTATCAATACCAAAGAGGCAGTAAGCCCAGTAGCTGGTGGCTATAGGGTTCAACAACCCATGAAACTAGATGGTTCAGCTGTCCTGATATAGCACTAGAAGCCTAGAAACTACCTTGAGGAGTCACTGCCACTCAGTCTACAATGGAGGCTGAAGAAGCTAGAGTCATGTCATGGAGGACCACAGGCACATACATACTCAGTGCTCTCAGAAAAACAGGAAGGCTCAATCCTGCTGCATTTCTTCTCTCTATCTGGGCTCTCCATTGCAAGCTACTGTCTGTGGCCCACACTAAGAGTGGGCCTTCACCCTCCAATCAATCTTTTCTGGAAACACACTTGTAGATATGCCCAGAAGTGTGTCTCTCAGGTGCTTCAAAATCCAGCCAAGCTGACAATCTAGATCAACCATCTCAAGGAGGGTCTTGTGTGAGGCAGTGACACCTGGAAAAGAAAACAGAAACCTGGGGTCTCACTGATAGCATGAGCACGAGCAAGCAAGAGTTTTCTTCTGACCAGAGCTGAAGTAAGAAGAGCATGGTGAGAACTGAGTGGAAGACAATGCTACCAACTGCAGCTCAGAAAGAGAAGGTTCAAGTGTCAGGGGCGACTGAGCTCTGTTCCAAAAGGTAGATGTGAAGAGCTAATCCTCCATCTATGGTGCAGGTTCTCTATGTGCTGTTGCAAACCAGGTCTGGAGCTCAGGAAATGGATATGAGTTGGTGTAAGGCATTTGAAACCCAACCCCATATCATGATGGAAAACAAGGACAGTCATGCAATTGATTTCTCAGAAGTGCCAGGTATAGGAGGAAGAGGCTAGCATAGAGTTGAGGAACAGACCCAGGGTGTCATAGAGAGTCCAAGATACTCAAGGGAAAGCAGGTAGTGCATAGAAATCATCAGAATAAAATAATTTCAATAATGTGTAATCTACACCAGTGGATGGAACAGAAAGGAAGTTGGGATGAGCATATGTTTGCTACTTTTAGCTCCAATAAATTCGGCACACACCAGGGAGTATCTATGCCTTAGTTCAGTTTTCTGTTGATGTGACAAAATGTCCTGGCAAAAGCAATCCAAGGGAGAAAGGATCCATTTGGCTCACAAGTTTAGGTAGACAGTCCATCATTGCTGGGAACCTAAAGCTGTCAGAACCTAAAATAGCTAGGCACACTATACCCACAGGCAAGAGCAGAAAGCAATGAATTAGTGCACACATACTAGTGTTCAGTTTGCTTTCTCTATTCTCATACAGTGTAGGATAACCTACATAGGGAATGATACCACCCACAGTGGACAGGTATTCCTAATAATCAAGATAATCCCCCACAGACGTGTGAACTGGCCAAGCTAATCTAAACCATCCCATACTAAGGCTCCTTTCTCAGGTGATTCTACATTGTGTTAATTAAATTTAAGTGTGCCAATTAAAATTAATCTATAAGAATAAAGAAGTACCAAATAAAATGCAAAGGTTAGTGACTCTCAAATTATGTGTATAAATGTTCAAGTAGAAATGTATGGCCCATTCTTGGAGATTTGGATACCACGAGCCTTGGGAAAGCCCAGGACTTTAAATATCTAAACAGCATCAAATATTTTTAGGAGAAGTCAGACCAAAAATATGCTCTTGGAAATACTGTGAAATGTGTCTCACTTTAAGTCAAAATGGGGAAAAATTTTAGCAAAGCTATTTTAATAATGAAAGTATTTTTCCAGGGCTTCCCTACTACAGGTTTTCTTTGAAGGCTTCATTTATGACTGACTTACCCCCCAAGTAACTTGAACTTTACAGAATTGGGGTGAGGGGAATCTACAAAATAAGATCAACAGTTCTTGCAAGCATGAGACTAACCAGAACATTTAAGAAAAGATGTCTACAGCTCCCTGCTTCTACTGAATACTGCTGCCCATTGACTCAGTGCGCCACTCCAGGACACACAGAAAAGAAGAGAATCCACAAATATACCAGGGCTTCTCAGCAGACTCTGGGCTTCATCCAGGTGTGGAAGCAACTAAAACACTCACCGCTAATCCAACATCAGTTCCTTAATAGCCCCTGAATCTGACAAGCATCTGCTAGAAGAATTGTGCTGGGGCTGCCAAGAAAAGGCTCGTGTGCCTCCCTGCCAAAGAGGAAGTTTAAGATCCCTGGATGTCAGCAGGGCCTGCGCTAGAGACCTTAGTCCAACTGCGAGTCTTCAAAGTAAATATTATTACAATGATGTACAGTTGTAGCTGCCTGATTAATCATGCAGCTGAAGCTCTTGGGTAAATCAGAGGGCATCCTAATGTAAGCATGGGATCTGTAATTGCCACTATCAACTCCTCAAATCAGTCAGCAAGGATTTGCCACTGGTGTTGTGACAACAAGAGGAGCCCAGGAAGAATTAGTCCTCAGCCCTGAAACTGGAAAATTCAACAAAGCTATACTTAAGTCTGGGCCAAACAGCAGGCTGTCTAGCTAGTGGAGATTATTAAGGGAAATGACAGCCTAATGTGTAACAAAGGAGCTGATAGTCACTGTCACTCAAAACTCTCCCAGGTAAAGGTGACCAGGGTTGCACCTGCTCCTGACCTTTTTATCTCTCCTGCTGTAGCAATGGCTGGTATATCAAGAAGATGGTGGCTGGAAGAAAATGAAGATGATCACTAGGGAGCCCAGAGCAAGCGCCAAAGCTACAGGGTTTCTTCTTTGCCTTTTCACTTTATTTGTTTTTACTAATTTATTTTTATCACCAAAGTAATAATTATAACCCAATTATCATATACACTTTGTGTGATGGTTGGCATTCACTGCTACTTTGACAGAATTTAGAATCACCTGATGGGAGGCCTTCAGGCATCCCTGTAGGAGAGTATCTTTGTGGCATTGGTTGAAGTGGGAAGACCTGACCACTGTGGGTAGCACCATCCCCTTGGCTGAGACCCTAGACTATATAACTAGAGAATGGAGCTGAACATCAGCATGAGTCTGTCACATTGTGCTTCCTGACTGTGAATTTGATGCACCCACCTACTTCAGGTTCCCACAGCCTTGATTGACTTATTGTGATAGGCTATGCCTTGGCATTGTGTATAAACAATTGTTTATAATTTCATATCCATGCTTATTGTTATGCTCCTAACAAATATGAAAGAAATGGGATGAGACTAGATGTTGAGCAACAGATGAATAGATACTGAAAATGTGGTCTATATGCACAATAGGATATTATTCAGACACAGAGAAAAATAAAATTGACAAAGAAACTGATGAAACTGGAAACTACTGTATTAAGTGAGATACCACATGTTCTCCCACATATGAGGATCCAAGCTTTGATTTTTAGGTATTTGTGTGGGGGATGAATGTGGTTCGAGGACAGGAAACTAGAAAGAAAACTATGAGAGAGGAAAGAGAGGGCTTAGGGCAGGGTTGGGAAGGACGATAAAACAAATGTGCTATGGGGGTGGCGGGGGAACACTGGAGCATACAGGCAGGGGGATGAGGAAGAACAATGGGTAGTAAACACGAATGACCCAAGTTACTGTATAATGAAAGTGCCATGATGGAACCTGTTACTTTGGTTGCTGATATAGAAAGTATCAAGTGTGACAAGTCTGTTTGTCTAATTGTTCATCTAGTTCAAAACCAGATCAAGAAGATATTCTCAAAGGCATCGTAACAGGCACAGAGAGGCTGCTCGCGCTGGGAACAGGAGCCCCTCGCACAGCTTTACAATGCAGCTTAAAGCAGAACAGAAGCCTGCCTCCCTTCCTCTCTCTGGTACACTGTCGGGAGAGTCACTGAGCAGTGACTGTCCAGCAAGGGGTGGAGCTACACATCACTATCCTAGCCGTGCATCCACCTTGGATCCTAGGAATAGTGGAGCTTTGAAGGACAGACTGTCTCTAGATAATTACTCCCTTAAACACCAGCAGAGAGCAAGTGAGATGCTGAATGAAAAGACACAAAATGGCATCAAAGTTCATAAAGTGCAAAGGGGGAAAAGCAGCTATCTACCAGACAACATCGGACAATCAGCTAACAGACAAAACCTGAATCTCACATCATGAGGTGGCCCAAAGGCAGCTCACATGACAGAAGGACAGTCTGCGTAAAGGCACGTAGACAGAGAAAGCAGCAAAGAACACATTTTAAGTGTGTGTTTTTTGAGCTGTCAGAAGTGAGGCTGGAAACAGAAGCAGGATGTGGACACCCAGTAGTTATCTAGACCAATATGTGCATGAGAACAGCACTTACCAAATTCCACCATGGGGTGCTTGTCTGTCCACTTGGAATTTATTTGCCCCTGTCTTTTATTGCTACTCTTCAGCCAGGGATTCTAGGCCCCTCATATGTTCTCATTGCAGTAGTCATCAAAGTTCATTATACAATATTATCTGACTGTTCCAGTGACCTGGAGGATTCATCAGACATCCTAATGTCTTGCTTGCCACTGCTTTTACAAATATAGAACATTCCCTGAGCTACAGTGTGCCCTACTTGCGCAAGATTAAATGTGGAGTACATACTCTCACTAACACGATTTCTCCATCAGAGGATCTGTAGAGCAGAAAGCAGAATCCCACTGGAGAAACACTGGAGTAGAATAGAACCGTCACTCCACCTCCCAAGCACAGCAGGGCACTGCAGCTATCCTAGCCTGCACATCTCAAATGGAGCCGTCATGCCACACATACTCTTCTTCATAGGGCTGATGGTTTTCATATGATAGGCCAGAACCCCATTGTCCCACAGAGGGCCCCTTTTTTGCTATGAAGGTAAAAGAAAAAAACTCAAAATCCACTCACAGTTCTGTAGTCCCACTGAGTGTGTCCTAAGGGAAGCAGGTAATGAGCCCCTGAAAGATTCCATTAGCTATGAAAATACACTCAGAATATATTCTGTGTCTTTAACCTGGGTCTCTTCTCCTCCTTCTCCTCGTTCTCCTTCTCGTTCTTCTCCTTCTTCTTCTCTACCTCCTCCTCCTTCTTCTCCTCTCATTCTCCATCCACCTCCTCCTATACTTTCTCCTCCTCTTCCTCCTTTCTTCCATACCTATCATTTGTAGGTTTCACCTTCCTACCGTGTTTGCAGTAGACTCTAACTGATGCAGAGACCCACAACTAACACAGGAGCAGAGAGTGACCACAGAACATTCAGCTGTAAATGGTATGCCTATACTACATTCCTCCTACAAAGGCTCAGAGATCACTAAGAGAAGGCAGAAAGGGTATGAGAACCAGAGGCAGTGAATGATACAAGGGGGGAAAATGTCTTCAGGACACAACAGGACAAATGCAAACTTACAGGGGTCATACAACAGCACATGCAAGACCTGTACAAGCCCAAGCCAGACATGGAGCTGGAAAGTGGGCATAGAGCCTCACCCCTGGCCACAACGCTATAGGCAATTGTTCATTGCTTGGAAAGGGAAAGATAGTTTTCTCTAAGAATGTAGCTCCTAGTGATTCAACCACACTCCAGTGGAAGACCACTGTCTCAGGATTACTATTGCTGCAATGAAATAGCAAGACCAAGAAGCCTGTTAGGGAGGAAAAGGTTTATTCAGCTTATACATCTACATTGTAGTCCATCACTGAAGCAATCCAGAACAGGAATTCAAACAAGCCAGGAATCTGGAGGCAGGAGCTGATGCAGAGGCCATGGAAGTGCACTGCTTACTAGCTTGGTCCCCTAATGTGCTCAGCCTGCTTTCTCATAGAGCCCAGGACCACCAGCCCAGAGATGGCACCACCCACAGTGGACCCTCACATCCTTGATCACTAATTGAAAAAGTGCCTTACAGCTGGATCTTATGGAGGTATTTTCTTAATTGAGAAATTAAGAAAATTAAAGAAATTAAGAAATTAATTAAATTAATTTCCCTCCTTTCATTGTGTCAAGTTGACTTAAAACTATGCAGTATGCAGATGCACGCACACACACACACACACACACACACAAACACACACACACACACACGCACACAAAGACTTTGCACAGAACAAATTGGTCACAGTTGGTTTTTTAAAGGACACAAAGTTGGGTGGGTAGGGAAATGGGGTGAATCTGAGAAGAGGGGGGAGGTGAATATGATTAAAACAGGTTGTACAAAACTTTCAAACAACTAATAAAAATTTTAAAAAAATACAGAGATTAAAGGAGAAGATACTGCTTCCTGAACAAGCAAACTTTTCCTCAGTGATGCTCCAGGGCTTGGATATAATAAGACTGATGTTGCACACTTATAGATTTCAAATGCTCAGAAAGACCTTCTATTCCTAAAGTCAAGCCCTTGAGAATAGCTAGGGGGCTCTCACGTGGCAAGGAGCCAAGCCATCTATTCAATGCCTGGCAGATTCAGAGGGCCGAAGGTAGAGGAAAGCCACGATTAGAGTAATTTCATCTATGTGTTTCCAGAGATTAATTATATTTATTGCTTCTGACACCAGTCAGGAAGAGCCAACATCTTTTGTGATCTTCACAACACAAGTCGAAAAGCATGACTCCTAATGGCTGATTTTGTTTTATTATGTCTGACTAGAAGCCAAGTTAGACAGCACTTAGAGCTGTCTGTGGACATTAACGTTTGAAAGAAACACAGATGGATCCCCTCTGACTTCCTACTGACACCTGCACATGCTACCCACCCCCACCCATTTATATATGAGCCAAAGAGGGATAGGAGAGAGCCCAGCTCCTCCAGAGCTCCTGGTGCATGCAGCTGCCACATCTGAAGCATGCTACCAGGTATTTCTGGGTCCCCTCATATGATAAGACAAGGATCCCCACTCCCGGAGGCTACACAGGGAGGAATGAGAGTCTACTAGACATTGCCTCTAAAGATGAAATTGTGTGCCATGCATGGGACAGGTAAGATAATCATGGAATGAGACTACATCTATCAGGAAGGGAAATGGATTCTAGCTGCCAATACCAGAAAGCAAAGCAAAGAAACTGAGGGTGAGGGTGGGGAGGTAGGAGGAGAATCTTTGTTCCCACAGTCTTTGGACAGCAGCAGCCTATGTTGCCATGGGGAAGGCATCATGACACACGACGAGTCATACAGGTGAAGACCTTGGATGCTACTGGAGCGCCAACACAGCTCTCATAGTAAAGAGCACTCATGACCTTGAGCACAGGAGTGAGTGATCAGGTCTACACTGAGTGGGGATGAATAGAGAGGTGGCATCTAGTATGCTGGGTTATCAGACACTTCGGACCTGCCTTTCCTGGGTCCGTTATAAACTGCTGATCAAGACAGAGTGAGCAATGGTGCAGAATTCAATAGTGCTTAAGACTTACAGACTTTACCATCTCAGTACACCTAATCAGCTGCCCTGTGCTCCTAACAATCATGTTCCCATTGATAAATTCAAGCTTTCATTCCAAGCAAGCAGTTTGGAAGTCCTTTGTAGCTAAGCTACTAGTGAAAATTGGTTTCCTCCAGATGGAGACTAACTTTACATTGTAAAGAGTCCTCTGCTTTAAAGGAAACTGAAGATCTTCTGGAAAGATGAAGTATTTAGGGGCTCAAACCATGAAGACATTCACAGTTGTTCCCGTGGCATCAGAAATCTAATCCAAAATAATAATGATTTCATAGATTTTGATTTGATCTTAAGGGGGCAAGAATGATGGGAGGGGGAGCTCAGGTCCCAGTAGTGATGCAGATCTCATGGCAGATGTGCACATGAACAAGAACGAACACATGTGCACATGACCATGGCAGATGTGCACATGAACAAGAACGAACACATGTGCACATGACCATGGCAGATGTGCACATGAACAAGAACGAACACATGTGCACATGACCATGGCAGATGTGCACATGAACAAGAATGAACACATGTGCACATGACCATGGCAGATGTGCACATGAACAAGAATGAACACATGTGCACATGACCATGGCAGATGTGCACATGAACAAGAATGAACACATGTGCACATAGACATGAATGAACACATGCATGTGGACATGGCAGATGAGCATATGAACATGAATGAACACATGTGTACATGACCATGAATGAAACAGAATCTCTTCCACTCTGGGTTGTCAGTGTGTCTTGTCTTTTCCTCAAACAAGACATTGTATCTTCTTTCTCCCACATGTTTTCTGGGTCTTACTCAATATCCAAAACTTTGTGCTGCCAAGTCTAAATCCTTAACTATCAGAAAGGTTTCTACTGTGTTCTTGAAAAAAATGCAACTCAAAATATGTAATAAAAGTATGTCATAAAACTACAGATGTTAGCATAAATGTGCTCAGTGGGAACATTAATAACTATGTAAATATTTTAACACTTATTTGAGTAGAATTTTAAACCCTGAAACAGAAAGAATTTAGAATTCCTTTCCATCTCCATTTCCCTAACCTTACCATCCATCACATAGGTGTGTCTGCATATGAATAGAAGTTAGAGACTAAACACTGAATGCTGTATCTTCCAAAGAATTCTCTTACAAAACCACAGTTTCATTATCAATGTAAGACAAGGAACAATGCCACTGTTCATACCTTACACACACACACACACACACACACACAGCTTCCCAAGTGCTGGGGTTGCAGGCAAGCCCCATCATGCCAGCAGATGGTTTTCACTGACTGAGACTTATATTGGTACTTGAACTCTTTTGTATGACTAGATGTTTTTTCCCATACATATGTGTGTATGTATCTATATATGTATATGTGTGTGAGTATATGAAAATGCATATATATATGGATATATACATATATACGAATATATAATGCATGTGTATACAGCCATTCGCTGATGACTACTCAGAGGCATGCTGCCCTAAGCACACACACACAGTCATCTGTTTATATTTAACTACTTATTTTCAATTACTACTTTCAAATTCCTGGGAATAAACTACCTGAGCCATGTAATAATTCTACATTTCAGTTTTTGAAGAACCCCCAAACTACCGTTATATACTTATTAGTGCCTGCTAAGTTCAAGCACTCTTTTATATGGAGTAGTGTGGACATCCATGAGCCAGCATCCCATGGTGGGGTGCCCTTTAGCTGACTGACTGTGGCAACCATTTACCTAAATGAAAGGCAGAGTTATAATTCCTATGGGTGTTTGGCTTTACAGAAAATGAGTACTAAACCAAGTCTTTGTAATGGATCCCCAAAGTTTAAAAAAACCTCTCCCCTCTAAATATTCATAATCTAAGTGCCTGTAGGTAAAGAAACCTATCTTCTCAATTATTGCTGCTAACTTCCAAGTAGCAAAAATTGTCTGCAGCATCAAATGACTAAAGTACATCTCTAGATCACACATAGTCCTAGGCTCTAATGCAAAAGTAAGCCAGAGCTGGGCCAGATCACCTCAATGATTCAGAAGTAACTGAAGCCAAGTCAGACAAACAAAGAGGAGAGATCTGAAGGCAGAGCGATTAGCTGAGTTCACTAATGGATGGAGAGAAGACAGTCAGCTCCTGTAGAATGCAGCCAGAGCACAGACTAGGAGATCAGAGTGGAGGAGAGAGTTGCCAGCTTTCGAAGGAGATGGTAGGTCAGTAGGCATGTGAGTCTCCTGACTTGCCAGTGTTTTCCACGGTTAATTACTTGCTGGCAGCCAGTAAATTCCTCTAACAGTTTTTAGTGGGGGTGATTCTACCCGCCCTTACAAATATGAAGCAGTGTGACTGGTTAGGTAAGCTCCTAGAATCACCCAAGAGGCTTTGATTATCAGTGGGGAATGTGAACAAGGAGAAAGGCAAGACTGTACTGCTCTGAGCCCTTAGGAAGACACCACCATGTATGCAAATACACATGCCAAACCACAAATGTTCCTAGTTTTCAAGTGAGACAAATAACTAAAGGTGCCCTCTCTCTCTCTCTCTCTCTCTCTCTCTCTCTCTCTCTCTCTCTCTCTTGTTCTCTCTTTCTCTTTCTTACTCTCACTCACTCTCTTGCTCTCTTGCTTCTTCTTTCTCCCTCTTTCTCTCCCTCTCCTTTCTCCTGCTTCCCCTCTCTTTCTCTTTCTCATCTCTCTTTTCTCTCCCTCTCCCTCCCTCTTTCTCCCTCTCCTTCCACTTCCCTCCCTCTCCCTTTCCCTCTTCCTCTACTTCCATCTCCCACTCCCTCTCTCTTGATCTCCACTCTTGTTCTTTCTGGTTAGATGATGCAAAAACCATTCCAAGGGTCAAGTTCTAAAAAGTGACTGAACTATGGATATGGCAGAAGAGAGAAACTCTGAAAATCTGCTCAAGATTGGTGACTTTGGAGTCAGGCATATAGCACTTCAGGTCTTCCCCCCCCACACACACACACAGCAATTCTGTGTCCTCTGAAAGCGCCAGTATTTTCTATAGAGGGTATGGTGGTGATAGAAATAACACCATATACCAAGTAGGCTTAAGTGAGCTCATCTCTACCCTAATGATCAGTAAAAGGAGGAATATTAATGTGCCCCTGTCAATGACCCAACTTAGAGTTTAGTGTAATAGAACTAAATATTTTCAAAGTGTCAAATAGTTTGGAGAAATATTTTTAAAATAATATTCACATTTTTTGAGAAACTTTGAGGTTGATTTTATAATGGCTTTAATTTTAAATACTGAATGGTAGGACATTTAGGGATGTTGCACACGAAAGGAGCACAAAGCCACTCTAGCTGTTTGGTGTCCTCCTGTCTATGTACAAAATATCCAGGGTGTTTCTCGAAGTTTCCTCCACCACTTAATGCCTTCTTCTACTATGGACTTGAAGGGTGTGTCATTTGTGGATAGAATTTTTCCTACTATCAACAGACACTAAAAGATACTAAGGAGACTGATTTGGAGTGAAAATGAGTTCCATGGCTCTATGTGTAAAGACTGTTGAAGCTTCTAGTAGGCCTCTCACCAGCAGACAAGTGAGGCACTGAAGAATGTTTTCCTTGTAGACTTAGGACAAGATCCCTGCAACTAATCAAACATGCCCTCCAGGAAAAAAAAATGCTTGATAACAACTAGGTTGTAATTTTTCACTTCAAAACCTGTATTCCCAGCCTATATATTGACTGTAGTTTCCAAGCCATAACTTCCACATGAGCAAATAATTATAGAAGCCTGTTCTCTGTGCATGTCATGGCAACTTCCCTGTCGAACTGTGATAACCCTCAGGAGCCCCATGCAAGATTGGACTCGTTAGTGTTCTCTTGGGGACCAAGGAAGGGCACACCAGGATGCATACCAACTAGGGCATCCTTGGACAGGAGCTTGTCCCTCCCCAAGGATATACAAGCAATACAAGCAGTCAACACTTCTACAGGCATACAAACTTTTATCTGGTGGTATAACTGTCTACAAGTTGCCATCACTTTTATAAGAAACTACAACCCAAATAAACTTACTAGTCCCCCAACTTAGACATAGGTGGGATTGTGTCTGGTCTTTCATTGGTGCCCTATTAGAGGCAAATAGATGCAAAGCCTCATCTCCCCAAGAAAAGTTCACAGGACATCATCTGATATTTTGTATTAAAATCACATTGTATGAGTTTTCTCTGGGGTTAGCCTTTCCTACTGTCAGTGAAGCTCAGTGTTACTCCTTTCCTCAGTTTGCCTGGTATCCTCACAAATCAGACAGCTCCATTCATAGCTCAGAAGCTGTTAGCAATTTCCCTCAGCCTTGCCTCAGGATATCCAAGGATGTGAAGCAGGGGCTTGTGACGTTTTACAGAAAGTGTGTGATGATTCAGGAGGAAAATGGAGAGGAGACAGGATCCCTCCCACCCAGCAGTTTAGTGTCACTTGCCTGAGCAATGTGACCAGATGTGCTCCAGGACCTGCTTCTTGGCTGAGACAATGGAAGTATGTCTGCCAGGATCAAAGGAACGAAGTCTGCCAGGGTCTGGAAAGATCCCACTCAAGTGCCTTTTCTGCCTTCATAATGGCTTCTTCACTGAGAGGGAAAACAGAAGGCATGAAGGTGAACCTTTCTCCTACATAGATGCCTGTGTTTAAAATAAGTCTCTCAAAACTCAACAATGTGAGTGGATCATCCTACAGAGTCTGGCCCTTTCCCAAAGAGCTATCACCCAGTTCCTCCCAGCGGTGGGGGAACATTTATCTTCAAAGCTCTGCTTACAGCGACATAAGCACAGAGCCTCGAGGCAACCTCTAGCAGTCTAAACTGTAGTCTCTCATAAAAGTGCAAGCCCTGTGTCTGACCTCGCCTACTGAGCTCACAGGGCTGAGAATAGGTTCGCAACCCAAATCCGTGAAATCCACACAGTGCTGCCGAATTTCTCTCACCCTTTTTGAAGGATTGGAATCACTCACCTGTACTCCTCCACATCCATGGGAACCATCCACCTCCAGCCTGGCTCAGAGCCTCGCCTCACCTCTCTTGGTGTCCTAAAACTATAATCTTTACTTCTCTGATGCTTTCTGGCCTTAACAAAAACAAAACACAATGACAACAAAAAACAAAAACAAACAAGCAAACAAAAAACCAAAGGCTAGGGTAGCTAATACACAGTAGGTGCCGACCTAAAGGTTAAGAATTTATACTCCGACCTAAAGGTTAAGAATTTATACTCCGACCTAAAGGTT
>NW_022196894.1:91413888-91428142 GCF_008632895.1 Mastomys coucha
AGAATTTATACTCCAACCTAAAGGTTAAGAATTTATACTCCGACCTAAAGGTTAAGAATTTATACTCCTAGATGATAATCATCAGTGTATTGTTCTGGAAAATTACATACACCTAGGCCAAGTCCCTTGAGGCTCTACTCTGTGGAGATGATTCAATTTTTTAAAATTAAAAAATTAAAAATAAAAAAGGAGAAGTGGCCCAAGAATGTGAACTTCATTTTTCACATATATTTTTCTAGGTGTCTGTCTGTCTAGTATTTCACTATATACTTTGGGTTTTCACTACAGTTTTATCAGCCCCGTCCTCTTTGACACATGAACAGTCTCTCGGCATTCTGCATCCTTCTTCTCTCCTCTCAGGAGAGCGTCACATGGCAGTGTAATTCATCTTAGATGGACTGTAGCATCAGTCTTGGACTAACAAGGTTGCACAGAGCTCCAGAGGCAAGGATGAGTAACCCATGGCTCACTTAGAAGTTGGACATGTTTATCCAAAAATGTTCATCTCCTTCTTGATCTGTGCTGAACACAGTGTTCCCATCTTGGCTCTAAGAAACTGATAAGAACGTTGTCATAAGAACATTGAAGAATATCTTGCATCTTTTGGAAATGGTGGACTACAATAGGAGTAGACGTAGGCTCTGCCTGTAGTACGTGGATATGTTTAACAAGGAAGACCAGATAAAAGAAGACATAGTAAGTCCTTCATGAAGAGATGTGCTGAGGCCAAAAAGCATAGACACAGAGAAGGAAACAGAGCCAGGGAGACACAAAGGTCTCAAGGAGGCCATATTGAGCCATGAAGACTAGTGGAAAGCATGACAACATACAGACACATCACCTGCGAGTCCATTGTAAATGTCAGGCATGCTGTGACCATACGCTGTTCATAATGCCCTAGAAAGAGGGAAAAGCTACAGCTTGTGCTCTCTATCCCTCAGGAGGCTCAACAGGAAACATTATCCCCTGTGGATATAGAAGTAGAGAGGAGGCAGGATCGTTTTCATTTGAAGATCAGTTGTAGGTAACTTCTAGAAGGAAGCTGGTGAACACCTCAGAGGATGAGCAGAACATATACTGGGGGTTGTGGGAAGGGATGCTCTTGGCCAGAGTACAGGTGAGGTCAGAGAGCATGTGTGGCACATTCTAGAAATACAATACAATCTGCTGTTGCTGACCCACAGGGACTAGAAATTTGATCTAGCACAAAGCTATAGCATCAAAAACAGCATGGTGCTGGGAAAGTGAACAGACCAACAGGATGGAGCAGGGGACTGAGAAGTGAACTCTGACCTTCTGCAGCCAACTGGGCATCAGTAAACTGCCAAGAACATTCATAGGAGAAAGGAAAACTAGAAATAACAGACAGGAAATGATGCTGGGTCCCTAGCATTCACCACACACACACACACACACACACACACAAGTCAGAATGAGCTAAAGACTTGAATGTACCACCAGAAGGTATCAAAACTTACCAAGAAAATATAGAAACATAATTCAGGATAGGTGGATAGGCAAGGAGTCTGTATGTGACTCCAAGAACATGGGAAGAAAAGCAAAGATAGATGCAGAATTCTATTATAATGGAAGGTTTCTGGACAGGACAGGTGACAGGAAGAAAAACTACTGAATGGAAGAAAACGTTCACAAACTACATGTCTGACAAGGGGCCAATTTCTGTAATAGACAAGGACCTCTATTTAACAGCAAGGGAAGGATGAGCTGATAGAAACAATGAACGTTACTCAAAGATGGTGAGAAAACAGTCAATGAACACATAAAATCAGCATCACAAAGCAGCCTGTACATAATCACAGGTAATACCATTTGAACTGAACAGGCTTCTAATCTCACACAGGCACTGAGTCCCACAGGAGGCTGACCATTGGGTTATTGCGTAGCTGATTGCCACGCACTTCCCTGGGGAAGGCCACTACCTTGCTCCCAGCATCTTTTGGCTGCCAGTAGTTCTTTATCCAGAGCTGGGGCTTTGTAAGCTCTCCCACTCCCTGTTAGCATGTTTCCTGGTAGCATCCTTGTTCATAGCATGTTTAGGCAGCTATGGAGTGAAATGTCACAGATACAGCTATTCCTAGGAGACACAATCTCACGGCAAGCTCCCTGATCCTCTGGCTCTTAGTCATTCTGCCCTCTCTTCCTCATCAATCCCTGAGCCTCAGCTGCAGGAGTTGGGCAGTAAGTGTGACACTGGGCTGGTTCCATGACTCTGCATTTTGATTGGTTATGGTTCTCTGTGACTGTCTCTGTCTCTTGATGGAGGAGAGTCACAGGCACATGAAGCATTGCAGGAAGTTAATGCCAGGTAGGAAAGAAAATGGTCTCCAGGTTTATGAGGCATCATTCATCCCTCAAATCTACACTCCGCATGCTGCTTCTCCTGAAAGACTTTGGACACTGCCTGTGACAAGTTCATGGGCCAAAGAATGCTGCTACAGAGCATGCCAACCAGCCTTTTAAAAGAGGTTCCTACTGCACCTGTCCCTAACCTTTCTCCACATAGTCATCATTAGCCAGAGGACATATGTGATAGGGAGAGGACAAAGGTGGGTTGTTAGTCATGTGACTATGGGACCTGCTCCTCTGAGAAACGGCCCTGCCTGGGGGAGAGAACCCCTAGGAGGCAGCAAACATATCCCATTGCTTTTAGTTCTAGGGAACAAGGACTAAGTTAAGTATCAACTGTACTACTGTTCCCTGCATATTACAGGACCTGGAGGCCCACACATTGAATCGGCATGACCATAGTGCAAAGGCTCCAGGGTAACAGGCTCTACAGGTCATCTTGGCGGAGAGAAGAGTCCAACCAGAGGACCAGGAGATTGAGCTCAATGCATCCAATCAAGGGCTGGAAAATCAGAGAGGGTGGGCCTCAGGAGAAAGTTGGTGGGAGGGTATTCGAGGCTTCTAAGCATTGCCATGTGTGGCCTTTTGGGCTAAGAGAAAGATAACTGCTTCCGTTTGAACCTTGCCTCTGTCCCTTCCCAGCTGGGCCACCTGAACAAAGTAACTCATCTGCCTATGTCTCAGTTCCCCCATTGTAAAATGGGAATTAATATCATAGCTCAGAAGGTTAGGGCTTAAGGAAGTTCATCTCAATTAAGGGTCTTAGGCATTTTCCATGTTTGCCGGTACTGGTTTTTACTTTTAACTCTTTTGTGTGTATGACATGTGAGCGTGAATGTTGGTGCATGTGTGTGTGCAGGAATTATGTGTTCACATGTATGAAGGCTGGAGATCAATATCATGTATTACTCCTCAGAAGCTATCTACCCTGGCTTTTGAAACAGAGTCTCTCTCTGGGACTTAGGCTTGCCAATTACACTAGGCTCTCTGACCACTGAGTCCCAGGATCTGCAGTCTCCCCACCTCTCCAGCCCTGGCATTGCAGGTATGTATCCCTCAGCTCACTCACATGGTTTGTGGGGATCAAACACAAGGCCTCATGCTTGCAAGGAAAGCACTTTACCCACTGAGCCATCTCCCTTTATGATGTCTAGCTCTTCACATTTTACTGCTTGATGTCACACATGTAGATGTCACAATAGACAGCATGGACAGAGATGACATCACATAGGATGACAGCATAAAACCTTCCAAGCCCATGCTGGCCCAGGAGACAGTTCTCTGACTAGTTCCTACCTATGACTCATTGCTGTTCTCTTTCATACTCCCAAAAAAGGAAGACAGACGCGAGAAGGCAGAAATGCAGATTTTTAGAATTGATATCCTTAGCTTAGAGTGGTCAGGCGACTCCATTCATGCCAAGTACAGGAGTGCAAGAGCCCTCTTGTGTACATGCATCTTATTGGAATTCAAGTGTGTTTCCACCCTTGATATGACACAAAGCATTCCAGCTAGAGCAAGGTGGACCTACCTCTTCTCCCACACTCTCTTGGGGCTGTATTTTTTAAGAGATGTTGGTCTTGATTTTCCTTGCCAATTCTTCCACCACCTGAAAATTTCCACAGAGAACACCTTTGTGAGGCAAGGCCTGGGATGCAGGCAGAGCATAGAGAGGTCTTGTCAAGTGGAACAAGTTGATTCTTGTCCAAAAATACTCTGACTGTGGCAACAGATTGAATTAGAAAAACACAGCTGCCTCTGTTGGGAATTCTACTGCGCCACTTCACAGAGCACACTGCTCTCCACATGTGGAGGACCAGGCTTTGAACACTAGTCTGCATGTGCGGGCATGTTGCTCAGTGGTTCGAGTGGTGTATAGCCTGTGTGTCTCTGTCCTGCACATTTGTAGTGCAGCCGTTTCCCTGATTTCTGATGTACCCTTAAATTCTAATGCATTTCACAGAGGTGCAGTGGGCCTTTCAGCAGAGGCGAGTCACACTGCATTGGCTCCCCTTGTGTTGGTTTGAAGAGAACTAAGAGAATACTGGTAGATCTGCACTGTGCCCAAGAGGAGTCACTCAATAGCCAATCTGGCTTCAAGACTCCTGAAACACAGCAAGTACAAACTTAGGTGTACTGGGAAATACACAGCACATTCCAAAGCCTGGGTCTAGGCTGTGGGCACATCTCAGCAGTAGTGTGGCAGGAGAGAGATGTCAAGATTAATAGAGGAAAGAAGCCAGTTAACTGGGAACCTTCCCACATAAACTACAGAGGGACAGCATGCTGCAGAGAAGCCAGCACTAGGCAAATGAGGGAGAGGCGGGTGCTATGTCCATCACCTGTGGAGGGTTGTGAGCCAGGCACATCCGACACATGGCTTCCAAGCACAGCTCTCCCCAGCTCACTAGTCCATGTACATTCCCAGAGAGCTGTTATCTTCTCTCATAAACTGCTTCTGTTTCTATTGCTAAACACATGACTCTACAGTTAATGTCACAAAAACTCAAGAGACATCAGCTGGTGCCCTCTGAACCCAGATCTTTCCTGTGGTGGTATAGCTCCTGCCTCATACACACAATGGCCTGGGATCTCTCAGCACCCTTACTAACAAGAAAACTTCAGTTCTGAATAGTTGGGGACTCGTTAATAACTTCTCATTGATATCATATGTTAAAATGGTAATTCGGCTATAGTGGTTTAGGTAAAGTATATTACTAAAATGTCACTTGTTTCTTTTTACATTTTAGTCTAAACTGCCCTCATGGGTCGCATTGGACTTTCATGGTACCATGCTGACCTAGTATACTGACATTGGCCCAGCAATCTGTTTTGTCAGCAGCAGGAGATTGGCACCATGCAGAGACAGTTGCAGGCAGTGATCTGACTATGTGTCTGAAGTCTTTAATTCTAACTTGTACTCGGGTCTTCTTGTCCAGTCCCCAGTCTCCTCATCAACACAGATATCATGGGTTAGACCTAGAAGGCCCCTTGATCTAAAGCTTTGAATAGCCACAGATGGTGTGTCTACTGACCCTACACATCAGGTCAGAACATATTCCAGGGAATGGACACAAGTCAGTGCAGGTGAGTGACCCCAGGGATTGTTCCTGGTCTTCACCCCGAGTCAGTGCAGGTCAGTGACCCCAGGGATTGTTCCTGGTCTTCACCCCGAGTCAGTGCAGGTGAGTGACCCCAGGGATTGTTCCTGGTCTTCACCCCGAGTCAGTGCAGGTCAGTGACCCCAGGGATTATTCCTGGTCTTCACCCCAAGTCAGTACAGGTGAGTGTCCCCAGGGATTATTCCTGGTCTTCACCCCGAGTCAGTGCAGGTCAGTGACCCCAGGGATTGTTCCTGGTCTTCACCCCAAGTCACTGCAGGTGAGTGACCCCAGGGATTGTTCCTGGTCTTCATCCAGGGCTCTCATGAGGATTCTGGAAGAATCACCTGCAGGCTTCCAGGGAAATGCAACAGGAGACAGTTGAACCATACCGAACATTATGCTGCTGCTTCCTGCTACAAAACTGATGCACTCACCATCAAGCAAAGGCAGGCAGGCAAAGACAGGCAGCCAACCAGCACTGCTTTCTACCTTGGCCTCTGCAAGTCTGTGCCACACGAGATGGTTCCACCCATCCTGAGAATGAGTCTTCCCCTACCAGTTAGTCCTCCCTTTAAATGCCTGCACAGACTTGCCCAGAGCCAATCAACTTGACACTCCAGATTAACCAACAATGCAACACACTGTAGAATGTGCACTGTTTACCCTTGGGACCAAGACACCAACTGGGAGCTGTGAGTCGTGGCCACTGCCCAGGATCACAATCAAGTACCAGACCATACACTACTAGTATGGAAAAGAACCACCTTTAAAGCAATTTCTACTCCACATGCACACATGTGCTTACTCCATGTGCACACTACATGTGAATGCCCCATGTGCATACTCCCTGCTTATGCACACTGTAAAGTGACAACAATAACCCTAAGCTGAGCCACCATAAGCTGCGTGGCTTCTACAGGCTCCGATGCTATTACTTCCCCAGACAGAGCCACCACATTAGGCACTTTGCTACTCAACAGGACTAAGGGCCCCAAGGAGATGTGTTAGTAACTATTTAATAAACAGTTCTCATACATGAGATATTATGTGGACCACCTGCTGATTTCCTGAATGTAAATATTGCCATCACAGTCCATCTGAAAACAGCAATGTCTGGTCAGAAGTGTGGATGCCGTAGATGAAGATCCCTAGGGGATATCTTAGGTAGGGACAACAGAGTCACACAACAGAGTGCAGATAATGAACGAGGGAGCTGTCTCACTAAGTCCAGAAAGGCTTAGATGCACTGCTTATATTTCTACTGCTTCATGGGTGAGGCACCCCACTCTCAAGAGACTGCAGACTGAGCTCCCAAGAAGACCAAATGTGGTTATTATAGACAATATATTATGATCATCTCTGACAACTCCAATTAGCAGGAAATATGGCTGGTGACAACAACTAAGTCGTGAATAGAGAAAGATGTTGTATTTTGGTAAATAGCCAAGATCTGTCAACACTCCAATTCACTGCCTGAAATAACCCAGGGCTACATTATGCCACACTCTCTTCTCTTTTCAGCAAACACTCACAAATAAATATCACAGTCAACAAGTAATGTTTTGTAATCATTTGATTTCTTATCCTACATTTACATAGGAAGAAAGTGAAATTCTAAAATAATTCATTTGACAAATTATATAATGTCAAATTTTGTGTTGCTGGTGGCATATGCCTATTATCCTAACATTCAGAAGAAGGCAGCAAGAGGATTGGGAATTTGAGATGGTCTCCTTACTTTTCCTATTGTCTTCATGAAAAGTGCCAGGTTTCTCTTTAATGGCACTGATCTCTTTAACAATTACAGCTGCTCGGGCATACACTCTCCTGTAGGAAACATCAAACTAGCCCATACTCACAAAACTTCATTTTTTTATGTTCTACTTTTTGTTCTTTCTCACTGTATACTTGGATAAAAGCACAGAACAATAGCCATTCCATAGCCTGAATCCTATGCTGACTTGAAATCTCTTCCAAAGAAATTAGTCAATTATTCTCTATTGTTATAAGTTATAGCATGTTTGTGGAGGTTAAATGACAATGTGATAGCCTATGTGTTACTTTTTAGTTGAGCCTCATACAAGTCCTCAGGACATACACAAAATATGATCAGGTTCTTGCCAGAATGTAGCAAGAATGGCCTCTAGCCCCATTCCCAGAGACTCCTTGCTCCTTTCTGAAATCCTTGAGCCAGGCCTGCAGTGGGACACTTCTCTGAGCCTTTGGTCTTCTCAATTCTCATCAAAATATCCCATTAATCTCCACTTAGATTATTCAAGGACGTTTCTAGCCCAAATTTCCAAAATCTTCAACATTTTACCTGGAAACCATTTTCAAAGTCCAAAAAACATATAATAAGCAACATGAGCAACAACCCCACTCCTGGTACGAATCTTCTGTGTTTGTTACTTTCCATGTAGCTACTATATAATGCCTTGGCAAAGTCAACTGAAGATAAAATGGGTTTATTTTGGCTTATAGTTCAATGAGATAGTCTATTATTGTGACAGGAAAGATGTAATGCCAGGGATGGGCACATTATGTGTGCAGTCAGGAAGCAGGAAGTGGTGAATATTAGCACTCAAACTTCTTTGTCCTTTTTATTCACCCCAGTACCCCAGCCCATGGAATGGTGCCACCAATTAAATTGTGTCTTCCCACCTCAGTTAACCTAATGTAGATAATCTCAAGGGCATGTTCAGAGGGTTACCTCATAGACTCTGGAGAGGAAGGAGCCTCAGTTAAGGAAAGCCTCCATGATGTCCAGCTGTACGACATTTTCTCAGTTAGCAATCAGTGAAGGAGGGCCCAACCTCTATGGCAGGTTATGCAGTCCCTGAACTGATGGTCCTGGGTTCTATAAGAAAGCAGGCTGAGCAAACCATGGGGAGCAAGCTAGTATTCAGCACTCATCCTCCATGGCCTCTGCATTACTTCCTGCCTCCAGGATCCTGCCCTGTTTGAGTTCCTGTCCTGACTGCCTTCAATAGTAACAGTAATATAAAAGTATAAGCCAAATAACCCCTTTTCTTCCAACTTGCTTTTTGGTCATGGTGTTTCATCAGAGCAATAGAAATCCTGAATAAGATGGAACTGAGCTCCTCCTGCATCAGTCACTGATTAAGAAAATGTACTCCAGACTTGCCTACAGGCCAATCTTTGGAGGCATTTTCTCAGTTGACTCCCTCTCTTCCCAAATGACTCTAGATTGAGTGAAGATGACATAAAACTAGCCAGCACAGTTTGGTATATTTTGCTTTGCCAATATATCATGGCCACCATCATATGATACTTTTCATAGTAACTAGAACATAGAACCCATAGATATGAACCAAAATAGAGAAAAATCCAGCAGCTGTGTCTCTCTCCCCTCTCCCATTCATTGTGGTGTGTGTGTGTGTGCATGTGTGTGTGTGTGTGTGTGTGTGTGTGTGTGTGTGTGTGTGTGTGCATGTATGTGTTTCTATCAGCTTACCTCAAGACAACTGGGTCATCAACAACTCATGGCCCAGCAGACTGAACATCTTTTTCTAGGGTGACTATTCTGATAGTCAGTTTTCTTTACTTTCCTATAAAGAAAGAATGAGGAGGCTGAAAAAACTGACCAGGATCTGGGATATATCTATAAGATGCTGTTATTTAAGGAGAAAAAAGGAACAACATGAAAGTATCCACATTTTGCTATTTGAAGGACAGTGGAGAACAAGAGGAAAGTGAAGATAGAAAGAAATCCATGAGCTCAATGAAGCTGCCACAGTCCATGCCTGCTCTAAAACTAGAAATACAAAACTACTGAGACAAAGGCACAGGTTTGCCAGTTGCATTCTTAGAGCTACCTCATCAATAGTGTTGATCCTGGAAAACATAGTGAGAGCCCTAGGAAGAGGAAAGAGGAAGAAAACTCAGGCAGAACAAACTCCTGCCTCTGCCCTGGACCACTTGCTGCCTGGCCCTACCTACCCTCGGGGGTTGGGGCTGAGGTGTGCAGAATAAACAGTACAGACCTGGAAGCAGGTGAGAAATGCCCACAGCATCTCACCTGGATGCTGCTGCTAACTCCTTTAATACCCTCCACCCACACCCCATTGGTCCCAAGAAAGTATCTCTTCTAAACAGCAGTTCCTGATTGGCTGGCATTGTCTGCATCAGTAATCCTTGGTCTCTCAGGCAGTCTTCAATTAGGTCCTCCTGCAGTAGATGCCCTTGCAGCTGCTCGTTCCTGGCACTTACATTAAGGGGGCCCTGCCGCCGTTCCTCCTACAAAAAAGCAGCAGAAGCATCTGTACAGGGAGATACCAAGGAGGTGATGAGGAGGCCGAGTCCCTGGCAAAGGTAAAATTGTGTTGTAAGAAAGAGTAGGTGGTCAGATGTGCCAAGTGTTGAAAAGAGAAAGAGAAGGAAAAGAAGGCTGAGATATAGCAAAGAGATTTGTCAGTGAGTGGCCCTGGCATCAGCTCTAATCATATGTCACATTGCCTCTGAAACATACTCCAGAGAGGAAACATGGGCGGAGAGACAGATTACCAAAACCAAGACAGAGAAATCCCATGGTGGGTAGGGAGAGTTGAATCCAAACAATGTAAGTTATGGTGACGTAGATGATGCGCAGTTAACTGCAAGATATGGATGGAAGAGATACAGAGAGCACTAGCCTCAAACTTGACATAGAGAGAGAACAGAGCCAGCCTTAGGATTCAGTTCCATAAGCTGGGACTGATGTTCAGGAGAGCAAGGAGGGGGGGACAGAGGACAACAAATATTAACAGTGTAAACCACAAAGTCATCAAGTAGAGCATGAATGGAAACATGACTGATTCTAGGAAATGAGCTGAAGGCAGACAAACAGTATCAGAGAAATACACATCAGTGGGACCCCACCAATGGACTGAGGCTCAGAGGCAACACTCCAGTGCCCAGGGACATCTAGCAAAGTGAGCAGAAAGGACTGTTTCCATGTGGGGAATGAAGTAATAGAGTGTGTGGGGGCTCTCAACTGAGAAACAAGACTCCAGGGTGTTGTAAGGGTCTGTGAATAGACCTTGGGGCAAATCGGACCTGAAAAGGCCATTAAGAGTGACATTTGTGGCCCAGAGCACAAAGGCAGTGTTTCTCAGCTCCTTTCTCTCACAGGGCAGGAAGAGACAGAGCCAAGCATGAGCACATCTGACTGTAAGAAGTCCGGTAGAGGCAGCGACATACAGAAGCAGTGCTTTAAAACAGGCTTAACACAAACATGACAGCTGGACAATGACTGGCCAGTAAAGACCTTCAATGTAAGTAGATGAGGATCTGAGTTCAGATCCATAGTACCCATGTAGAAAACCAGACATAGAGGGCATGCCTCTAAACCCAGCACCGCAGGGTAATAGGAATAGGAAGGTCTCCAGGACTCACTGGCCAGCCACTCTGGCCAAATCAATGAACTGCAAAGTCAGCAGAAACTAAGAAAACTAAGACGGAAAACAGCTGAGTGAGGCACTCAGTGCCAGTCTCTGGCTTCCAGGTGCATTCACACATGTGTGCACACACATGTACAGCATGCATACATACATACCCATATGTGTGCATACACACACACACATATATGCAAATGAAATGGGAAGAATAAAAAAAGTCACAAGGAGGATTTTGTACAGAAAAAAAACAAGAATTCATCTAAGGGCTGCCCGTCCTCCCTCTTCCCAGACCTTGCCCTCCCTAACTTAAGCAAGCACAGTTGCGGTGCTACTGTAGAAAAGCCCTACCTAGTGGGATGTGCCCTCAGGTGCACTGGCTAAGAAGACTTGACACTGGCCACTGCCGCCTGAGGATTTACAGAAGGATCACAGTTAAAAAGTAACTCATTAGTCTGGGAACCTGAACCAAAGGATTAAGGCTATCTCATTAAAAGGAAGAAACGAAAAACATTTCTTTTCTAGCTAACATAATATATGGGTGATTTGCCTAAATGTAAGTCTGTGCCACTGGCATGACTGTGCATTGTGTTAGTAAAAGCCAGAAGACTGTAATGAATAGACAGTTGTGAGCCACAATACAGATTCTAAGAACTGTACCTGGGTCCTCAGTAAAAGCAGCAAGTGCTCTTAACCATTAAACCATCTCTCCAGCCCCCCAAATCTTTTACTTTTAAAACTTGCAGTATAAATATCCATTTAATTAAAATTCTAGAAGTAAACACTAAAAATTTAGAAGTGGAAAAGAAAAAAAGTAATTTAGAAACAGAAAGGAAATTTTCCAGGGATGATGCTTGTGGCTTTAAAAGCTCTTCACTTGTTTAAAGGGGGTGGGGATTAATCATTGATATCTTGTTATAAAATTAGGATGCCCAAGAATCAAGAGAAAATCCTAAATGCTATGAGAAACACAAATCAGACTACCTAAAGTAATTCTGTGTCTGGCCAGCAGAACTGTCTCGTTAAAATACTTGATGCTAAAAAAATAATAGGACAATACTGTGAAAGTCCAGGGAAGGAAATGTCATGAATTAAGAATCCAGTTCCCATCCAGTTTGGCACTCAAAAAAGCAAGTGCTACAAAGGCATTGCAGGTACACAAAGGTTCTAAAAGTTAACCCTTACCAGGACATTCTCTGCCAGATTTAACTTAGCAAAAAGAGACAATAATTCACTGAAAGGCAGATGTGGGCCAGGAAGTCAACAGTAAAATAGGAAAACAATGAGGCACAGTGGAGAAAAGCTTTTTAAGATTATAACAAGAGTGTTTGTTTAGAATACCAGGACAGGAGGAGCAGAGACAGGTAGGTCCCTGGAGCTTGATGCCTAGCTATAGAGTCTAGCAGACTGAGAAATTGGCCCAGCTAATGGAAAATCTGGGAAGTTTGTCCTCTGGCCTCCGTGTGAATACACATACATCTGTACCTACACACACACACACACACACACACACAGACATTGTAACAATAATCTAGAACTTAAGTATCAGAGTATCTAGCTGACAGCAACCTCACAATAAAACAAAAGAATGAGAGACACTCCCTGTAAGCAGCACCCCTTACTGCTTGATTGTAACTTACGATCAAGACAACCGGAAAGGCTCAGTGATTAAGAGCACTGATTGCTCTTCCAGAGGTCCTGAGTTCAATTCCCAGCAACCACATGGTGGCTTACGACCATCCGTAATGAGTTCTGGTGTGTCTGAAGACACACTTCTGGTGTGTCTGAAGACAGCTACAGTGTACTTAGATATAACAATAAATAAATCTTTTGGCTGGTGAGATGGCTCAGCGGGGAAGAACATCGACTGCTCTTTGGAAGGTCATGAGTTCAAATCCCAGCAACCACATGGTGGCTCACAGCCACCCATAATGAGACCTGACACCCTCTTCTGGTGCGTCTGAAGACTACTACAGTGTACTTACATATAATAAATAAGACAACCGGAAAAACCAACTTCACACAGGAATGATCTTTAAGAAAGCAGCTGCCCCTAAAGTAAAAAAAAAAAATTTATAAAAAAAAAAAAAAGAAAGAAAGCAGCTGCCTTTCTCAGGAGAAGGAAAATCCTAGAAGAACATGGAAAGTTGTTGGCTCCCGTGTCTGATAGGCTGGCTCAGCTCTGGAAGACGACACATGCACAGGCGGGCACAGCTGCTCCAGGGAAAGAATGACTGTTAAAATAACAAGCGAACCATTACACTCAGAGCCACCACTCCCTGCCTCAGCTGCCCACCAGCCGCTATTCACTCCAACACTGTTCCATCCCATTACTGATCATAGCCATAAAGATTTGACAAAAGCTACCACAAAATTAGATTGTGCTCCTTTGGTTGGACATATTAAGTCCACCTAGAATAAACACGCCAGTGAGTGAGTGACCTGTATTCCACCAAAAGTATTCAAACAGGAGTGTGAGTAGCTCTTGGTCATTATTGATGTTCCCACAGAGATAATCACCATTGAGTAGAAGAGTAGATTAAGTTTTGAGGACAAAGACCAGGGCCTCCAGGTTGAAGGATGGTGAATGAGCCAGCTGTACTGAGCAATCTCCTCCTCCCCAGCTTCCTGGGCAAGTGGTGGATCTAGTTCTCAGCATGGACATCCTACACAATGGATGGCTTGAGCTGGGAATAAATGAAGAAGGCAGGAGGCTGGAGAGATGGCTCCCAGTTGAGAGCACTGGCTGCTCTTCCAGATCAAGTTTCATTCGCAGCACCCACATGGCTGCCCAGAGCCATCTGTGACTCTAGTTCCAGGGAGCCCAGTGCTCTGTTCTTACCTCCAAGGACACAAGACTCACATATGGCACACATCCATGCATACAAGACAAATACCCATACACACATTAAAAAAAAAATGTGGTGTTGGGGTTGGCCGTGGCTGTGGGGAGCCGGGCGCGCGCTGTCGCAACCTGTCTTCCTCCTAGGCGGCGACGGAAGGACCAGCCCGGCATCGAGACCAGCCTCCCCGTCCGGGCAGCTGCGGCGAGGGCCCCGCCCGCCGGTCCGCCGGCCCTCCCGCCGGCTCGCCCACCAGCCCCTCGCCACCCGGCGGCGGCCGCAGCTTCGGCCGCAGGAGGCGCCGTCTCGCTCCCAGGTGCGCGCTTCGTTCCCGGAGCCATGGAGCTCGGCGGCCGCCATGGCGTCCAACATGGACCGGGAGATGATCCTTGCGGATTTTCAGGCATGTACTGGTATTGAAAACATCGATGAAGCTATTACACTGCTTGAGCAAAATAACTGGGACTTGGTGGCAGCTATCAATGGTGTAATACCCCAGGAAAATGGCATTCTACAAAGTGACTTTGGAGGTGAGACCATGCCGGGA
>NW_022196894.1:91428152-91428300 GCF_008632895.1 Mastomys coucha
TCATCACCCACCGAGAGGTCCAGCGGGAGTACAACCTGAACTTCTCAGGAAGCAGTACCGTTCAAGAGGAATTTCAAGAGGCTTAAGCAGATCAGCCCTAGCTTTGGGCAGTCTTTATAAGATGTTTGAGACTGTCACTTAACTCAGA
>NW_022196894.1:91428310-91428499 GCF_008632895.1 Mastomys coucha
GGTTGGAAGACTGGAGATGTGGAAGACAGTACGGTCTTAAAATCACTACACTTGCCAAAAAACAACAGTCTTTATGTCCTTACATCTGACTTCCCACCACCTTCATTGTCCAGCCATGCTGGTGCCCTGCAGGAATCATTAAATCAAAACTTCATGCTGATCATCACCCACCGAGAGGTCCAGCGGGAG
>NW_022196894.1:91428617-91435730 GCF_008632895.1 Mastomys coucha
ACTTAACTCAGACTATCTGGAGAGAAGCTGTTAATACTGTCTGTATTTTCTTCAGTGTTGACCAAAGAGGGCCACTGTTTCTAAAACAGTACTTCTATGAGAGAAAAGGTACTGTCAGAGAATGCCTTTGGCCCCACCCATCTGAAGACCAGAAATTCTCTCCTTAGGGAATGAGGAATACTAGAAGTTTTGACAGGACTTCCATTCTTAGAAACATTAAAATAATGACTTTCATATATTAACTTTTGTAATTTATAAAACTTACTTCTTTCTTCTTTTAAACTATTGAATTTTAAGAGACTAGATCATGCTAAACCTTGAATTGCTACATAAAAATCTAAGACCATATAGTTTAAATTAATTAGCAACATCTTGAAAGAATAAGTAATTTTTTGAAATTATATAAGATGTTTTGGTAATGGCTAGACTACTGTTTTTATCTTTTTTACATGTTTGATTAGTGAATTTTATCCTTTGAATTGTCATAAAGAACTTTTTTCTAAGTTTCTTTTCTCCATTGATAACTTGAATAGCTGATATATAACTAAGCAATAACATTCAACCTTTTCTCTGACTTTTAAATTTATCAATTTATTTTATTTATTTGAATTTTCTGGAATTTTATGCTTTTACATTGCCATTTCATTTTTAACCTTTAGTGCATTCTATCCTGTAAATTTAGAATTTTAATTTCTTGAAAAGTCATTTTTATCTAAAATTTCAAAATGACTGTCAGATTTATCATAGGGATCTTTGAAAATAAATAATTGTGTATATGAACATTTAAGTAAATAAGGAAATTTAGCTTAACAGTTATTCCAGTTAAGCAATAAAACAAGACAAAATGATAAAAAAAATGTGTTGTTTTGTTTTTTAAGAAAATGAAGACTTAGTATATAGAGAAAGAGGAGGCAGACATTGAGAGCCCAGGCACATGTATTTCTGGCTGTCACATCAAGCTAAATTGTACTCTCTTTTTAAATTAACATTCTATTCAAGCATATGGAGTACATCAGTCAGGATTACCTTTGCTGTGACGAAACACATGACCAAAAGCAAGGTGTGGAAGAGAGGGCTCATTTCACTCAGTTCATATGACAGTCTATCATCAAAGCAGCAAGGGCAGAAACTCTATCAGGGCAGGAACCTGGAGGGATGCTGCTCACTGGCTTGCCCCCCATGCCTTGCTCAGCTTGTATTCTTATAGAACCCAGATCCACCAGCCCAGGGATGGCACCACCCACCATAGGCTAGGCAACTCCCCATCAATCGCTCATTAAGAAAATTCCCTACAGGCTTGCCGACAGCTGATCTCAAAGAGACATTTTTCTCTATTGAGTCTCCATCCTCTCAGGTAATGCTAGCTTATGTCACATTGACAGAAAATCAGCAGCACATGGCATATGCTAGTGCTTCCACCATCAGCAAAGTCCATGGGATGTTTTTCATTCCTAAAATGAGCATGGAGCATCAGACATCTGACCATCTGACCATCTGCCCCTCTCACCTCTCTTCAGCTCTCCATCTGCGCTTCTTGCATTTGGTTCCACGTAGCATCATCTGCAGCTCAGCATCATCTGCAGCCCAGCATCATCTGCAGCCCAGCATCATCTGCAGCCCAGGACATCCTTCTTCCTGCTGAAGGAATACAATTTTGTGCAAATACACTGCCCTTGCTTTCCTACAACTCACATCCTGAGACAAGACTCCATTGCAGCTCCATAGCCCACAAATTGAGGAGGCATTTCTAACATCAGGCAAGCCCCTTGTCTCCCCGTGTGAAGCTGTGCCTAATGTTTCTCTTTTGTAGATACAGGTCTCTTTCTCACACAGGGCATTCACAGAGGGGTAGACACTGAGGGAAATCTTCCTTGACTGAGATGTTTATAAATCACAAGACCATTGTCTCAAGGTCAAATGCACATCATCAAATGTTGCCATTTCATTTCAATCAACGTAGTTTGTCAGTAGCATATGTATATATGTGAGTGTGTGTGGGGAGTGTATGCATGTGTATGTGTGGGGAGGATGTATGAATGTGTGAATGTGTGTGTGTGTGTGTTGTGTGTGAGTGTGTATGAATGTGTGTACGTGTGTATGTGAGTGAGCATGTGAGTTTGTGTGTGTGTGTGTGTGTGTGTGTATGTGTGTGTGTGTGACCACATCTGCCCAGACACCTATGTCTCAGAATACTGGGAGTTCCCTGCATGTCTGGAAATCATGTTTATAATACAAATGCCTAGGGAATAAGAGCTGGCCTTTCACACTTAAGGGGAGGAGGTTACAGGTATCTGCTCCTCTTACACTAAGTAAAAGTAACGTCTGAGGTCTGATGGTCGTGGAGATTAGCCAGTGTATGTTTAGAGCCATAAAACTGCTCTGTCCATTGATCCATGGTGGGTAAACCATTACATGTCCCTCTAACAGCATGTCCATCACCCAATACAGAGAGAGAATCCTAATGTGGGTTACTAGGTGTTAGGAATGCCAAGGCACATATGTGACAGAGGACAAACTTGGGTGTCAGTCTCACCTTGTACCTTGTCTGAGTCCCAGGTGTTCTTCTGCTTCTTGTCACTCTCACTGCAAGGTGCTGTGACTGCAGCTCCTGCTCAGTCTCACTGCAGGGAGCTGTGACTGCAGCTGGTGCTCAGTCTCACTGCAGGGAGCTGTGACTGCAGCTGGTGCTCAGTCTCACTGAAGGGAGCTGTGACTGCAGCTGCTACTCAGTCTCACTGCAGGGTGCTGTGACTGCAGGTCCTGCTAAGTCTCACTGCAGGGAGCTGTGACTGCATCTCCTGATCAGTCTCACTGCAGGGTGCTGTGACTGAAGCTGCTGCTCAGTCTCACTGCAGGGAGCTGTGACTGCAGCTGCTGCTTAGTCTCACTCCAGGGAGCTGTGACTGCAGCTCCTGCTCAGTCTCACTGCACGGTGCTGTGACTGCAGCTGTTCCTGCTCAGTCTAACTGCAGAGTACTGTGACTGCAGCTGCTGTTCCTTCTCAGTCTCACTGCAGGGAGCTGTGACTGAAGCGTCTGCTCAGTCTCACTGCACGGTGCTATGACTGCAGCTGCCCCTGCTCAGTCTCACTTCAGAGTGCTGTGACTGCAGCTGCTGTTCCTGCTCAGTCTCACTGCATGGTGCTGTGACTGCACCTGCTGCTCAGTCTCACTGCAGGGTGCTGTGACTACAGCTCTTGCTCACTCTCACTGCAGGGAGCTGTGACTGCATCTCCTGATCAGTCTCACTGCAGTGTTCTGTGACTGAAGCTGCTGCTCAGTCTCACTGCAGGGAGCTGTGACTGTAGCTGCTGCTCCTGCTCAGTCTCACTACAGGGAGCTGTGACTGCACCTGATGCTCAGTCTCACTGCAGGGTGCTGTGACTGCAGCTCTTGCTCAGTCTCACTGAAGGGAGCTGTGACTGCAGCTGCCGCTCAGTCTCACTGCAGGGTGCTGTGACTGCAGCTGCTACTCAGTCTCACTGCAGGGTGCTGTGACTGCAGCTGCTGCTTAGTATTACTGCAAGGTACTGTGACTGCAGCTGCTCCTCAGTCTTACTGCAAGGTACTGTGACAGCAGCTGCTGCTCAGTCTCACTGCAGGAAGCTGTGATTGCAGCTGCTCCTGCTCAGTCTCACTGCAGGGAGCTGTGACTGCAGCTCCTGCTCAGTCTCACTGCAGGGTGCTGTGACTGCAGCTGGTGCTCATTCTCACTGCAGGGACCTGTGACTGCAGCTGCTCCTCCTGCTCAGTCTCACTGCATGGAACTGTGACTGCAGCTGCTTCTCAGTCTCACTGCAGGGAGCTTTGACTGCAGCTGCTGCTCAGGCTCATTGCAGGGTGCTGTGACTGCAGCTCCAGCTCAGTCTCACGGCAGGGAGCTGTGACTGCATCTCCTGATCAGTCTCACTGCAGGGTGCTGTGACTGAAGCTGCTGCTCAGTCTCACTGCAGGGAGCTGTGACTGCAGTTGCAGCTCCTGCTCAGTCTCACTGAAGGGTGCTGTGACTGAAGCTGCTGCTCAGTCTCACTGCAGGGTGCCGTGACTACAGCTGCTCCTGCTCAGTCTCACTGCAGGTTGCAGTGGCTGCAGCTGCTGTTCCTGCTCAGTCTCACTGCAGGGTGCTGTGACTGCAGCTGCTGCTCAGTCTAACTGTCGAGTGCTGTGACTGCAGCTCCTGCTAAGTCTCACTGCAGGGAGCTGTGACTGCAGCTGCTGCTCAGTCTCACTGAAGGGAGCTGTGACTGCAGCTCCTGCTCAGTCTCACTGCAGGGTGCCGTGACTGCAGCTGCACCTGCTCAGTCTCACTGCAGGTTACTGTGACTGCAGCTGCTGTTCCTTCTCAGTCTCACTGCAGGTTGCTGTGACTGCAGCTGCTGCTCTGTCTCACTGCAGGGAGCTGTGACTGCAGCTCCTGCTCAGTCTCACTGCAGGGTGCTGTGACTGCAGCTCCTGTTCCTGCTCAGTCTCACTGCAGGTAGCTGTGACTGCAGCTCCTGTTCCTGCTCAGTCTCACTGCAGGGAGCTGTGACTACAGCTCCTGCTCAGTCTCACTGCAGGGAGCTGTGACTGCAGCTGCTCCTGCTCAGTCTCACTGCAGGGAGCTGTGACTGCATCTCCTGATCAGTCTCACCGCAGTGTGCTGTGACTGAAGCTGCTGCTCAGTCTCACTGCAGGGAGCTGTGACTGTAGCTGCTGCTCTTGCTCAGCCTCACTGCAGGGAGCTGTGACTGCAGCTCCTGCTCAGTCTCACTGCAGGGAGCTGTGACTGCAGCTCCTGCTCAGTTTCACTGCAGGGTGCCGTGACTGCAGCTGCTCCTGCTCAGTCTCACTGCAGAGTACTGTGACTGCAGCTGCTGTTCCTTCTCAGTCCCACTGCAAGGTGCTGTGACTGCAGCTGCTGCTCAGTCTCACTGCAGGGAGCTGTGACTGAAGCGTCTGCTCAGTCTCACTGCAGGGTGCTGTGACTGCAACTGCTCCTGCTCAGTCTCACTTCAGGGTGCTGTGACTGCAGCTGCTGTTCCTGCTCAGTCTCACTGCATGGTTCTGTGACTGCAGCTGCTGCTCATTCTCACTGCAGGGAGCTGTGACAGCAGCAGCTCCTCCTTCTCAGTCTCACTGCAGGGAGCTGTGACTGCAGCTGCTCCTGCTCAGTCTCACTGCAGGGTGCTGTGACTGCAGCTCCTGCTCAGTCTCACTGCAGGGACCTGTGACTGCAGCTGTTGCTCAGTCTCACTGCAGGGAGCTGTGACTGCAGCTGCTGCTCAGTCTCACTGCAGGGAGCTGTGACTGCAGCTGCTGCTCAGTCTCACTGCAGGGAGTTGTGATGCAGATGCTGCTCAGTCTCACTGCAGGGAGCTGTGACTGCAGATCCTGCTCACTGTCACTGCAGGGAGCTGTGACTGCAGCTGCTCCTGCTCAGTCTCACTGCAGGGTGCTGTGACTGCAGCTCCTGCTCAGTCTCACTGCAGGGACCTGTGACTGCAGCTGTCGCTCAGTCTCACTGCAGGGAGCTGTGACTGCAGCTGCTGCTCAGTCTCACTGCAGGGAGCTGTGACTGCAGATCCTGCTCACTCTCACTGCAGGGAGCTGTGACTGCAGCTCAGGCTCACTCTCACTGCAGGGTGCTGTGACTGCAGCTGCTGCTCAGTCTTACTGCATGGTGCTGTGACTGCAGCTGCTCCTGCTCTGTCTCACTTCAGGGTGCTGTGACTGCAGCTGCTGCTCGTGCTCAGTCTGACTGCAGGGTGCTGTGACTGCAGCTGCTGTTCCTGCTCAGTCTCACTGCAGGGTGCTGTGACTGCAGGGTGCTGTGACTGCAGCTGCTGCTCCTGCTAAGTCTCATTGCAGGGTTCTGTGACTGCAGCTGCTGTTCCTGCTCAATCTCACTGCAAGGTGCTGTGACTGCAGCTCAGGCTCAGTCTCATGGCAGGGTGCTATGACTGCAGCTGCTGCTCGTGCTCAGTCTGACTGCAGGGTGCTGTGACTGCAGCTGCTGTTCCTGCTCAGTCTCACTGCAGGGTGCTGTGACTGCAGCTCCTTCTCAGTCTCACTGCAGGGAGCTGTGACTGCATCTGCTCCTAATCAGTCTCACTGCAGGGTGCTGTGACTGAAGCTGCTGCTCAGTCTCACTGCAGGGAGCTGTGACTGCAGCGGCAGATCCTGCTCAGTCTAACAGCAGGGAGCTGTGGCTGCAGCTGCAGCTCCTGCTCAGTCTCACTGCAGGGAGCTGTGAATGCAGCTCCTGCTCAGTCTCACTGCAGGGAGCTGTGACTGCATCTCCTGATCAGTCTCACTGCAGTGTGCTGTGACTGAAGCGGCTGCTCAGTCTCACTGCAGGGAGCTGTGACTGTAGCTCCTGCTCCTGCTCAGCCTCACTGCCGAGAGCTGTGACTGCAGCTCCTGCTCAGTCTCACTACAGGGAGCTGTGACTGCAGCTCCTGCTCAGTCTCACTACAGGGAGCTGTGACTGCAGCTCCTCCTCAGTCTCACTGCAGGGTGCCGTGACTGCAGCTGCACCTGCTCAGTCTCACTGCAGGGTACTGTGACTGCAGCTGCTGTTCCTTCTCAGTCTTACTGTAGGTTGCTGTGACTGCAGCTGCTGCTCAGTCTCACTGCAGCGAGCTGTGACTGCAGCTCCTGCTCAGTATCACTGCAGGGTGCTGAGACTGCAGCTGCTCCTGATCATTCTCAGTTCAGGGTGCTGTGACTGCAGCTGCTGCTCCTGCTCAGTCTCATTGCAGGGTGCTGTGACTGCAGCTGCTGCTCCTGCTAAGTGTCACTGCAGGGTGCTGTGGCTGCAGCTGCTGTTCCTGCTCAGTCTCTCTGCAGGGAGCTGTGACTGCAGCTCCTGCTCAGTCTCACTGCACGGTACTGTGACTGCAGCTTCTGTTCCTTCTCAGTCTCACTGCAGGGTGCTGTGACTGCAGCTGCTGCTCAGTCTCACTGCAGGGAGCTGTGACTGCAGCTCCTGCTCAGTCTCACTGCAGGGTGCTGTGACTGCAGCTGCTGCTCAGTCTCACTGTCGAGTGCTGTGACTGCAGCTCCTGCTCAGTCTCACTGCAGGGAGCTGTGACTGCAGCTGCTGCTCATTCTCACTGCAGGGAGCTGTGAC
>NW_022196894.1:91435741-91439924 GCF_008632895.1 Mastomys coucha
CTGCAGGGATCTGTGACTGCAGCTGCTCCTATTCAGTCTCACTGCAGGGAGCTGTGACTGCAGCTCCTACTCAGTCTCACTGCTGTGAGCTGTGACTGCAGCTCCTGCTCAGTCTCACTTCAGGGTGCTGTGACTGCAGCTGTTGCTCCTTCTCAGTCTCACTGCAGGGAGCTGTGACTGCAGCTGCTGTTCCTGCTCAGTCTCACTGCAGGGAGCTGTGACTGCAGCTGCTGCTCCTGCTCAGTCTCACTGCAGGGAGCTGTGACTGTAACTGCTCCTGCTTTGTCTCACTGCAGGGAGCTGTGACTGCAGCTCCTGCTCACTCTCACTGCAGGGAGCTGTGACTGCAGCTCCTGCTCAGTCTCACTGCAAGGTGCTGTGACTGCAGCTCCTGCTCTGTCTCACTGCAGGGAGCTGTGACTGCAGCTGCAGCTCCTGCTGAGTCTCACTGCAGGGAGCTGTGACTGCAGCTATAGCTCCTGCTCAGTCTCACTGCAGGAAGCTGTGACTGCAGCTGCTCCTGCTCAGTCTCACTGCAGGGAGCTGTGACTGCAGCTCCTGCTCAGTCTCACTGTCGAGTGCTGTGACTGCAGCTCTAGCTCAGTCTCACTGCCGGGTGCTGTGACTGCAGCTCCTGCTCAGTCTCACTTCAGGGAGCTGTGTCTGCAGCTGTAGCTCCTGCTCAGTCTCACTGCAGGGAGCTGTGACTGCAGTTGCGGCTTCTGGATTTACTTGAGTTGTAGGATCTAAACTCAGGTCCTCTCACCTACACAGCCATTACTTTACGCCCTGATCCATGTTCTCAGCCCTCTCCCCTTGTCATTTCATCATTACACACACATGCATACACACACACACAGAGACACACACATATGCACTTTCACATGTATATACACACAGACACATAGACACACATAGACACACAGATACACACACCCACACACATACACTCACACACACTCACACTCATACACACATATATACATATACATACACTCCCACAGACACAGACAAATATACATATACACAGACACATAGACACACATAGACACATGTATATACACATACATAAATACCTACATACATACACACAGACATACATATGCTCACACTCATACATACACACATGCACACACTGCTACACCCACGTGTTCGCTCTCTCAACCTTGTTAACTAAAACCAATCAAGGCATTCAGCATTTTCCTGCTGAAGTGTGACCAGCTTCTCAGCCCCCTTTCCCAGCATCCACCATCTGTGCCTCGGTCCTCGCCCACACTCCCCTCTTTACCGCTGAGGCTCTTCCAGGCCTGGCAGAGAAGGAAAGGCCTCACGCGCTCCTTATGGATTGACTTGGTTTCAATGCCGCATGAGAGTGCTCACAGGGAGAAAATGAGCAAGGGCGAGAAAAAGGTTTCTTTGATCCTAAACCTGGGAGCAAAATGTATTGTTGTAAAGCAATAAATGCCAGAAAAAGCAAAAGAGAAACCACTTTTGACTCTCAAAATTAATATCATTAACAAGATTTCGTGCACCATTGGTGGCTCCTAAAACTCCATTTCAAAACAAACCAATGCTATGTCTGGACTAGGGAAATTCTTAGAATCAGGGAATTCTTGGCCAGAGAGAGATCTTTGGAACTTGTAAACCGCCTCACCAACCCCTCTCCCAGTGACATTAACACTTGCAACCTTCATCCATTCACACAACTCAGCCAGATACTTACTGCCGTGGCAGCCACTGCAAGCCCCTCACCAAAGCTCTGGGCTCCTTCAGCCAGTGGGACCAACCCACATCCTTTTACTAATTGCTAACCATTTCCCCTCATAGGCAGCCCTGAGATGCCCATTTGATCTGTCTGACAAGTTACATGGCATGTGCTTCTGAACATGGTCCCTCCTGAGGCCAGCTTAGCAATGGCAAACCTACAGACAGGCACATAAGCAGCAAATCACTTCCTTCAGACAGCAGCAAGAGGGCGTTAGCGGGAAACTGATGGCCATAGCAGAAAAATGTTCATCCCCAGGACTGACTGACTAGTTCATTCATTCATTCATTCATTCATTCATTCATTGCCTGTTGGTATGTATAAGAGATCAAATTAACAATAGCTGTCATAAATACTCTAAATCTTGTACATTCAGAGGAACCATGGCCTACCTAGTTCTAGACTATGACTCTAAAGCCAGAATAATCCCATAAGCTAAGTTAGGGCTTTAACTGAGAGACTTGGGCGGGGAGGGGTGGGGGGCAGTGTCCTGGCAGCTTCCACTAATTCAAGAAGACAATAGGGTAGCCCCAGACCCTGACCACAATCAGAATGACTGGAATAAAGGAGGATAAAGCTGTTTTTCAGAAATCACCTTTGCCTTCCTCCTTCTGTAATCTCTCTAACCCAGGAGCAAAATGCCTGAGAACTACATCCCCCAGAAGTCTTTGAAATCACCTTTCTCCTAGGGTCCAGGGAAGGATTTCCCTTACCCACATCCACTCCTACTCCTGGTCTACTCTCTGGATAACCAGGCCTGGTATTGTTTCCAATGGGCATGTCCAGAGTGTATTCAGGGACATACTGGTCTATTCCCAGGGTGCAAGCCTGTTATCTTCATGTTGACAGCATATGTCTAAGGATCTCTGAAGTCAAACACAGATGCTGAGTCTAACCAACATGACTTGACTTTGTCCATCCACCCAAATAACAAAAAAAGCAGCAGCCTGTGCTATTTGCCCGTTAGCCATCAAGCATCCAGTCTGAGAAGAGCTGAGACTGGCCAGACAAAACATTGCATCACAGGTGATTTGCCTCCATTAAGCAATCAGATTGCTTACATTTCAAGAAAAAAAAAAAAACATGAACCTTTGTCACTGAACTGTTTCAGATGCAGGTCAAATAAAAATCTCCAGGACTCTGCTTGCTAAGCTGCTGCCCATACATGTCAGTGATCCCCAGCCCACTGTAGGAGTGGGGGCCCTTCATCAACTCTGCCAACACTGAAGCTGCTGTCTGAGAAGATCAAAGGAGCCATTCTGCAGCAGACTTGGTGTCTACAGTCCCCTGGCCTGCCCTTGTGTTCTCAGCCACCCCCACTTGTCCTGGCTCAGTGATGGGATTTATAATGACAGCAATTGTCAGCATGCTAAGTCACCTCCAGCAAGAGAGGGAAACACCCTAGAGGGGTGCTTCTTAGACTCTCAGCTACAAGTTCATAAAAGAGAACTTGTGGACCTGCCTATGCAAAGGCCAAGAGGATTCCGTTCTCTTTATTAACAGTGTCCTGTGGCTAGGCCACCAAGAAGAACAAGTCCGCTTCCCTGACTTATTCAACTGTCAGATCCTCTTCGAGGGAGCAAGGCCGTCACCCCCCACAGCTAGAAGTACTTGGGCACTTACATTGCCTTGAGATTCCACCTGTCTAGAGTCAGGAGCATCTCAGCTCTCTCCTGGAATAGGAGATCTGTGAGCTTTGGGATGAATTTTAAATCCCATTTCTTTTCCCATCTCCTATTCTGTTCAACGTTATTCTATTCAAATTTGTGTTGGGGTTGGCATGATAGAGTGGTATAGGGTGGCTTTGGTTGCAACTTACCAATAATGCCACTTGGATAACTTGAATAAGCACTACCATGAACATTTTTAACTTATACCATTAGCATAATGTTATCTGTTAGGTTTTAGTTTTAAAAGATCTCTCAAAGAGTTAAAGAGATGACTACCTGCAAAACATTCACCCACTCATTTAGCAAGCAGCAAACATAACCTCCATTTCTTTCTTCTTCTCTTATTATGATTTATTGCATTATAATGAGAAAAGACACATGATTTCAATTTATCTGAATTTGTTAACATTTAAAAACATATTTTAAGTAAATAGAATTAACTCACATTCTTGTTTTGCTTTTGTACCCCAACACCTCCCAGAGACCCCTCCTGAATACCTACAATAACTTTAATACCTTTTTTTGTGATATTCTTTAAAATTTATAAAATATTATAACAATAAAAATGAGTATTATAAAAGTTGATATAAAACAAAAATCAATTGAACAGTCTTATGTAGATGTTTGTCTACAACAATACTGAAAATATGTTTTTCTCAATATAAATTTTAAATAACTCTAAACATATTAACTGAATATTTTAAAATAATACTAGTATTTTCTTAAATAAACATAAATATATAAAGTC
>NW_022196894.1:91439995-91440262 GCF_008632895.1 Mastomys coucha
TAGTAGAGCTTAAAATCTTGGCTTTTATGTAGTAAAAGCCCAAAATAAGAACAATTTTTAGACATTGGATTTCATTGTAATAAGAGTGTACTTCAATGACCCTCACATCACCAAAGGATTTTACCTCCATCATAGCTAAGCTGAGAGTTGACAGTTCTGCTGCACCAAGAAATGAATTGTAGGCACAGTTTTTGGACACACAGATTTCCTGCTATGGTCAAAGCTATTTGACTTGAGTGAGTGACTTTATTCTCAGCCCACAGAGAA
>NW_022196894.1:91440328-91457008 GCF_008632895.1 Mastomys coucha
CAAGCTGAAAGTGCATATGGATTGTACAATATTGGACCTATTTCTCCAATTACCAAATTAGAAAGACCTTTGGATGACAGTCAACAAATTTCTAATTCCTCATATTTTTGGATTTCAATCGATAAGGATATGTTGGTAATATTAATTTTCATATTAAGATATTAAGAAAAAGTAATTGTCACTTCCTATTGTTTTTGTTGTAAGAGGTGGAATTAGGTTTGTGTGGGTTTGTTGAAAGATTATTTTCTTGCTTCTTCTAGGGTATAGTTTTGCTCCTTATGTTGGTGCTTTCCATCTATTATCCATTGTAGGGTTGGATTTGTGGAAAGATAATGTGTAAATTTCATTTTGTCATAGAATATCTTGTTTTCTCCATCCATGGTAATTGAGAGTTTTGCTGGGTATAGTAGTCTGGGCTGGCATTTGTGTTCTTGTAGGGTCTGTATGGCATCTGCCCAGGATCTTCTAGCTTTCATAGTCTCTGGTGAGAAGTCTGGTGTAATTCTGATAGGCCTGCCTTTATATGTTACTTGACGTTTTTCCTTTACTACTTTTACAATTCTTTGTTTAGTGCATTTGGTGTTTTGATTATTATATGATAAGAGGAATTTCTTAAAAACATTTGGGAACTGCTATTTTTACAACTTTGGTTTGAGAAATTGTTTCCAATTTTAAAGTCAGAATGTTTTTAATAAAGTCTTAATTTTTAATTTTAAAAAAAAAAAAAGAGGAATTTCTTTTCTGGTCCAGTCTATTTGGAGTTCTGTAAACTTCTTATATGTTCATGGGCATCTCTTTCTTTAGGTTAGGGAAGTTTTCTTCTATAATTTTGTTGAAGATATTTACTGGCCCATTACATTGGGAATCTTCCGTCTCTTCTATACCTATCATCCTTAGGTTTGGTCTTCTCATCGTGCCCTGGATTTTCTGGATGTTGTGGGTTAGGAGCTTTTTGCTTTTTGCATTTTCTTTGACTGTTGTGTCAATGTTTTCTATGGTGTCTTCAACCCCTTAGATTCTCTCTTCTTCCTCTTGTATTCTGTTGGTGATGCTTGCATCTATGACTCCTGATTTCTTTCCTAGGTTTTCTATCTCCAGGGTTGTCTCTCTTTCTGATTTCTTTACTATTTCTATTTCCATTTTTAGATTCTGGGTGGTTTTGCTCATTTCCTTCACATGTTTGATTGTGTTTTCCTGTAGTTCTTTAAGGGACTTTTGTGTTTCCTCTTTAAGAAGAATTTATTTATTTATTTATTTATTTATTTGTTGTTGTTGTTTGTTTGTTTGTTTTCCAAGACAGGGTTTCTCTATACAGCTCTGGCTGTCCTAGAACTCATTCTGTAGACCAGGCTGACCTCAAATTCAGAAATCTTCCTGTCTCTGCCTCCCAACTGCTGGGATTAAAGTTGTGTACCACCCTTGCTCGGCTAGTGATTCCTTTTTTTTTTTTTATTAGATGTTTTCTTTATTTACAATATCTCCTTTCCCAGGTTCCCCTCCAAAAGAAAAAGAAAAAAGAAAATAAAATAAAAAAACAAAAACAAAAATAAATCTCAGTTCCCTTCCCCCTCCCCCTGCTGCTCACTGCTTACTGGCCCTGGCATTCCCCTACACTGGGGCATAGAACCTTCACAGGGTCAAGGGCCTCTCCTCCCATTGATGAATGACTTGGCCATCCTCTGCTAAACATATGCTGCTGGAGCCATGAGTCCCACCATGTGTACTCTTTGGTTGGAGTTTTAGTCCCTGGGAGTTCTGAGGACACATGCTCTACTATGTTCATAGCAGCCTTATTTATAATAGCCAGAAACTGGAAACAACCCAGATGTCCCTCAACAGAGGAATGGATATAGAAAATGTTGTACATCTACACAATGGAGTACTACTCAGCTATTAAAAACAATGAACTTATGAAATTCTTGGGGAAATGGATGGATCTGGAGAATATCATCCTGAGTGAGGTAACCCAATCACAAAAGAACACACATGGTATGCACTCACTGATAAGTGTATATTAGCCCAGAAGATCAGAATACACAAAGTACAAACCACAAACCATAAGAAAGTCAAGAAGGAGGAAGACTGAAGTGTGGATACTTCATTCCTTCTTAAAAGGGGAAACAAAATACCCATGGAAGGAGTTGCAGACAAACTATGGAGCAGAGACTGAAGGAAGGACAATCCAGAGACTGTTCCACCTGGGAATCCTTCCCATATTCAATCATCAAATCTAGACACTATTGTGGATGCTGGCAAGTGCTGGCTGATAGGAGCCTGATATAGGTGCTTCCTGAGAGGCTCTGACAGTGCCTGACTAATACAGAAGTAGAGGCTCACAATCATCCATTGGACTGAGCACAGGGTCCCCAGTGAAGAAGCTAGAGAAAGGACCCAAGGAGCTGAAAGGTTTGCAACCCCTTAGGATGAACAACAATATGAACTAAGTCGTGTTCCCTTTTTAAGGGCTTCTAGCTGTTTACCTGTGTCCTCCTGTACTTCCTTGAGGGTGTTATTTATGTCTTTGTTAAAGTCCTGTATCATCATCAAAAGAAGTGATTTTAGATCTGAATCTTGCTTTACCGGTGTGATGGTGTGTCCAGGACTTGCTATGGTGGGAGAATTGGGCTCTGATGATGCCAAGCAACCTTGGTTTGTGTTACTTATTTTCTTACTCTTGCCACATGCCATCTGGTTATCTCTAGTGCTACCTGCCCTTGCTAAATCTGACTGGAACCTGTCCTTCCTGTAATCCTGGTTGTGTCAGAACTCCTCAGAATCAAGCTGTCTCTGTGATCCTGTGATTTTGGGATCCTGTGATCCTGGACTTATTAGAGCACCTGGGAGTGGAGCTTCCTCTGGGTGTTGTGGGACTGGCTGCAGAGCTTGTGCCCAAGGTCTGCTCTCTGATCCTGGGTGTGTCAGCACATCTCTGATCCTGGGTGTGTCAGCACACCTCTGATCCTGGGTGTGTCAGTGCTCCTGGGAGTGGAGCTTCCTCTGGGTGTTGTGGGACTGGCTGCAGAGTTTGTGCCCAAGGTCTGCTCAAGGCACCCACCTCCCCAGACAGACCGGAAGGAACCCGAGTCACTTGGCTGGCGGAGTTTCTGTGTGCCTAGTCCCACTGGTCCCAGTTATTCCTGGTGTTGGGACAGATGTTGTGTCCTCCTCACCTCTGATCCTGGATGTGTCAGAGCGCCTGGGAGTGGAGCTTCCTCTGGGTGTTGTGGGACTGGCTACAGAGCTTGTGCCCAAGGTCTGCTCAGGGCACTGGCCTGCCCAGACAGCAACCTCCATTTCTTTGATGCATATTTTTAGAAGGGTTTGAGGGCTGCTTCTCAGTTATCACCTTTGCCTCCCTCCTTTATAATCTCTGACCCAGGAGCAAAATGCCTGAAAACTACATCCCCCAGAAGTCTTTGCAACTACCGTTATGCTAGGGTCCATTATGGGAGGTATTGTAGCTGGCTGAAAGGCAGAGGCAATGAAGGGGTTACTTTCTTCTATGGAGATAGTGGCTATGGGACTTAAGGGTATCTGCTCAGCAACCCAGATTTACCAGCTCACTTAGTAGTTCAACAGGTTCCACCATGTTCTTATTAATTTCCTCAAGCACAGGGGTAGAGTTTTCTCATAGTTACTAAGCTTAAGTAAACATGCCGTCCATAGGCCCTGTACTTCAGATCTCCTTAGTAATTCCCTTCTTAGAAGTATACAATGGCCAGGTGTAAAGGTGATTACAGGGTTGTTCTAGACCAATGGTTCTCAACCTGGGGGTCGCAACAACTTTGATGGTAGAATGTCCCTTTCACAGGTATCCAAGAAAAACACAGAGATTTACACTGCAGTTCATAACAGTAGCAAAATTACATTTATTAAGTAGTCATTGTCAATGATTTTATAGTTGGAGGGATCCACAACATGAGCAGCTGTATTAAAGGGTTGCAACATTAGAAACATTGAGAACCACTGCTCTAGCCCAGGAAACTTATTCAAAGCAAGCCTAGACTATGTGGTGAGTCCCATGCTATGTGATAGTGTTAAAACTATATCTCAATAACTAATGAAGAGTGGAGTTTGTCAACAAAATCAAGCATTGAGACACCGGGCTGAGATTCATCATACAAGTAACTTTGCATGATGAACTACATAAGCTGTTAAGCAAAATTTTATCAAATCATTTTAAAATGGTGTTGAGGTCATTTCCTGAAGTCTTAAAATTCATGATACAATTGGGAGAGGGATTTTAATAATACGAATTCTCCTCCTAAGACTCTATTCCGTGGCCCAGTCCCTTCTCCAAAAAGCTTAGGTTTCAAAGTCGTGTTCCATCTTTGGAGATTGTCCAGGCAGCAGGTCACTCAAATGCCATCCCCAGGTTCACATAGCTGTCCCTTGAGCTCCTGTGGCCAGTATTGGATGCCCGGACTGTGATTCATGCCCATCACAGGATATAGACAGAAGAGCTTCCCAGATCAACTGCTGGGTCCCAAGAGAAAGCCTCCATATACATTCATCAAAGTCAAGTGGCAGCATACATTGAACTGGTTCATTAATTATGAAAATTCTCTCCCACAGCGACATCTTGTTAACTCGGAGACTCAGCATGTTCTCATGTGGTCTTTCTGTCAACTTAGATCTAAAAGTGACATGGTTAGTAAGGAACTGAGGTATTGCTTGCTTTTTCTTTTCCTCCTTTAGAAAGAAAAGGCTACTTTGTATCTAGCCCACATCTGAATATATACTTGTATGTTTCCTTGTGCTCACTGTGGATAGAGGTAGGCTTGTCCCTGGCATGACATTTACCAAGTCAGAGTTTGTTTTACAGAGATACATAGATGGGGCTAAGAAAAGACAGCCTGGTTCTTTTGAGACCTTTGAGTCTGCACTGGGATCTTACACTCCCTCAACATTCTGCTCAGGCCTGGTTGCTGGGTAGAAACTTGGCCTTACTCCCCTTCTCTGCTAAGAAGGAGAAAGCGACAAGAATTTATGCCTTTCTCCACCCACTTTGAAAACAGTTTTAGCTTTTTGGCCTTTTATTTCCAAACACATAGGCTTGAACACTTAAGAAACTCAGAGTGTTTCTATAGTTGGGCCCTGTACACACACTGAGATAGTTATTTTGGGTGCTTGGCTTACAAAAGACCTCACAAGGCTCTGCCCATCCAATCTGCTGGTCACACTTGATCACTGGATCCTTTTTAGACCAAGATGCCACTATTTGAGCAGCAGTGACATCATGACTCTGGAGATCTTCCTTTGGTCTTTCATCATGCACACACATGGCTCTTACAACACTCCACCCCCCACAGCATCAGGGCCTGAGGCTTTTTTGTTCTCCAACATCACAACCACACATCTACTATGTTCCCAGCTATGAGCATATGCATAGATGACAAATAGCAGCTCTGCACCTGGCCCTCAGGACCCAATCCCACTGGCTAGACCTTTGACTGCGAGGAATCTGAGACAGTCATTGCTCAGTGTCAAGAGCTAGAATACTCACTGAAGGAAGGATAGGGTGACCAACAACCTGTGACTGGTTCCCCTTGGTGTTGTCTCCCAAATATTGGCACAGAGATGGCATCAAGCAGACACTTATTAAATGAGCAGCTAAAGAAATAAATGAATCAAGGCCTCAAGGGAGCAGTAGCTGCTCTGAAGACAGCTACGACAGCAGATGGAGAAGTTGCCCCATCTGCTCCTTTCCATCAATTTCCCAGAAGTGAGATTTACTTTTAATTACACAAATTAATTTCAGTTTAAGGAGACACATGTACAAGTCAAAATCAGGACTATGAATATCCTACTGGTGACCCCATCGTATCCTTTGAGAACACTTCCCAAACATGAGTGGCAATGGAACCTTTCTGTCTTTTGTCAGAGGACACCTGCTACTTAGGAGTGTTTATGGAAGATGATTTTCTTCCTAAAATCATGGCACTTCACACCAGGACCTTAAAGTCAATATAAGCATTGGTGAATATATTTCTTTAAAAAGCAATAGCAATCCTGAGGAGATGGCTCAGTATTTGTTGTGCAAACAGAAATCTGAGTTCAGATCCCAGTGTCCACATTAAAAGTCCCAGATGGCAGCATTTCCCATAAATCCCAGTGCTAAACTGGAGACAGGCTTACTAACTAGCCTGTCTTGCCATGAACTCTAGGTGTGATGAGAGAGCTAATCTTAAAAAGTATATTAAAAAAAAAATGAAGTCACTGACATCAACCTCCACATACATACATGCACACTCAAACATACACATTCACACAAACACTTGTGCATGTGCACATGTGCATATACCACATACATACACACACATACATACATACACAAACACCTATATACATACATAAAATAAATAATAAATAATAAATGGATAGGCATTAAAATATAATGCTGAAGTCTTCTCAGTGTATGCCAATTACAGATCTACTGTATGTTGCCATGACGGTAAAGAGCTCACATGTTGATTGGTCCCCTTGTGTGGTAGCCTCACTTCCTTTAGTAATCTCCCAGCAGTCACAGAAGACAAGAAATGGCAGATGCCTAGTAGTCTCATCAAAGAAATCCATCTGCCTTCCGATCCTGATGTCACCACATGACTGAAGGAAAATGCCTGAATGAAACCTCGTGACATGATCTCATTTCTACCCGGGGTCTGGACAGCATCACTTCCACTTTAAGTAAACACTAAAAAGGAAGATTATCCAGACAGAGCATGTTAGATGATGCGGCTGTAACCGCCCTCCCCAGGAAATCTGGCATTTGTTCTGAAAACAGGTCTGGATTTTGAAAGAACTCTGACTAACATAGGCATTCGATGTCCAGAGGTCTCTGTGGAAGTAACTTGTAAAGCAGCAGTGATGGGCAGAGTTCCGATGGACACTGAGTTCATACTTCAGCTCTTGCTTAAAGCAGGAGCAGGGACAGTCACCCTTTGACTGTTCCTAATCAGCAGGTGTCTGCTGACCACTTGAAAACTAAGCACACAATGTCCAGACCTTGAAATTCTATTCTTGTGTAGTAGTTTTCCCTTTATCTGAAGAAGTACAATGGGGAGATCAGCAAAATGTACCTTCTCTGTGATAACTGCTCATTGTAACTTCTATAATTACAGGGCGAATCAATCACTTGTATTTCTAAAGAAATTCCCCAGTGTAGGGGAATGCCAGGGCCAATAAGTGGGAAAGGGTGGGGTGGCAGGCATGGGAAGGGGGGAGGCAACAGGGGTTTGTTTTTGTTGCTTTTGTTTGTTTCTTTGTTTTTTGGAGGGGAAACTGGGAATGGAGAAATTTACATGTAAATAAAGAAAATATCTAATAAAAAATTAAAATAAAGTAAAAATCTTTAAGGAAAAAAAAAAGTCCTTTACCACAGTCAAAGAAGGACAAATGTAGATCAAAAAAGGACAATTGGAGAGGGCAACCTAAATATGACACCAATTTCGACACTAAAAGTAGGTTTTACATTTTTAGGATCACTGCAGAGGACATTCCATGTAAATGGTGTGTTTCCGACCAGTATAATCAGGTGGTATTCTTAAGTTCAGATAGAAAAAATTAAAAGTAGCGGCATTGCTTTCTGCAATAACAAGGACTGTATTTGCATTGCAGAGGGAATTTGGTTTCAGCAAAATAAATGTAATGAATGTTAAAAAAAAAAAAAAAGAAATGAAATGCCACAAAACATTAACAGAGGACTCAGGGTTGGAGAGCATCTGTAGGTAGCTTGGTCAAAGGAGAGAAGATGGGGAGAAAGTCAATCAAAAATAGCATTGAGGCTGGGCAGTGGTGGCACTCACCTTTAATCCCAGCACTTGGGAGGCAGAAGCAGGTGGATTTCTGAGTTCGAGGCCAGCCTGGTCTACAGAGTGAGTTCTAGGACAGCCAGGGATACACAGAGAAACCCTGTCTCGAAAAACCAAAATAATAATAATAATAATAATAATAATAATAATAGCATTGAGGGCTGGGGCTTGTTGGGACAGCACTTGCATAGCATATGAGAGGCTCTCTATTCTATCCGCATCACTCAGAACAGATAAATAGATAGATAGGTAGGTCAATAGATTGACTTAAATGCACTGCATTGAAGAATCTATCACTAACTATCTACTACCTCCCCACCACAGAATCCGTTTCTCCTGGAATGTATGCTGAGTATCCAGGAACTAGATAGACTGGTTCTTCATCTACCTAGGCAGGAATCTATTGTCATACAGCTAAATGTAGAGCCATTCAGAAGCTAGATATGAAAAGGTAATTGGGTAGTTTGAAAACAAAAAAGGGGACAGAAAAGGCATAGTCAAATTAATAGCAGTTTTAAATATTCATGAACAATTGATTGTAATCCGTACAGTCACTGACGGGATGGGGATCCTTCCAAATGTGACTGAGCCCAGGGACCCCAATGGAAGAGTTAGGGGAGGACTGAAGAAGCAGAAGGGGATTGCAACCCCATAGGAAAAACAACAATATCAACTAACTGGACGCCCCAGAGCTCCCAGGGACTAAACCACCAACCATGGATGGGTCCAGAACTCCAGCAGCATATGTAGCAGAGGATTCTCATATCTGGCATCACTGGGAAGGGAGGCCCTTGGTCCTATAGAGGCTTGATACTCCAGCATAGAGGAATGCTAGAGCAGTGAGATGGGAGTGGGTGAGTGGGTGGGTAGAGGAGCACTCTCTTAGAGTATGCTCTAAGGGGAGAGGGTATGGGAGGGGTGTTTAAGGAGGGGAGACCAGGAAGAAGGACAACATTTGAAATGTAAATAAATAAAATAACCAATGAGGGTGGAGGGAGAAAAGGAAGGGAATCAAAAGCTCCAACAGCTAGCAAGATGCTGTGCTCACTAAATCACAGTGTGAGGAAGAAGCACTGATCCAGTGATCCAGGTCACTCCAGCCCAGTGCCTGTAAAGAATGTCCCTGGGTCACAGGACATGCTCACGTGCCCCTGGGTCATAAGCACACACTCACATGTCACACTCACATGAAAAGCATTGCACCGACCCATAGAAGACCAAGGATGTCAGATGTTTTACTGTGGCTACTTACATGGTGACATTCACAGACAGGCACAAGGACAATTTTACAACTACACTACCAAAAAGTCCCTCATCCCCTTGACCAATTAACTGAGTATCAATCTTTGAAGAAGGCACAGGCTCCTTAAACTTGGTTCGCCCTCTGGCTCTTACCATGAAAGATGTTAATAGGCTCTATCATGCGATTGTCTTCAGGAGAGGTCACAGTTTGAATCAGTGACCACATCCAACCCCAAGGGAACAACTAGAAGGCACTTCACTCCCTCTTCTAAGCTTTCCACTCTCTCTTCTACACTTCCAAAAATCTCAGGGCTTATACAGATAAGTGACTCTTTATTCCCAATGTGGGATGATCACTGAGCCTATTGCTTTACAGTTTGACTGGTTACAAGTCTTCTCAGTAACACCCACCCACTGTAAAATGATGTTTCCTTCCACTCAGGACAAAGGTAACAATCCACGGCACAAGCAAATGTTTAAAATGCAACTTGACAGACACATTGTATCTACTTAACAATAGTGGTTTCCCGTTAGACCTTCTGAGCACCCAGCTACAATGTTTCTCCTTGCTTTCACTATCAAACATAGGGTTCCTCCTATGGAGAGGAACTTAAATTCAACTGTAAAATAGCTGTTTCCACCTGTAACAGTGAAAGAGCTGTATGGCATGCTTATGACATTAGCATTCAGGTTCCATAAGCAAGCAGACTCATTGGCAACCATACTCTACCAAAAGCTTGCATAGTATCTTCTGATCTTGTGAACACTAGCCAGCATGGAGGGACTTCTAGCCCAGTTCCAGCTTTTCCCATCTTTTTTTCTCCATGTCTTGAATCCAAAGTGTCTCCAGCAATATAATCTTGTGCTACAGTTACAGCCTGTAGCCAACAGCAATGACAAGCAATGCTGTGTACCACTCCAACTCTGTTCAGTAACTTTATAGTTTCCATATACATCTCTGCCCCCATGCAGCATGCCTTCTGAATTTAGGCTGTTGTACAGTTTTCTCAATTACCTTGTCCTGTATCATCTGCACTGAAAAAGCTTCTAAAAATGTAACAGCTGTAGCTTACCCTTGCACCTTGTGAGGGGTGGTTTCCTGCCCTAGCTCCTTCAGGTACCCGCGCACATCCTTCTGGAAAACTTTGACTCCGAACTTCAAACGCTATAATAAAACCTTTTATAGTGTGTGGGTAGGGTCTCTGAAAGCCCAAAACTGTCTTTAAGCAAATGGTGATTAATCTTGGAATTTAACAGCCAAAAGAATGAAAAACATAGTCAGGTATAATACAGCATTCAATAATCCAATTGTTTTTATTAATTCATTTCCTCAAAAGAGCACCATTGTACTCCATGACATGAGGGTCTAACTGTCTAACTTAGCTCCTGATAACTCACTTTCATTCTCCATGAGCCATGCTGCCTCCTCATTCTGTGTCATCTCCCAGCTGCGTGGATCAGCTCATGTCACCTGTTTGTGAGCCCAACCTGGATCTAAGGGGTATCAAGACTGTGTTGTCATCTGCTGCACCCCCATTCAAGCCAACTTGCCATTCCTGACTCCTAGAAAGAAGGGTCTTAAGTGAGATGAATGACCCCCTACACCCTCCCACACAGTATACATTTCTGCAAGCCAGAAATGTACAAAGCTTTTCTAGGGGTGGGGCTAGCTGGCCCCACTGGGTAAGTTTAATTGTTCACCCACCCAGTTGTCAGGTCTCCCTTTTACCCAGCTGCTGAACTACTTGTTGGGACTTAATGCCTCCCAGAGATGAACAGGCACTGAATTTGCCATCTTATCTGTATTCTCCCAGGGATTCACACTCAGTACAGATATTTGCTCTTAAATAATCTAAATAATCTAAACAAATACTTCGCTCCTTTTTTTTTTCCTTCTCATGAATGTGATGAAACATTAGGGGAGGTGGGGAGTCAGGATGTGGAACTCAGAGGGAATTGACTTGAAGAAAACCTGCAGCAAACATCCCAGAGCTGAGTGCTAAGACCTGGAGAACAACATCCTCCGGAGATGACTGGACAGCCTTCCATGGCAACTCCCTGAGTGTGCCTGAGGCCCAGGGCAGGCCAGGTGCCAGGACCACTAGGCAACCAACTTGGGGGCAGTTAGACACACCAAAGAACTCAGAAAAATGTGAACGCTGACATTCTAGACATAAACCAGAGGGATAAGAAAAGACAGAGAGCCTCTGCTTCTCCCTTGAGCCTCTGCTACTCCCTTGAGCCTCTGCTTCTCCCTTGAGCTATTCTCAGTGATGACTTCCACACCCTGCAAATGCCAAAGCAGTCAAGAATATTCAAAGGCTGATTCGCATGCAGGTCCAAACTGTCTCTCAGCAAACACCCTAAGTGGAGGCAGCCTAGAGTTAAGGAAACTCATAGTTCACTCCATTTGAAACATTAGGAGTAGTTCTCATCCACATCAAAAGGTTACATCTAGAAGTTAATTCATTTTCATTTCAAACATACTTTTAAAGTTCAATTAGCTCCCTTTTAATTCAATGTCATCCACTTAAAGAAAAATATTGAGAATTTGCATACTGTATTTATATTATTCCTCCCTTCCTCTCCTCTCTCCAGCTCCTATGTTGTCTCTGCCCCACAAATTCATGTCATTTTTTATTATTGTTATATATGTACATATCCAACTTTCTGAGTCTATTTAACATTGCTCACATATACATATTTTTAAGGTTGACCATTCGGGATTAAATAGCCAGTTAGGGGGCCCATCCCTGAGGATGACTGATTTTACCTCTCCCAGCAGCTCATAGCTCTTCATTTAGGGGTGGGGCCTCATGATATTCCCCCATCCAAGTTAGCATGACTGCTGACTTAGAGCCTATGCAATAGGAGGGAAGTTATGCCTGGTACTGTATAGACAACTACCCATGATTGGTGAGGCTGGGAACGTAGGAGGAGAATCTACTATTGACACTTTTCCCAACTAATATAATCATCATATAATTCTAAATACTTACCCAGTTAAATATTTTAAGAGCTTTTCTGGATGATACAGAATAGTACTATGAACTGCTACCATCAAAACATGACATGTGCCCTCTATCAGATGTAGAATTGGTAAAGATCATTTCCTAATCTGTTAGCTGCCATTTTGTCCTATTGACAGTGTCCTTTGCCTTACAGAAGCTTTGCAATTTTATGAGGTCCCATTTGTCAATTCTTGATCTTAGAGCAGAAGCTATTGGTGTTCTGTTCAGGAAAATTTCCCTGTGCCCATGTACTCGAGGCTCTTCCCTACTTTGTTTTCTATTAGTTTCAGTGTATCTGGTTTTATATGGAGATCCTTGATTCATTTGGACTTGAGATTTGTACAAGGAGATAACAACGGATGGATTTGCTCTTCCAGTGCCCAACTAATACAGAAGTGGAGGCTCACAGACATCCATTGTACTCAGCACAGATTCCCCAATGAAGGAGCTGAAGGGCTTACAGCCCTATAGGAGAAACAACGATATGAACTCACTAGTACCCTCAGAGTTCCCAGGGACTAAACCACCAACCAAAGAGTACACATGATGGGACTCATGGCTCTAGCTGCTTATGAAGCAGAGGATGGCCTAGTCGGTCATCAATGGGAGGAGAGGCTCTTGGTCCTGTGAAGTCTCTATACCCCAGTGTAGGGAATGCCAGGGCCAAGAAGTAGGAGATGGTGGGTTGGTGAGCAGGGAGAGGGAGGGATAGGGGCTTTTCTCAGAGGAGAAACCAAGAAAGGGGATATATCATTCAAAATGTAAATAAAGGAGATATCTAATAAAAAAAAGGAAAAAACATGACATGTGGTTTGATCTGCATTTTTTTCTGCACATTTGCTGGGTTATTTTTCTTCCTTGGAAAGTGTCTGCTCAGTTCTTTTTCTTGTTTGTGCTTTGGGATCTTAGGTGTTTTTAATGTTCTGGGTGTTATTCTCCAGTTAGATGCATAGCTGGAGATTTTGTTCTCCTACCCTGCAGGCTGTTTCTTCTGTTCAGTTTCCTCTGCTATGCTGATGCTGTAGAATTTAAGGCACTCCTATTTGATTCTTGCCATGATCCCCACCTCAGTACAGACAGAAAACCCCTGTCTGTACAAATGTCTTGAAGTGTTTCCTTATTTTCAAATTCAGTTCTCATGCTAAGGTTCTTGATGCATTCTGAATTGCTTTTGGATGGTCGGGTGAGAGGAATCTGGTTTTATTCTTCCACGTGTAGGTATTCTGTTCCCAGAGGCACTTGCTGAGGGGACTGCAAAGCCTCAGCATAGGTGGGGTAAGTCTGGCACTAAGCAGCATTAGCACCGTGGGCTCTGTCTACTCAGCATGATCACAGGTCCACAGAGGCAGACACACTGTCAGTTTAACAACCCTTAGAAGGGTCCAGGATTCTAGAGGATAGGCATCTGTGCAAATTACTGACTTCCACACTGGCTGATCTAAATTCTTCCTGACTAGAAATTTCCCTAAAATTTCAACACAGGGACAAATTCCTCTCCACCTCCAACTAAAGGAGATGAGCCCCTCTGTTTCTTCTGCCTGTGAAATCACTAGCTTTGCCCCAGACTTCCCGGTAGACCAGTAGTCCAGACTACTGGGTTAATCAGTGATCTAGAATATTTAAAATTGCTGCCAAGTATAAAAGGAAAAAAAAGCCTGAAGGGTTCCTGAACACTGTGGCCACTAGGTTAGTGGAAGGTTACAATGGATTTGGAGAGACATCTAGTGACCAGCCAAGTAAAACACAACAGCTTGGACAAAGTGACAACGTGATTTTATTTGATAAATAACCAGACATCTAAAGTGTTATGTTATTTGTATTTATGGGTGGGGAAACCTCACATTTAAAAAAGAATATTCTTCAAAAGAAAATCAAATTATTTCCTTTCTATTTAAGATGATAACCTTCTAAAACTCTAGAGCAAAAAGGATATTGTGTGTCAGTTATTGCAAGCCTGCAGCACTTGGAACAGATTATTTCCTTTCCTGGTTTTCATAACCACCAACAGGCTGGGTGACAAAAGAAAACAGTATATGAATTCTTCTGGGTTATTAATTATTATTAAATAATCAGGATGATTATTTCCATATCTACCTATTTATCTGTGAATTTCACAACTTTGTCTTTCTTAATGAGTAAATAATATTCTATTATTTACATGTACCATTTTTATATTTTTAATTAAAATAGAATTATGGCACCACTTTACCCATTTCAAGCCCCTCCCAGATCTCCTCCTTCCAGCCCCTTCTATCCCCCTACTCTCAAATTAATAGCCTCTTTTTCTCTATTATTGTCAAATACATATGTGTACATGTATATATATGCACAGACAGATACAGCCTGCCCAGTCCATTTCTGTGACTTGTATGTATATAGTTTTAGGGCTGACCACTTGTTGGATAACCAATAAGGGGGCTCATTTCTCAAAGAGAGTAATTCTCCTTATCCCAACTGTCCTTAGTCACCTGTAGCTATCCCAGGAGTGGGACCCCAGAAAGGTTTTCCCTTTCTGCAGGAGCATGTCAATGATACTTCCATTGCTCTGCTTTGTTTATGCAGCCATTTCTAGGAGACACTGTTTCACAGTGGACTTCTCAGTGCTCTGGCTTTGACAGTCTTTCCAGCCCCTCTTCTGGTACAATCCCTAAGCCATAGATACAGGAGCTGTGATGCAGACATATCAGTTGATGCTGGACTCCTCACAATCCACTGGTCTCCACATTGCATCCAGTTTTGTGACTAAAATAAACACTTCTGAACATTTTGGAAATTGATGTAACTCTCCTTGCCGTCAATCAGTTTGAACAATAGGCCCACCAACCAACCAATGCTGAACACAAAGCATCCTGAAGCAAGACTGAAAGAAAGTCCATCAACCACCCTGAAGTCCTGATGACCTCTTCTCTATAAAAAATGGAAGGAAATCTCTGTATGTATGCATGTGTGTGTGCATGTGAGTATGCATGGTTAATCCTTACATTAACCACCATCTGCAGTATCAGTATGTGAAATTGTTAGAGCATATTTTATTTTGAACTGCATCCTAATGCACTGCATATGTGAAGTAGTACATACTGATTCACACCAGCATTCATCCCTTCTCAATTATAATGAAAGAAAAATAGTTCTAAAGGTATTAATTATTATTTTTGCCCTTTTGACAATGTCATGTGGTACAGCCGCCAGCAGCTACACACGAACCAGGTCTCTGGAAGAGAGGAAAGGGGCCTGGAAAAATAATGGAATCGGATGGCGAGGGAAGAAACACGACCAAATCATGGTTTCTGATCAAGGTCCAATGTGTATTAAGAATCTGCAAATCAAACAGGCAGGGAAAACCCCACCCCCAGCCTGCCAGGATCCTGTGGCCAAATTAGCATCTCTGTCCTGAGGCAGTCAAAGAGATTCAGCAGGGGGTGGCTCCTAGCAGGAATTTCCAGAGAAGTAGATTATCAGGAAGCCTCACCCTGAGAGGGGTGGCTGCTTTATGGCAAGGCAAGGTCTGATTCAGCCAGCTTTTGGCTGAGGGAGGTTACAGTTCCTCCTTATTTATTTATTAAAAATTAGCTTGACTAGGGCATAAGATATATTTATGCACCATAGTCCTGCCTGGGAATTATGGTGGCTGGCAGCCCCGCCTGTCTTAGGTCTAGATCTACTGGTCTCTCCCTTACCTGTCTCAGATATTACATACAGCTGGTTTGCATTTATTTGCACAAGCCAGGACTTTTAGTGTTTATTATTAATAAACACGGTCTCTTGACACATGACTCTGTCTTAGGGTGGTGAGAGCCATAGATCCAGTGGTTAATCTTTGGCTGCAAGCCCTCATAGCACACCTTTTTCCCATACAGACTAAAGCCACAATATGCACATAACGCCTTTTTTTTTTTCATCACGGTGAATAACGGCCACACAAGAGCCTCTCTGAAGTCCAGCAGGGAGTAGAGCCTGCATGTCTATAACAAGCCTGCCTGAGATAAAAACTCAAGAGTTTAAAAGCAACAAGCTTTAACATTATCTTGAGGATGTCCCAGGCACTGAATTCAGTTGCAAATTAGCAACACTCAGACTCAGGGTCTGGCCTCCAGGTGTGGGGGGGAAGCAGCTCTGAGAATCGCAAATGAACTGTTAACTCTCAGGAAAATAATGGAGGCTATTTCAGCCAAGTGAACTTTGCTGGCTAATAAAAATTTCAAGACATTATTTTAGTTGAAAACATGTTTATAAAAAATACTCTGGACCTGCATCCACCTGACTAACTAATGTTTCAGGCAGCCATCTTGCTCCATCATCCTTTGTGAGAAGACACAAATGGAGCCTCTTCCCCAAATTAAGATGGGGTCAGGACCATACCACATGTTAGTAAGTGGATCTCGCCACTTCACCATGGCATAAGAACTGGGAATGTGTGGATGCCAGTGGCAATCCAAGGCAGACTAACCTTTAGTATCAGACTGCAAAAAAAAAAAAAAAATTTTAAAACAAGCAAAAAGCAAGATATGCTTTTAGAGGTAGCTTTGAGGGTATGATTCCCCTCACACTAGTCAAATTGGCTAGGATAAAAAACTCAGGTGACAGCAGATGCTGGAGAGGTTGTGGAGAAAGAGGAA
>NW_022196894.1:91457535-91475165 GCF_008632895.1 Mastomys coucha
TTTGTTTGTTTCTTTGTTTTTTGGAGGGGAAACTGGGAATGGAGAAATTCACATGTAAATAAAAAAAATATAAAAAAAAATGACAGTGCATATCTCTGATTTGTCTGGAACAGAAATTGGCTAGATGTGTGTTTGCGACTTATAGAATGTCTTGTCTAATTATAAATATGGTTGAAAAAATCCACAACATTGAGTATTTAAAAAATAAATAAATAAAATAAAATAAAATAAAAATGCCAAATTATCATAAGCAATTTTAAACTCTGATATATACATATACACATATATCAATATATAAATTAAGGCTTAATTTTAGCACCTGATAAATAGTGACTATAGCACATAGTTTAATTATTTGTGCTGAAGTAGGGGGAAAATCATGAGACTAAATATGTGACTTACATATAATTTTCTCCCATAAAAGGGCTGTAGATGTATATATTATTATGGGATATATACATAAATTTATAGGAAATATAAAAGCCTGCATTTAAGCAAATCTTAATTTGTCTTTCAGATAATAATTATCATTTTTTGCTTAAAATTTTTTCTATTTAATAGGCCAAATATCAATATTTTGCAGTAACCAATTTAATTGCTGTTTGAAGCAAGAAATAGACATCTCATCAGGTTTTTAAGATTTTTTTCTAAAATACTTTCATGACTTTTATTATATAATTCTTTATTAATATTACAACAACTTCATAATAGGATGTTAAAACTTTACTTTGAATATGAGAAAAGATGAATCTATATTAATACTCTCTTTTGTCAAAGAGTTGTTGTGGGCATATTGAGTAACAATAACTAAACATTTGATTGCCATTGATTACAATTGATAGCAACTGTTTACAGGAGCTTCCTTTACTCTTTGTCTCTCAAGGCCTAAGTCCTGTGGTGAGCTTAAGTAAAGCCATAGTCAAAAGTAATCTGAAATAAGCAACTCATCTTTTCTTTCTTGATATAACTGAGGCCGAAATATTGAAAAAGATATTGCCTCTGAAACCTTTTCTAGAGCAACTAATACTCATTTTTAAAGCTCGTGATATAAAAGCAAAGGTAGTAAAATTTTTTATTATAGGGATTAGATAATAAATAATATACACTGAAAAATTCAAAGTCCTAGCCTCTTGCACTGAAGCAGAGACAAAATAATTTATACATAATGTAAGACTACTAGGCATTTTTAAAGGCAAAATTTACTAATGATTACAAACTTACTACAAGCAAAATCTTTAAAATTACCAGGATGTAGATGAATAAAAACAACCTTTTAAATACACAATAACTTTATATGAAATAGGCAGGCTGGATTGTAATACCTCTGTAAATTTCACAGCCTCATTGACCTTTCATAAATCTTAAATTTAAAGTTTATTTTGAACAGCACCTGGTCACAACTGTGTTGCTGCTGTTTTGTCTTAAAAAACGATTTCTACAGAGGAAAGGAGAGGCAAGGTCACAAAGATTTTCCTAGGTAGGGTTTGTATAACAAAAGAACAGTAACAGGCCTTACTGAGGCCTCTCTGCACTTTTGCATTATCTCAAATGTAAATATTTCTATGTCTGAGCATACGGCCTGAGACACACCCTAAAGATTACACCTCCTGCAGAGAAGACAGATTCCAAGGGCAATTTTGTTGTCCATCTATGCAACATGGACAACATGTTGGACTGTCTTTCCTGTGATGATTTATACTTAAAACATTCTTATAACCTTGGTGCTGTAAAAGCATTGCTTGTGACAAAAGGAACCCCTGCTTGATGGTCTCTAAACTATTTTTAGGGTACAAACTCCTTGAAACAATTCATCAAGAGCTTATTTGATATCAAATAAATTTTCACAGAGATCTCCTTTCCAATCTTAAATTTTGCCTTTACCACTCTATCTAATTAAGCTTGGTTTTTAAACGGGGCAGCAGGCCCATACTGGCCACAGCTGTCTTTAACTATTATTACCCTTGCAATTATCTTAATTACTAAATATAGGTGAGTTAAGAACCTTGAGCTTGCAATCAAACTGCAAACTGTAGCCAATGGAACACTGTCAATTTTAACCATATCTTCTAACTTTCTTTTGTAACATTAAGGCATAACCATAATCTTTTGGAGAGCAAAACCCAATTTTTAAACAATCTATTTTCTTTAAAATCAGTATCAAAAACATTACGTCTAGTGTCTGGTAAGTGGCCTGTAACTTAAACCGTGGCCGCTAGATGGCACCAAGCGGCTGCCAAACTCCAGCTGGAGTCCGTCTGCCAGCTAAGCCAACTGTGGCGAGTCAGGCCATAACGTGTAGCGAAAACAAATTCTTCAAAACCCAGTGGGAAGTATCTAGTACTTTTATTTATTCATGAACAGCAAGAAGCAAAGAAAATGGTAAAACAGGCCTGCATTCGTTCGTTCACACAAACACTCTCCCACTAACCATTCCAGTCTGTCAGGTATCCTAGCTCCCTGGGGGAGGCACAGAGGCAAGGGATGACTTGATGTTACCTGCTCCAGACTCCCTGGAGCTGAGCTGCAGGATGCAGACTCCTGCATGCCAAGCAGAGGGTGTATTTCTGCCGGACTGGTGGAAGAAGAGCAATCCTGCCATGCCAGATCAAAGTCTCCACGCTAAATTCAGATCACTTGCACACACACACTCACTCTCTATGGCCTGGTTTCTCGGCTGGCTCATACCACCACGTGTATACCTTTAAGACCAGTCAGAAACCAAATGAAGTGGCTACACAAATCTTATAAATTTAGATCAATCAAAGTCTAGGAAAAGACAACTATCAGCTCATTTGCTTTAGAACTTAAGCTGCTGACCCTTTCTTAAAAGCAGCTTTTCAGCAGGGCAATTTAAATCAAGAGCTGGATAGCCAGCAGATAATATTTTTAAACATTTTTTATTTTTAACATGAAACATAAAATGACAGTCATTCAAACATGAGGCAAAAACAGACACAAATTGACATGTGGACATATGGGTACACTGACTATAACACAGAATCAAGACCAGGGATTTCTCTTGTATTGTAGGGTAGAAGAAAAGATCATTTAGTAGAAATATATAGTGTATAAGCTTTAAAGGGCTTGGAAAATTTTCTCTGAAATGAGCCAAGAAGGTAGACCGGCTAGTTCCAGAAACTGGTTGACCACAAAGGCAGGATGTAAGACATGTAGGTAGTTCCAGGGAGTGGTCAACCAGAAAGTGAATGACAATGACAATGATAAAACCATATTCTTGAGATTAATGAGTATGCAGGATGTCTTCCTCATGACCCTGACTCCTGACTAAATCATGGGTTGGGTCCCTCTGAAATTTTCCACTGTTTTTATGTTTCCTTGGTTACCCCTTCAGTCCCCCTGGTTTGTGGTTTTTTTCCTTTAAATACCCTACACTTCTTGTGCTCTGCGTCAAACTCCTCTGCCCCTGCGTGGGTTACGAGCTCGGCCCCAGTGCACTGGTTTCCCCCTGAATAAACCTCATGCTGTTTGCATCAAGATCGGTCTCTTGTGAGTCTTTGGGTGGCTGTGTTCTCCCAGGACATGAGAGAGGGTCTCCCCTCTCAGGGGTCTTTCAGTATGAGCCACAGAGAAAGCCTGGAACACAGACCTAGCCCATCCACAGCCTAGAACAAAGGCCTGAAACAGACCCCCCACTTCTCAGGAGAATCCTTGTCTTACTCAGGGTTTCTATTCCTGAACAAACATCATGACCAAGAAGCAAGTTGGGGAGGAAAGGGTTTATTCAGCTTACTTCCACATTGCTGTTGATCACCAGAGGAAGTCAGGACTCAAGCAGGTCAGGAAGCAGGAGCTGATGCAGAGGCCATGGAGAGATGTTCCTTACTGGCTTGCTTTTTCCTGGCTTGCTCAGCCTGCTCTCTTATAGAACCCAAGACTTCCAGCCCAGGGATGGCACCACCCACAAGGGGCCCTACCCCCTTGATCACTAATTGAGAAAATGCCCCACAGCTGGTTCTCATGGAGGCACTTCCCCAACTGAAGCTCCCTTCTCTTTGATAACTCCAGCCTGTGTCAAGTTGACACACAAAACCAGCCAGTACAACCCTCCTACCTCCATCTTTAACATCAATCTCCCAGCCTCCAAAACCAAGAGAGAATGAGTTTCCACTGCTCAAGTCACACACACACACACACACACACACACACACACACACAGACTGCCCCCTGTGGTTGTTACAGTATCCCTAGATAGTTAATGTAGATTTTGGTACCAAATGTGGGATAATTAAGTTAAACCAGGAAGCCCAGCTGTCAAGGAACTGAGAGCATCCAAGACATACATACTAGCTGGTGTTGGTCAGACAGTGAACAGAGACAAGGGGCCTACATCCCACACTAAACCATTCCCATCTGTGGCACTGCCAACTCCGCCAAGGGCCAAAGGCCTCTATGCCCATAGTCAACTAAACTGAAACAAGAAGTGCACTTGAGAAGAGGCAGCACCGGACATCTGGTTGTAATTTTCTTAGTTTGAAACATATAGATCCTAACTGGCTTCAATAACTCCCATCCTATGACTGAAATGTTCCTATTTGTAACATTCAATGAAAAAAGGTCCCTTTATCAAGTGCTCATTAGGCATCAAATATCTAGCTCAGCTAAGCACAAATTATTCAGTTAAAGTCTTAACTATTGTGCGTTGGGAGTCATGCTTATGTGTGAGGTATGAGTAGGGGTGCATGTGTAGGTGTGTGCATGTATGTGCAGGCAGAGGCCAGCAGTTGATGTCAAGTATCTTCTTCAGTCGCTTTCTGCCTTGTATACCAAGCAGGGCCTCTCATTTCAACCCAGAACCTGGCCAGACCTACAGGAGGGCTGCTACACATACTGCCTTTGACATGAGAGCTGGGGTACAAACTCTGCTTCCTCGCCTTGCATAGCCAGCACTCGGTCCAGTGAACACTTCCCCTTCTCAGACATCTCTACAGAGGTTGGGGAAATTCAGCAACATGGGAAAGACCTACAACAATGCTCCGAAGGAGAAAGCGGAGATTGGAATTATATCCTATACAGTGCACATTAGCCACTCACAGCAACTCTAATCACCAGCTTTTAGAAAACTAAAAAATACATCAAATAATGGTGGGTGATCTCTGCACCATTAGTGGTTTACAAGTTTCCTTAAATTGCCTTGCTTTTTTTTTTTTCAGAGAAAGATTTTCTAACCAATTATTAAAAATACAGACACTAAAAGTATATGAACATCTAATTATTTCTGCATACAAAGCTGCTAATGTATTTGATAAAAATGCATGGTCAGATATAAAGTCGCCGTAAGTTCTGTAGAACCCACAAAACCTTGGGCTATCTCCTTGAAGGCAAGACTAAGCACTGTCTACCTACAGATGAGCCAGGATGGTCTTTGGCAGCTGGTTCTGTTTCCATTTGCCACTAGAAATATAACCTCTCCATTTGTGTTCTCCACTGCTTTTCGCTGGGTGGATAAAATGACAACTTATATGGAAATCAAGTTGAGGTCCGATTACCAATATTGTGTGAGTGGCTGGAGGTCACGGTTACCTTCACAGAGATCCCTGGAGCCCAGGGGCTATTGCTATCCACTCAGCATTCAGCATTCCACTTCCTAATTTCAACTAAGAAAGAAAAAACCCAAAAGAGGCTGCAAGCTTAGAATTAAGCCTATATTTCAACAGCACAGAGAAGTAAGTCATGAGCAGATACAGCCAGGCACTATGGGCAGCATATTCCTTGCATTTTGTAAACATTCCAAAAAGAAAAATGTGCAGGTAGTGTGATTCAACCTGAATAACTCCAGTTGTGTGATATTAGACAGGAAAATAAATTACATCCTAAAAGAGGGAAAATAAATCCTCAAAGTTCTCTGTGGACTCCTGGCATTTGTGACTTTTAGTTTAGTGAGCATCCAATGCGTTGGGCACAGCAAAGTGAGGAAGGCTATTCCCAGGTCCCCAGAAAAGTGAGTCCACTTCTTCCCATTGGTTGACTGTGGTTTTCTTCTGGGTATGGCCTGACCCATAGTGGCTGTTTGAATATGATTAGCCCAGGGAGTGGCAGTGTTAGTAGGTGTGGCCTTGTTGGAGCAAGTGTGTCACTGTGGCAGTGGGCTTTGAGACCCTCCTCCTAGCTGCCTGAGAAATTCAGTCTCCTGGTTCTCTTTGGAACAAGATCTAGAACTCTCAGCTCCTCCAGTGCCATGCCTGCCTGGGTGCTGCCATGTTCCTGCCGGGACGATAATGGACTGAACCTCTGACCTGTAAGTCAGCCCCAATTAAATGCTGTCCTTCATAAGTTGCCTTGGCCATGGTGTCCCCTCACAGCAGTGGAGCCCTAGGACTCCCATCCTTACCCATTCCTCTTGTTCCTACTCCAAGCTGTTGCTTGTGAAGAGGAGGCTTGTTCTGGTTTATCCAAGACAATGAACCTTTTGTTCTTGATACAGGGTTTCTATGTGGAGTCCTGGCTGTTCTAGGGTTCACTTTGTAGACCAGGCTGGCCTCTGCCTCCCAAGTGCTGGGACTAAAGATGTATGCCACCACTACCTGGCTTATGAACTTCATTCTTAAAGAGCTCCTAACATCCCGTACCACTTGTTGACACACTTACTACTTTTTTCCCATTTCTGCCATACATGACCTTTGAGTGATATGTGGGAGGAAATGTCGTGCCTGTGACTCCAGAAGTCAGGCAGCTGAGACAGGAAGATTACAACTGTGTTCAAAGCCAGTGTGGGTTACATAGCAAGCATATATATTAACTAATCTACCAGTTCTCAAGCATTATTGAGTACTTACAATGCTGGCTTGAACATGGTTTGTTCCTGCCAAGACTCTGGTGTGACAGAATTGAGAAGTGCTGGGAACATTCAGAGATATGTGGATCATGGCCGTGTGCACATGGGCTACACTGATTGAACTTAGTGGGTTTAGTCAATCAATCAATCAATCAATCAATCAATCAATTAATTAAAATGAAGTGTATAAATGTTGTGTGTGTGCATGTGTGTATAGGGGGCACATGAAGCTGAGGAGATACAATGGGGGATTCTGGGGAAAGCTGGAGGGAGGAGAGGGAGGAGTGGATATAATCAAGGTACACTGTATCATGTATGAATTTTTCAAAGAATAAAAAAAAATATGTGGGTCATAAGAAGTGATCAGCAGAGAACAGTGTCCTGCCTTGGAGCTGTCACTCTTAAATATGTGGGTCATAAGAAGTGATCAGCAGAGAACAGTGTCCTGCCTTGGAGCTGTCACTCTTACCTAACTGGATTCTCAGTCTTGCAGAGCTGGACCGTTTTCTGTAACAAGAGTTTATGAAGTTCTATCTCTCTTCACATACCTGCTCACTCTTCCACTTTGCCACCATGTTAAGGCACAGCATGAGACATTCCCCAGAACCTGTATCTAGAGAATGAGGAGGGGAACCAGTGAAGATGCAGAGGAGGTTGAAAAGGACATTAGCAGACATCAAGGCGCTTCAACTAGACATCCTTCCTCCTACTCAGTGGCACAATGAACACTGTCCACACAGAAGCATCATCTATGGCCTTTATTGTGTGTGTCCTCAGAAAGTCTCTTCAGTGGAAATAAAGGTTTCCAGACACTCTCACCTGTCAGTTTCCCAGGAGCCCATACACAAGACAACTGTACATTCTCAGAATGGAGAGGCACTCATTGTCAGAATGGCAGACTGGAAATAGGGAAGAAAGAGTGTGCACAAATGGCCCAAGGAGGTAACAAACTTGGGAAGCCAGAGCTAGTGAGCAGAAACTGAATTTTCCTTTTGTTTTCCAAATAAAAACTTTACTATTATATAGTAATTACATAAAATAATGGATTTTGTTGTGATGTTTTTATGCATGCATATAATGTACTTTAATCAAGATGCATTTTTCTTTATATATGACATGTGTGGGTCCACATGAAATGCCTTACCTGGTTTCTGTTTTTTCACCTAAGTGCTGTGTCTACCCAGTACCTCACCAATTTTTATCCCTAAAGGGGAAATGCACAGGTGAGGAGTTGTGAACTCAGTTCCTTCCAAGTCCTCACAGCAATCTGCTCAGAGTTAATGTCGTTTCTGGAGGGAAGAAATGGCTTACTGGTGGGACGAGCCCAAGTTCTGCATACATGGGTTCTGTTTCCACAACCACCAACCATGGACACAGCAAAGAACAAAATGCCCCGAGGAACATGAGTAAGGTCATGATTACCTCTTGGGGAGAATGATCTACACACCAGAGATACTACCTCAGAAAGTAGCAGTGAGAGCCATTAGGTGACCTATCCTGTGAAGAAGAAGTAGGACAGATAACGGCCTAGTAGCCGAACCAGCAGAGTCTGGCTAGCACTCTTCTTCCTTCTCCAAAGACTCCAAACATCTACCCAGCACAAGAACAGAAACATCACTGACAGAGGTGCCTGTGGATGCCAACACTCTTAGGGCACAGCCACCCCTCCAGATGCCATCCAGGGTTTCAAGGTGTCTCATGTAAGCCAGTGACTTCCTCAGTGGGGAATTTTGTTATACTGAAGGGGTTTTCAATCTAAGGTAAGGATTTTATAAGAACCTTACAAGACAATTTCCTAAACCCTCCTAACTTATCCCGATATGGGAATTTTTTTCCTTTATAAGAGGTTGTTTTCACCAACAATCAAAACAAAAACCCAGAGTATAGTTTCCTGAGTATTGTTCTTGGATCTCAGCTCAGGTCACAAGAGAACTGTCAGCAATCTTTAATTCCATTTTCCAGGAAAGTTCAGTCCGTGTTTGATGACCAGAGCTCATTAGTGATAAGGTAGCCAATCAATAGAGTGGCCTCCGTCACCAGGCAAGATGTGACTCCATCTGGGTCAACGATGTGAAGAAATTCGTTATCAACAAGTAAACACAAGGGGTTCCAGGAAACAGATATTAGCATTTCTGCCTGTTGTCTGGTTGAAATGAGGGCACGGAGCTCATGCTTCTAACAGGTCAAGTCCACTCTGACCCTTGCTTCAAACGACTGCCCTGATGTATCAGTAGAGCTGAAAACTGCATGGCTGAAATCAAAGACTACTGATAACCCCTAAAGGTGGTGGCTTATGCACGGTCAGAAATATAACACTTCTCAGGAACTCACCTGGAGAACGCTGGGACAGAATCCTACTTAGGATCATCCTGGGGTCTAAAACCCGAGGCTTCTTGGTCTTCCGATGTTGAGGTCCCTCAGCTGCAAGACATCGGAGCTTGCCACCGCAGACTCAACTCATGCCTGCTGTGCCTGAAACAAAGGCTCACAGAAACTACGCCTGCTGGCTGACACTATACAACCTGAGGACATCTGTCGTTGACCTCCTCCCCCATTGTGGACTGTGCCTCCAGCCACTCCCCAGAGCTGAGACCTGGGGGATGTCCTGAGTCTCCACCTTCAGCCCAACAGCCAGCTTCCCTTTGACTTCCTCCTTGACTTTGTTCAGACTCTTCCTGACTCCTCCAGAATTCCTTATGTTATTCAAATGTCGTAGTAACCTAGAGATTCAGTTTGCTCTCTTGTATATAATTGCTGAACCCCCCAAGTAAAGGCGAGCCTTGATTGGAAACCCTCAACTTGGCTTCGTGTCCTTTTGTTCTCGAACTCTGTGTTTCAGGTCTCCTTTCTCCCTTCGGTCAAAGCAGAACCCAGTTCGTGAAACTGTGGGACAGTTTCATAATGGCGCCTTTCCACAATCATCATCCCAACTGACGTTAACTGGGGCCACCATTCCTCCATCCATGGCACAGTTGTGCCCCGTTTCTTTGAAGCTCATCAAGCCTTTTGTATCAACACATCCTCCAAGGACATAGAGGTCAGCCACCCTCCCTCCACCCCCATGAGAGCCTGTCAAATGGCCATGTGTCTCCTCTGCATCTCAGCTGTGCCCTGACCTTGGGGAGGAGGCATGAAGGAGGCTGTCTGATTAACTTCCCACTTATAAGTCAATTACTTATCTATTGGCACCTGCATTCTGCAATCACTGGCATAAAATCTTTTATGAAACAAAATGTAGTAGATGGGAAATCGACTGGAGTTTTTAAAAGTTTACTTTAAAGGCAGCCGAGACTATGAAGTGTCCTCTCAGAAGGACTTTCTGTCTGTGTAAAGTGCTGGGTCTCAGAACGCAGCTGTGAGGTGTGTGAGGTGCAAGGCTGAATTTGGTCTAGGTATAGAGAACCCTTTCTCCCTTTCTCTGTTGTGTTTAACTACACTGACACAGGAGTGCTATATTTTTATCTCCCAGGAGGGAAAGGATGTTCTCCTATACCTGAGACAATGATGCTGAAACCTCCTGGAAGAGCAATGAAGTTCTCTGTTCCCATTGTGGCCACACTCTCAAGGTCACCACAGCCATGGGAGGCAACTTCTGCAGTCAGTCCCTCAAATGTCACCAGGTGACATTTGGATAACAGCTACTCAGTACCCACCCCCTCTTGTACTTCCTGCCCAGCACTCCCTTAGACCATATTCGCAAGCTTTTGCCCACCCCCTCCTCTTCGCTGGTTAAATGCCTTCTCCGCCCCCTCACCCCCTGACATGAATGTCTGCTATGTGAGGACACATAGCTTACAAGGGCATCGACAAGACAGGCTAGCAAAGAACACTCAGCAAGTGACTAAAGGTGTTCGAAATGTAAAGTCTAAATCAAATGGCTTCACACACTATGAAGAGGTAGTCACTCTTCTCTCCAGGAAGGTAGACAGCAGGGAAGCCGTTTTCCGGGGGAGCCTTGAAGAAAACAGGGGAGCTGGGCAGACTCAGCCATGAGAATTAGATGTAAAGCCCAGAAGCTGGACTCAGGGACCATGATCTCGTCCATACACCCGAAACTCTAGACATGAATGGGAGAAACACTCCCTTGATTACCAGCTACTTATGAGTCATCAGTGAGGCAGGTCCAGAGCCTGCTACATGAACAATCTGTGTACTTGCATGGGGCCCTGCATTCAGAAGGTCCCACACCTGCTCTGGTCTCACGTCCCGCTGCCACTGTATGGAAATTTTTAATAATTTTTTCCTTGAATTTGTGTTTTTGTAGGTCCACTGAGGTGGCGGCACATGCATACATGCAGAAGAGCTATATTAAATGAGAAGGACTGGATGTAGTCTAGAGTATCATTACCAGCATGTTTCCATGTTTGTTTAAGACAAGGTCACATGTAGCCCAGGCTGGACTACATGTCTCACCATGTAGCTGAGGATGACCTTGAACTTGCCATCCTTCTGTCTCTACTTCCTTGGTGCTGATGTTACAGGATGCTCTGTGGGATGCCTCAGAGTAGCAGGCCTGCCAAGTGTGCTCTATAAAGAGTCAGAGCATATGCTTCTCTATTAATGTTCGAGTTAGCATACCACATAAGGTTTAAACGTGGCATTGCACATGTGTGGCATTCTTCACTCTTCCTCTTTCTCCCTGTGGTGCCTTTACAATGAACAGCCTCATGCTATAGAGCTGGTCCTAGATGAATGACTTCCATGTTCTTCCCAAAGGCTGATGGGAACTTCCTAAGATAGAGGCAAGTCCATTCTGTCTTGTGGTTCTGTTCTCTCAACTTGATAGAGATGTGGATGTCTTTAGGATGAGCAACAAACACTCTTACTCAATTAAATCTGGAATTAAGGAGAGGAACGGAGGCTATGGGTTGCTTCGGTGGAGGAAAGAAATTACTTTATAAAAGTAATTTCTGGAAACATTAATGAGAGAAGCTGGGAAACTGTTTTGTTATTCAGAAACACTTTCAGCTTCTGCCTGAGCCCTAGCTCGTGCTGCGATCCTTCATTCTCTCTCCAAAATCTCTTCCTGGTCACTGTGGTCTCCATACAGCTCTATGTCACTATGGACCCATTGAAAGACTAGACTACTCATGTGCACACAGTAGGTCAATTTGAAAGTGGACCTTACCCGGCTGGAGGTAGACATATTTCCCAGACAGCCTGACGTCATCCATGTGTTAGATGTCAATACCAGAGTGGCCTTTGGGCTACAGTGTTTGGGTGCCACGCTCAGGCTGCTCATGTCTCAGCAGGGCAGCATTTGGATACATTGGATTCTGCAGCCAGATGAGGTCAGCAAGAATGGCAATTGTGAACTGATTTTAAACTACTCGGTTGCAGGAAACTTCAGCACCACAAAGAGATCTCCTACCCTTTAGGAAGCAGGTCCCCTCCACAGATAGGTACAACATCACTTCATGTCTGTATCTCCAAACCCAGAACCTCTGAGCACCTGGGCAGTGGCTGTCTTTGTGGCAATGCTGCCAAGCTGGAATTACAACAGGGGAATTTTCCCGGGGACTCTCAAGTTACAGAGCTCATTCTGTGGAAGGCAGAAAGTAAATAAAGGAGGGTTCCTGTAAATATGGAACTCAAGAGGAGATCAGCAGCAGGGCAGCCTCTCCAAGCACAAAGGAAATATGATCTGAGGGAGATCAACAGCCAAGCCTTTGCAGGGGATCCAGTAGAGAAAAGGATATGTAAAGGAGCTCCAAATCCTCAGAGCATGGCCCCAAGTTGCATTCCACCCCAGTGTTGGCAGGAAACACTAACCTGTCTAGTCAACCATTCTTGACAGCTTGTCTTTCTGGTCCCTAGACAAACCATCATCTATCTAGTCTTGGTTAGTTTCATCCTTGAGCCATCCATGTCCCTCCACCTGATCCAATCAAAGGCTTTGTTTGCGCTTTACAGCATCCACCCAACTGATACCCTTCATTCAGCTCTTGGCACCACCCACCAAAAGTGAACTTAACTTTCACACCTGTACAAAATGTAACAGATTGCACACAGTGTCTGACAGTGTCTGTTGTGGGTGTTGTTTAACTCAATATCATGCCTAGAAATCCTCAGAAAACTGAGAGATGGCTGGATTCCACAACTACAGGGTTACCCATTGTATGTCCACACCATGGTTCATTTGCCTCTTTCTCTTCTGGTTTCGGGCTTCTGCTATTGCAAATGAGGCTTCAAGGAACGACATTGTATATGCATCATTTGTTGAAGTACCAGTTCGACTTTAACGTCAACTCCTATAAAGATAGGATGTAGGTGTTAACAAGGTTGCTCATTGGACAAAAGTACTTGTACAAGCCAGACAACCTGAGTTTGATTCTCAGAACTCGTGGTAGAAAACTGACTTTTACATGTTGTGACATAGACATCCCTGCACACACACACACACAAAGAAACTAATAATTGACTAAGACAAAAGGAAAATGAGATGACATGCAGATACATTGGTAATTTTGATAATTCATCATTCACAGATGTTGCAATGTAAAAAATCTCATTTTGATAATCTAAAATATGACTGAAAAGTAAGTTTGGAAATGCTGGTCTAGCCTGAGATGCAGAAACAACTGAGTTAAACTGCTAGTTCCAGCAGTGCTCAGCTATATCAACAGGAGCCTTTTTCTCTTTTGTAAAATACAGTATTTTAATTCTTTGGAGATTTATATATGCATACATATATTCTGAACATAGTCATTCATCATCCCTCCCCTAATCCTCCGAGATCCTCACCCCCTCGCTCCCTCTTGTTTTAATAACCCACCAAATCTGATTTGTGATTCCCAAGTATGGGTATGGAGCCATCCAGAGGCGCAAGGCCCACCTTAAAGGAAGTTGCCTCTCCCTGCCCCTTCAACTATCCATAACTCCTCAGGCAGGAATGAGGAGGTCATGAGCCCCTCCCCCTCCAATATGAGGCTCTTTGAACCAGGGTTTCTTGTCTATGAAATACTACTCACAGCCAAAGTGGTTCCAAGGAAAGTTAAAATGGCCGTGTACACATCATTTGACATCTTTACTTCCAGACGTCACTAGTTCACGACTTCAAAGTGAAGTCTCCCAGGGCCCATCCTCAGCCGACTCTGCTGTTTTCCTAGCCATCTTCTGACATCTGGCAACCCCTCATCTTTAATATCCAGTGTGATATTCATAAACTTGCCTCCAAGGTGTTGCTTAAATCTGCATCTCCTTCTGAGGTCTACAGTCACTGAAGACCTGCAGACCTAGTGTCCTGTGTTCCCCTCACCCCCTACCTCTCTGTTCACATCCCTGTTCAGTCACCAGTTACTGGGAGGTCCCCCCCCACCAGATCATCCCAGAACCTGTTTCCACCTTTACTCTATTCAGTAGAGTTTCATCTCTTCTCAAATGACCATTGCAGAAAGAAAGCAAACTTGTTTAACTGACCCTGGTGCCTCATCCTTCAGAGACACCTCCCTAACCAGCCTCCAGTGATGTTCTAGAACACAGGCCAGCCTTGTTCCTCTTGTGGTAAAAGCCACTTGTTTGCTCTCTACCTCCTGTGGCTGAGTGTTAAATGAATAGCACATAAGCCATACAAGCCACAGCCTTCTGGAAGGCACACCTCCAGCCCTCTCGTGGCCTCTGGCCACAGCAAATGCCTGTCTTCCCCTGGGAGGCTGGCTCTCGGGCAGCCTTCCATTGGCACCAGGAACTATCCTGTATGCTTCTCATTCACTCAGCTATTCAGCAAGTGCTTAATATGTGTGGTTTATTATTTAACCAGAAAGGATGTCCTGGATGTCCCAATCCTTAGACATCCTCAGACACATCCTTCATGTGAACTTCATAAGACTAATCTCCCACCTCTGTTACACAGTTGTCTTTCAGGGAAGTGTTTCCTAGCCTTGGCATTAGTCACATTTTGAGTCATTTACTAGGGTGGAAAGCCACCCTTTGGCCTCTCAGATGTGTGGTAGCACCCCAAGATTCTACTGCCTCATTCCAGCTGCTTTCAGCCTTAATATGCCAGCCAACACCTGTCTTCAAACACTCTCAAATTTCTCCTGGGTTTAAGTCATTCCAGGTTGGGAGTTACCATAACAGGACATTGGTTACACACCCCACTCTGTGATCAACATTCTGTCACAACTACTTTCTAGACAAGAACACCACTCTGTAGACCATCAAGACGACGGGTTGTTGCAGACTTGCAGAGAGTGAGTGTGCCCTTGCCGTATAAAGACCAGCAGCTAATACCACCCTACTCCAGTGGTGGATGAAGCATTTACCAGATTACTGGCTACACACAGAGTCTGAGCATGTGTGCTAATCTTCACCCATAAATTTGACACACCTACTATCAGAGCCTCATGGGACACTGTGTCCTAAATGAGTTCACAATGTCCTCTTATCTGCCATGATCATCCGGTTTCTACAGGAACAATAGAGCTATAAATAGAATAGAGATGTGAGGGCCAACATTTCGAGCCTTTTATGTGAAGGTGCCAATAATGCCTGAAATTATTCAAAGGCCATTACTTCTGATTTGTGTTCCTTGGTATTGGCTTAGATGGCTTCAGGGGTTGTCTGTCCTTCTTACTGTGATGTCTCTCACTCTGCGCATCAACAGAAGCATTGGAATGTTAGGTAAAATGAACCCAAAGAGACTGTCACTGAGACACATGCTAATCAAACTTTATAAAGAAAGCAAAAGACTCTTGAAAGTGGCAAGAACAGTAACTGAGCCTACCGGGTCTCTCAACAAGATCAGCTGCTTTCCTGTCAGAGAGAGGGAAGAGGAGAGGGGGAAGAGGGGGGAGAGGGAGGGGGAAGGGAGGGGGAAGAAAAGGAGCCTAACCCTAGCCTTGACCCAGAAAAAGAGAGAGAGAGAGAGAGAGAGAGAGAGAGAGGTGGCGGCAAGAACAGTAACTGAGCCTACCGGGGCTCTCAAGATCAGCTGCTTTCCTGTCAGAGAGAGGGAAGAGGAGAGGGGCGGAGAGGGGGGAGAGGGAAGAGGGAGGGGCAAAGGGAGGGGAAGGAGAGGAGGCCTAACCCTAGCCTTGACCCAGAGAGAGAGAGAGAGAGAGAGAGAGAGAGAGAGGGCCAGGAGGGGAGGAGAGGGGAGGAGAGGAACACTGGGAGTCTGCCAGCCACTCAATGTGTCTGCCCCAATTATATAAACTAGAACCTGAGAAATAATCATGGGGTGGAGATTTTGTGAGCCTAGAGAACTCGAAGGACTCTGGGAAAACTTCATTTTCAACCTGGCATCCTAAAGCTGTGTACTTAAAGAAAGAGATTTATGAATTCATATCATAGGTGGGCATCAAGACCAACTCCCACCTTAATGCCGCATCCTGAGAACACTGGCTACCCCCCATTCTCTAGTGTTGGCTCCTTTACAAACAGCTGTAACTCCAAACAAGAGAGTTGGAAGAACCACCGTCCATGTATGCACGTGGCAATGGGAGGATTCTTCTCCTCGCCCCACCCCCACCCCACCAGCGTCCCTTCTTCTAGATGGATTAACCACTTGCACTTGAGAACTAGTTTTAAGTCGGGATGTTCCATTTCAGTGATGAAAGTCAACTCTCTCCTTTAGCTTTCTGGGTTTTTCTTATTAAACAACTTTAATGATACTGTGAGCAGCTCTCCACCTGTCCCCTCTAGGAGCACAGTGGTCTACGGTCAGCACTGTAATTCTTTTCAGGCTGGGGTTCTAGCCTGCAGTGCTCTGGTGAGAGCAATGGTGTGAGGATCTTCCCTCTGGGGGTGAAGAACTGCCACTCGGCTTACAATTCTGGACCCCCCTCTCCTCCGTTGACACGGAAGTCCATGGTGCTGCTGTGGTACCATCACCTCACATGGAAGAAAAAGACATTCGTCCCACCTTGATGGCTCATGAAGAAAAGCTCCGCCAACCAGTACAAGTGTGCAGTGGATTCTCAGATCTCACATATTGAACTCACTGTGATTTTCCAAGCCCCTTAAGCCTTCATCCACTCTTCTAAACCATGTAACTGCCAACACCTCCCCTTATCAACTGCAGATCACTGTCCAATCTAAATGTCAAGGAGACATCCTCAAACTCACCAGGACAGGCTCCAGGTGACCATGGTATTCTAACATCCTCAGTGTCCATTCCCACATGCTTTGTGCGGATCCACTTCCCCATCTTCTGTCACAGTGGTTTCTCCTGAAGCAGACCCTTCTCCCAGAAGCTGTGCTCAGACCAGATTCTACTTATTATCCAGAAAGGAGGGAGGTAGGCATGGTGCACAGCTGAGATCACCACGCAGTGGTGGCAGTAAGGCCACTTCAGTCCAGAGAAAGCTGAGGCCCGAGAAGCCATATGCAATCAACCCTTGCTCAGCCTTCCCAGAGCCGTGTGCATGGGTTTGTTTAATAAGAAAGCTACACGGCAGCTAAAATGTTTACAAACCCTTACTGCAGTGATTGAACCTGAGATTAACCATACAGTCTCAAAAAGCTATGCCTGTTCAGCCAATAAAATTAATAAAGGAAACCAGTTAGTGAAATGAAAAATTCTATCCAGCTGGGCTGGACTCCTTCCTACATCTCTCCCTGCTAGTCTGTCCTCTGGAGTTTTGCTCTAATTCCAGCCAAACTGCATGCATTCTGCACTCTTACTTTTGCTCAGTTGCTTATACCTCCCTGTTTGACTGAGAGACAGCCCTGGCTTAGGCCAATGCCGTGTGCTCAGGGCAGGAGTCTGAGCGTTTAAAACTACAACTTGATAAAAATGTAGAGAAAGTTGAGAAATGTTGAGAATGTTGAGCAAGTGTGGGGAGTGGTAAGAAAGCCCTATCCGTGCTCACCATGAGCCATGTTGTATGGGGGG
>NW_022196894.1:91475175-91475600 GCF_008632895.1 Mastomys coucha
GGGGGGGCTTATCTTGTAAGATGTAGTGTCAGTACAGGTTATGCTCTGAAGTTTGTATAGAATTGCATCTGCGGCTAGAGAGATTAATAACATTTGCTGCTCTTACAGAGGACCCAGGTTCAGTTCTCAGCACCTATGTGATGACTCACAACCACCTGTGACTCCAGTTCCAGGAGATCCAGCACCCTCTCCTGACCTCTACTTCTACATAAACACAGGCACATGTTAAATTTTGAATATTATCTTTAAAATCACATTTTATCAGAATCAGGCAAAAATTCTTTAAAGAAACTCTGATGAATTTTCCCACACTAAGTATAATTTTGTGGATTAACTAGTTATAAGTTAGGCTGGAGACAGAGCTCAGAGAGAAAAGTGCTCGTTGGGGGCTGGAGAGATGGCTCAGTGGGTAAAGCCAGAGCTCA
>NW_022196894.1:91475654-91488912 GCF_008632895.1 Mastomys coucha
AGTGGGTAAAGCCAGAGCTCAGAGAGAAAAGTGCTCGTTGGGGGCTGGAGAGATGGCTCAGTGGGTAAGAATACTGACTGTTCTACTAGAGGTCCTGAGTTCAGTTCCCAGCAACCACATGGTGGCTCACAACCATCTGTAAATGGGATCTGATGCCCTCTTCTGGTGTGTCTGAAGACAGCTACAGTGTACTCATATAAGTAAATATTAAAAATATTAAAGAAAGGAGAAAATAAGGACTAAAAAAAATGTTTAAAAAAAGAAAAGTAAAAGGAAAGTACCTGGCTTGTTGTTCTAGGCCAGCATGGGCTACAGGAGAGCCTGCCTGGATGGTATTAGTAATCATGAAGCATGTGTTAAATACATTCAACTGGATCCGAAAAAAAGATCTTCCAGGAGCCTATCTACTTCACATATCTGAATTATCTGGCTTCCCAATGTGCTTTGCCTGGGTACAATTCCCGAGTCCTCTGAGACCTGGTTCCTTTCCTGAAAGCTGAGCAGGTAGGTTTGAGACCTGAAGCAGATAGCAGTGGGGCAGCCTGGGCTTCCTCCAACACCTTCATCCCTACTACAAAGCTCTGCTCTGATTCCCAGGCACCTAGGCACATCAGGAATGTGTCTCTCCTTTTCCCAGCTGAACCCCCTCCTGGGTCACACCCTCACTCCTACTAAAAGCTGACAGCTACAAACCTCTTCACTTATAATACCCAAAAGAAACCATTGATTTCCTCCTAATTAGTCATCATAGGACTTCCCCTTATCTCCAGACTTCTCTAGAGGGGAACCTAACACTCTCTTATTAAACCCCAGCTGGGCAAACAGTGCAGACTTGAGGCCAATGTGATAAGACTAAGCACACCTGCGGCCTGTGCAAGCTGAAGAGCCTCTACCAGCCAAGCCTCAGATAGCTACAGATGCTCCCCCCAGCTCCAGATGCTCCCCCCCCCCGCTCCAACTCCTCAGATAGCTCCAGATGCTCCCCCCAGCTCCAACTCCTCAGATAGCTACAGATGCTCCCCCCAGCTCCAACTGCACGGCCCTTCCTCTGCTGACTTCAGCTTTGATAAATGTCTACAGAACCTGAGTGTTTTCCCTCCAGTCCTGGAACTGTCCATAGGCCTCTGAGCACCCACAGAAGCAGACAATAGTGACACAGAGTCATAGGTCAAAGTGTGCCCCCTTAGCCCTTCTCTCTATCGCAGCCTTTCCCTTCCCACCTGGCACCTTCAGGCTGTGCTACTCTTCACATGGAGGGAAAGACTTGCACTGAATCTGCCCCCAGCTCTTGAACAGAAAAGACATAGTTTGCAATCCTCAACATGGCTGGCGCGCGCACACACACACACACACACACACACACACGTTTTAGTAAAGAGAACTATGAATAGCTTACTACTCCTGAGGAAGCTCAAGCATGGGGGTGAGACAGACAGTTCTTCAATGGCTCCCAGCTTGGACTACTGAGTGGACAGAGCATGGAGAAGCAATGCGGATCCCAGGTGGCCATGGGAGAACACTTTGCCCTCACTCCCCATTCTCCTCCATGCACAGTCTTTCTTCCCTTCATCACAAAGATGAAGGCAGAAACAGCCAGGTGACAGCAAGCATTGATGCCAGTTCTTTACAAACATGAATGTTTCCCTTTCAATGTTTCTAAGAACTTCCTAAACTTTTTCCTGATTTGTTAAAGTAACTTGACAAATAAAATCCTCAGCCCTAAATGGGGTCTATATCACCCCTCCCCCTCCTTGTGGACAAGGAGGCAGAGGAAGGGCGGGCTGTCCTGAAGCATGGTGGAACCCTGTCTAGTTGGGAAGAGGAAAGAAAGAAGCAGGAGTGGGGGAGGGCATAGCGTGAGCACAACCCGAGTACGGTCTGTGGATGGACGGAGTGTCCTAACGAAACCCCCACTGCATGGAGTTAACACCAGCTAACAAAGTTGCAGAGGTATCTTGTCAGTCAGGAGCCCTTGTTGTTCTCCTGGATGGCTTCCCCATCTGGCCCCGATAGCATCTGGAGCAGGCAAGTCTCTGCCTGACTGTGCATTGCAGGATCTCACAGCACCCAACCTTGCACTGCAGATCTTAGTCATGTTCTGCAGCAACCAAAACTGTCTCCAGCATCAGGCATCACCAAATACTCGGTAGGGAGTTAACATCAACACACACACACACACACACACACACACACGAAAAACAATGACTCAAGCTCATGCAAAGGATCAGATAGGAGCAGGGAAAGCAGGCCAACAGGACCGTATACTGTCATCTACTGTAGCTTGAGATATTGATATGTTAGAGAGATGAAGTACCTACACACTTCTCAACCAAGGCAGTGTATAACAAGTGCTGTGCATGGCTGTTGACTGTGAGTGTGTTCATGTGAGTGCTGTGCACGGCTGTTGACTGTGAGTGTGTTCTGTTGACTGTGAATGTGTTCATGTGAGTGCCGTGCATGGCTGTTGACTGTGAGTGTGTTCATGTGAGTGCCGTGCATGGCTGTTGACTGTGAATGTGTTCGTGTGAGTGCCGTGCACGGCTGTTGACTGTGAATGTGTTCGTGTGAGTGCTGTGCACGGCTGTTGACTGTGAATGTGTTCGTGTGAGTGCCATAGACTGCAGTGGCAGAAGCAGCAACTTCACTACCTTACCCATGCCTCGGCCATCCTCTGATGTGAGCATCTTCAGGCCACAGAATCCCACGTGTAAAGACATCTCGTGCTCATTGAAGTGACATAGCCTGTGCCTGGGCACCAGACAGTCTCTGATGCTCTCTGTCTTCATTATTAACTTACTGTTGTGAGCTCACGGGTGGGCTGAATTAGAAAAGGAAGGGAAGCTGGTATGTAGGAAGTTTAAATTCACCTAAGGCCCTCCAGAGGGCTGGGGAGAAGCCTGCTGGTGAAATGTTTGCCTCAAGCAACAAGACCAAGTACAAACCCCAGAAGCCATGGAAAAAGCCCAACATGGCAGAGTGCACTCGTAATCCGGGTGCTAGGGAGACGGAGACAGGAGCACTCAGGGGGCTTGCTGGCTGGTCAGGCTAGCTCAGTCAGTGAGCACCAGGGTCAGTGGGAGACCCTGTTTCAAAAAATAAGTCTGGTGAGATGACCTAGCAGGTAGAATGCTTGCCACCAAGCCTAACGACTTGAGTTAAATCAATAAATAAGGGCTAAAAATAAAGTTGGGAACAATTGAGGAAGACACCCAACACACACACACATGCACATGCCGGCAGGCGCACACGCTGGCACGCGCACACGCAGGCACGCACGCACACACACACCCTTTAAGTGTCTGAAGCACACAAAGAGTAGTAGAACTATAATAATACATGTGCTAATTCCTATGTAAAACATGAGAACACAGCCTGAGTTTCTCTTTTCTACACGCAGAAGATTGCAGACCATCCAGTCCTGCAGCAGAGCCCTTATCTACACCCAGGGTCCTGTTAACTTTGATAGAGCATTTTCGCCATCTAGTGGTAGCTTTGAGAGTTGTCTACAAAATGCAAACCCATTGTGTACTTAAGAGATCTCCAAACTGACGCTCTGCAGAAGGAAGGAAAAGATGAGTGATTTCTAAACAAAAATAAACCAAATCAATATTTTCATCTTTAAATTTTTCCCAGACAAGTAAATGTCACTAATTCTCAGAAATATTTTAAGTGCTTGAATAGTGTTTCATTTCAGAGAGAGAGGACAACAGGAAAACAGAAGTAAAGGGTCGGGCTGGGGAGATAGCTATTCTTCCAGTAAAGGGCACTGACTGCTCTTGCAGAGGTCCTGAGTTCAATTCCCAGCAACCACATGGGGGCTCACAGCCATCTGTAATGGAATCTGATGCCCTATGAAGATAGCTACAGTGTGCTCATTTAAATAAAATAAATAAATCTTAAAAAAAAAATAAAGAAGAAGTAAAGGGTCAAAGAAGGAACAGAAGGATGCAAAGGTCATTGTCACATCTCATGGGAGCCAGGAAACAGGGTTACACACTTATACTGAAAATATACATGTATGTGGATAAAAATATACACAGCAATATAAGACTAAAGTTGTTTCCTCTCGGAACCCCTGAAAAATATTTTCTTAGATAATATTTTTTAAAATGTTAAATTCATCTAAAGATAGACTGACTGGATGTACCAAACTCAGATATAGCTAAGTAACTGTGTTGATAAAAAATCTTTCTTTAGTAGATGGAGAGGGGGCTCCAAATGCTTGCTGCTCTTGCAGAGAAGCCAAATTTCCCTCAGCCTGTGAGATGATTACAGCTAGTTCCAGGGATCAAACACCCTCCTCTAGACACTTCAGTCCCTGCACATACATGGGGCACATACACAAGTACAGGCAAGACACTCATACATATAAATAAAAATAAATCTGTTAAAAATATGTTTTCAGTACGTTTCTGTCTTCGTATCTTTTTTTAAAGATAGTATCACTGTGTAGCCCTGGCTGTGCTAGAACTCTCTATGCCAACCAGGCTGGTGTTGAACTCACAAGAGCTGTGTCTGCTCCTGTGTGCTGGGATTGATTAAAGGTGTGTGCCACCAGGCCAGACCTTTCTCCAAAAACTTTCATCTTCTAATATAATTGTCTTGTGTCTTCATTTCTCAAGCACTTTTTCTGTTCTCTTCCTTCCCATAATAATGTCATGGGAAATTCCCAATACATTTTCACTCGTTAATCTGACACTCACTTGCCAAACGACTCTGGAACTCCACAGGGTTTGGAAAGTGCCCTGTCCTTATGGGACATCCTGTAACTGGGGGAACAGGTGGCCCAAAAGCAAGGACGTCACAAGTGCTCTACACAGAGCCTACTGTTACCTCACCTGATTCGCTGAGCAGTGTTCAATTACCTCACCCGATTCGCTGAGCGGTATTCGGCATGTCTTTTTCCATCTCACAGAGGATGAAAGCTCAGCCTAAGAAACATGGTGGGATCGAGAGTCAGGCCTGGCTTCTCCAGGTCCCACCCTAACGACACCTGCACATCTCCCAGTAAGCTTTCTACAGTAAATGTAGCTAGAGCATACTTGTGGCCAGGTATGGGTAGGGGATAATGCCAGGTCCTGGAGTACAGATATGAGTCAGGCCCACCTCCACCAATAGAGGCAGCCTGCTCCAATTGGTTCATGCAGTCAAGTGCCCAAGAGCACATTTACCAGAGTTTATTCAAATTCAGCTATAACATACTAGGAAAACATTAACTCTAATTCAAACATTGAATAAGAGTATAATCTGGAAGCTAGAGACATGGCTCAGTGGTTTGGAGCACCTGCTGCTCTCAAGACCAACATTTGGTTCCCAGCACCCTCATGACAGCTCACAATAATCTGTAACTCCAGTTACAGGAAATCCAATAGTCTCTTCTGGCCCCAGTGGCTTCCTGCACACATGTGATGTATATGCATACACATAAAATAAGTTTTTTTTAAAGTAAGTTTAATTTGTCAAAGAAAGTTATCTATTGATTCTGTGGTTTACTTACACAAAAGAAAATTAAGTTAGGGTCAATTTGTATTCTGTAGGGGTTTTCTCCCATTTTATTTAGAACCATCATGGAGCCACTTGCTGGGATTTTTCAGGTCATCAAACAGCAACTGAAGTGGAACCGTTGCCTCTGTGCTAAAATGCTCAGGGCTGCAGAACAACACATAATGAATACTAACAAAAGACACAGCACTAGAGCAAATTGAAAGGCAGAGCTCTGATGAGCCCATGCTCCCCAACCCAAGACTGCCTGTGCTCCCCAACCCAAGACTATCTGTGCTCCCCAACACAAGACTACCTGTGTTCCCCAACCCAAGATTGCCTGGGCTCCCTAACCCAAGGCTACCTCTCACAAATACCCAGACTGATGACCATGGATAGCCTCGCAGTGTGAGTCACTGGTTAGGCCAACGATTGCCAAGCATTTCCTGGCAAAGCTTTGCTTCTATGTCTGGTCTGAGATGCATTGTTTGCTTGATGAAATCCAGAAACATGAGAACCTCCTATGGCAAATGTTGATATAAGAAAAATGTCGTAGGTGACCAGCCATATTTATCAAGGTATTGTATCCACCACCTGCATGGAGTTTACCAAGTGGGCGGGGTAGGGTTGCTATCTTGTGTGCATTCAGCTTGAGTTGCCTGGATACCATGTCTTGTGCTCAATAGGGCACATAAATCTAATTGTGCCTCTCTTCACTTCAGCCATAGGAATTCCACATTAGATCCTATCACTGGGCCACGTGAGCAAGCTAACTCTCCATGTGGCTTGCCCAAGCTGCCCTCTGCAACCTAAGGCTGGAAGCATTCCAATTAAAGGATGTCTTAGAGCCTCATCATCCATGCCAGCTTTCAGGACTTCCTTCCTTCTCAGGCCTCAGTTTGAGCTTCATCACTTCTAATTGCTAGCAATATAAAGGAGCTGATCGCTGATTCCCTCTCTGTAGCTAAATTGCTGGCGCACATTAATAACATCCTCGTAGAGTTCCATTTGTGGTTGGCCCATCAGGGCCCATTAATTCTAAGAAATGTTTGGCTTCCATAAACCAAAACAGAGGGAATTTAGAAAAATTAGCCTAGAAAGGAGCATTGTTATACGTTCCATAGTAAAGGTAAACTTTAAATTTGTCACTACTGAGGAACCTTAAAATATTACCAAAAAAAGGAGAAAATGTGTGTGTGTGTGTGTGTGTGTGTGTGCGCGCGCGCACGCGCGTGCCTGCGTGCATACGTGCGTCTGTGCATGTGTGCATGCATGTGTCTATATGTAAGTGTGAAAGTGAGTATGTGTGTGCATGTGAACCTGTATGTGTACTCATCTAGAGTGATCTGTGTTGCCTATTTCTACTCCTGGGTAGAGTGGGTAGAGATGGTGAGAGAAGAAGAGATAGCTGCAACGATCGATTAGTAGCGAGCTCAGCAGCAGAGTCACTGTGGGCAGGAACTGCAGGGAGAGCAGGGGACACTGAGACAATGCAGAGTCAGGCCATGGTGAAGAGGCTGTGCCGACTCAAAGATAAGAGGTGGCAGCCTCCAGTCATTGCAAAAGTCTCCCACCTCCCAGCCTGTAACTAATGCCAGCAAGCCTTGATGCCAGCTGCTGCTGTGAACTAAGAGTCCCAACAACCAGAGCTTTAGAGACATGGCCGAACCCACTGAATCCAGCTGCTCTAGCCATACATGGCAGTGGTACCATTGTCCGGGCCCAGGGCAGCAAGCCTCTCGACCTGAGCCCCTGAAGCTTGGGACTATATGCCCAGCCGTGGGGACCCAGATCTGGGACTCAGAACTATATGCCTCTGGGTCTATTAGTCCAGTCTACATCTGGGACAAAGAGACCCAGAACTGCCACTGCCAACATGTGCTTACCTAAAATTTTAATCTAACAGGAACAACAGGACCCAGACTGCATATCCGTAGCAGAAGGGAAAGCCCTCTCGACCCTGGGCATTTGTTGGTAATTCCTTATGAACCTACGATTATTTCCAAACATAAGGTTAAAGACAAAAAAGAATGGGTTTCCTGAAATTCGCTTTGAGGCTTCATGGAGGTGGTGGGGACGTGTGCTTACACTCGCCGTCAAACCTACCTTTCTGACCTCGCCACTGTCTACCCAGAGCCATTTCAGGACTCTAATTATGACTAGATGTTCTACTCGGCTCCCTTCTAACCGTTCACAAGGCAGATCACTGGACTTCTCCAGAGACAGCTGGTTGGAATGCTGAGGATGGTGGTAGCAGCTTGCACAATTTCTCCCTGTCTCCAACACACAGGGCTCCCCGCCCCAAGTTGTCACAGCACCAAGCTGGAATGTGGGTCAGGAGGAAGGGCTTTGTTGACAAGCCAGTTATCCCCTCGAGACTTCAGGTCAGCAGTAAAGCCCAGGGCGTGCACACCCAAGTTGACAAGCAAAGAACCACAAGCCAATGTTTTCTTCCACCACATCCAATGCATCTTGCTATTAGACAAAGAACCAAGCCACTACACCACTGCCAACCCTACCACACCACCGCCACCCCTACCACACCACCGCCACCCCTACCACACCATTGCCACCCCTACCACACCACCGCCACCCCTACCACACCACCGCCACCCCTACCACACCACCGCCACCCCTACCACACCACTGCCACCCCTATCACACCACTGCCACCCCTACCACACCACTGCCACCACCACATTCCTGATACCACCATACCACCACCACACAGCCAGAACTATACAAAGTGCACTGAATCAACAGAAAGTCTTTCCATGTTATAACGCTGGGATGATTTCTCATCCCTCTAAACTGTCCCCATGCCCAGAGAAAATCTGACTGGACTGGTTAAACAACCAGATTCAGATTTGCAAACAAACGACCAAGCAGCTATTGAGCTTCTTGAGAGTCTGAGTGGATGGCGGATACCACTGTGAAGCAAGGAGAGGCTCTCTGCACCTAGAGGTGGAGTTAGTCAGGCCTGTGGAGCATGACAATGTGACATGTGTACTCCTGCCCTGGTCCATCCTACCCTGTGCTCCACATCCTGCTTGCTGACACCATTCCCCACAGAGAAAGAAAATCTTAGAGACATTTTTAAAAAGAACCCTCAGATTCCCTCAAGTCCACACTTAGCACCTTCGATGAGTAAAGACAAATGAAGGGTAGAAATCCAGGGGAGCAGCCTGAGGGGCCTCTCCCAATACAGCCAGCTTTCAGGAGCAGCCTGAGAGGCCTCTCCCAATACACCCAACTGTCAGGAAGGAAAGAAGTGGAAACCAGTTTTCACTGCCTCCTGAACACGAGTGTGCAAGAGAGGGAAGGAGAGGGAATTCATTGTTATCTATCTTAAATATGACATGGCCAGACTCTGCTCACTGGGCAGCTGGGGGCTGAGGAGACACAGGAGACAGAGAGAGAGAGAGAGAGAGAGAGAGAGAGAGAGAGAGAGAGAGAGAGAGAGAGAGAGAGAGAGAGGGAGGGAGGGAGAGAGAAAGAAGGGAGGAGGGAGGGAGGGAGAGAGAGAGAGAGAGAGAGATCCCATCCTTTCTCCATTTCTTCTTTTAGTTTGGTTTGGTTTGGTTTGGTTTGGTTTGGTTTGGTTTGGTTTGGTTCTTAGCAGAAAGAGACATGTATTGGCAGAGCATTTTCCAATCAAGCTCAGACTTACGATCCCAGCTAGTAATTAAGTAACAGTAAGACTGTCGGACCTGCAGCTGGACAGAGATAAAAGAAGCAGGTGAGAGATGTTGTTCTTTTGGAGAAAGACACCAGAGTTCCAGGGAAGCATGTGGGAGGACACACCTCCATGTTTAACCCAGACCCCGACTACTGAAACAGGCCCTTGGATAGCTACACTTATCCTGACCCTAAGCTGCTAAGTTATCATTTCAAAGGTGATTCATAGAACACTGTCTCCAGAAAAAAAAAATAGATCAGAAACATGAGCCAATCATAAACAAAGGGCCCAGCTGGCACTTGAATGGGCCAGTGCCTCAAATGGGCATAGGCATTAGTCAAAATATCAAAGGACTTTAAAGCAAGCAGCTCAGCTTGAAGTGGCTGTGGATAGGACCTGATGGAGACAGGTGGGTGTCAAAGACTGGGCCCCTGCTGCAGCAGGAGGGCAAGCCACCAAAAGCTCAACACAGGCCTCTCTTCACTCCCTCAAACTTCAGCTATAGAGAAGGAAAATAGAAGCATATCTCCTTTGCTGAAAGGGAAATTAACGGTGCTCAAGCTTCTGAAAGCACTCGCTGTACACAGAGAGGTGGGGGAGGGGCAGAGGGAGAGATGGGAAGAGACAGAAAGACAGAGTGAATTTCTGCAATGCCAACTTTGACCTTAGGGGATACAGTGGGTAGGACGATGGGCAGGAGCCAGTCAGGGTCATGGGTGTGAGTCAGGACTCTGCTCTCCGCCTCTCCATCTCTTCATTAGGAATAAAGGCAGGTGGCCTCACAGCCTCAGGGAGCCGCTACACAATGCCAGCTTCCACTGTGACTCTTAAAAGACAGTAAGGTAAACTGAGTCCAAGGCGTCAGAGAAAAGAGCCTGTTGTTCAACTCAGCCTGCCCTTTGGTTCTTGAGAGGTTTTGTTTTATGAGGGTTGTGGAATTTACATCCTAATCTGGTTTCTTGCTCTTGTTTTAAAGCTCATCTGGCTTTCCTAGCCTAGGTCGGACTTGAACTCTATCCTCCTGCTTCAGCCTCTTGAGGGATGAGATGACAAATGTGTACCTTGAGACTGGGAAGGCGGCTCTACATTTAGGAGCATCTGCTGTTCTTCCCAACATCCAAGTCCAGTGGCTCCCAACCTATGGCGCCAGCTCCAGCAGATCTGATGTTGCTGACCACAGGCACCTGAGGTCATAGGCACTGACAAGCACACACCTACACCTATTTAAAAATAATAAAAATATTTAAGTGTGCCTTGGTGCAAAGCTATCTATTTTCAGTGTGCCCTGCAGTAGTGTTGGGTACATCCCACTACTGTACAACCATTAGCACACTCCATAACCAGAGCTTTTTGTTTTGTCCATCGAAGAGCATACACCTCACATACACTGGCAACACTCAGATCCCATCATAATGCCCAAACACTCACACACAGCACACAGCAAAACTCACATACACCCTAACTCTCATAACACACCCCAATTCATGTGTACCCCACATCTCTCCAATCCCCGATGTTCACACAACCCAACTCTCACCCCTCAATGCTCACATACAACTTTATCTGTATCTGATACTCCAACTCTCACAGTACCCTGGCTCCTAAACACTTCAACTCTCCCACAACACACTCCAGCTCCCATAACCCAACAGTCACAAGCCAACATGCCAGCTCACACACACCCCACAAGGCTCTGCCAGTCAAGCTCCTACCATGTCTGAGGGCTCCTCTACAGAGCAGCTTCTCTGTCTCACACAAGAACTCGCAGCCACTCCCCAGTCTCCCAGCATGACCTATGGGATGTCGCCATCCCGTTCCTGTTCCCTGCCCCTCTATGCTCTTGAAAATGGATAGAATGCTTCCTGACTCCCCCGCGAGCAAAGGGAGCTCTAAGCCTCTGAACGGAGTCTGTTCTTCCCTTAGACATGGGAAACAGGGTGAGGGTGACTCAAAACTTATCCTGCACCATAAAATCTATTGCTTGCTCTGAATCCCACTTTTTGCAGGGAGGGTCCCATTTTTACTACATCTTATTCACTTTGTGTTCAAAACGAGGATTCCGTTTAAGACATTTTTACACATCCTCCTCAGATCTTGTGTCATGACACGTGTCCTTGAGTAATAGGGAGGACAGTATGAATATGACGGGAGGGATGTGCAGCCTCTCCAGTCCTGGATTACAGGTATATACCATCACTTCTGGATTTTTATCTAGGTTGTGAGAGTTGACTTAGGTCTTCATACTTGTGTGGCAAGCACTTTACTGATGGAGACATCTCCTCAGCCCAGTTGCTAGACTTTACTAGAGTAAGTTGAACAACCTTTCCTGCAGGAGGCAAGTCAACAGCTTCAAGCACCAAGTACGTAAGCTTTGGTTTGTGGTACGTGGTCTTCAGTCTATGGTCTCAAGTTCACACAGCTGGAAGCAGAGCTGGAAGAGAGTGGGGTTGCAATTGCCCACACCAATGCAGAACTGCAGGCCTGCCACAGGAGAAGCCATGCTTGGTTGAGGTAGTGGAGGCATGATCTGTCAAGTCGTCGCAGATTGGCTTTCTCTATAAGAAGCATAATTTGATTAGTCTGCAGATTTCCTTCCTCATAGACTGCTGAGAAGCGAGAAGCGTGCAGGTCTCTGAAGGCTGGACTATTCTGTCTTGTGCCCCTTGTGTGTGTGGTCTGTAAACACTCACAGGCTCCGTGAAGCAGGTCCATGCATGCATATTCTGGGCCTAAGGACTTCTCTTTTCTGACCTAGGGCTAATTTCCTCCTGTGCTTACTGTCTGTTCTCAGGCCAGGGGATCAAGGGGAACCCATCCCTCTGGCTACCCTGGGCCTGTGTAGTCCTTCCTGCTGTGGTCCTCCCGTGTGGTCAGTGCCTAGAGAACGCAGTGACTCCAGAGGCCCCCGGAGACAGAGGAAGCTGAGTCTCAGCACCAGGTATTCTCCTCATTCTTCACTTTGAGGAGAGCCAGGAGGCAATGTCCCCTGGATTCACCAATACCAGGTTTTTCTAGTGTCTCCCTGCCTTGAACTTGTCCTGGTTGAGTCGTGGCGCAGCTGGGCACCTAATGGGGTGGACACCTGTTCTTTCCCTTCATCTTCCTGTTCTTTTTAAAGATTTATTTATTTATTTATTTATTTATTATATGTAAGTACACTGTAGCTGTCTTCAGACACACCAGAAGAGGGCATCAGATCTCATTATGGATGGTTGTGAGCCACCATGTGGTTGCTGGGATTTGAAGGACCTCCGGAAGAGCAGCCAGTGCTCTGAACCGCTGAGCCACCTCTCCAGACCCCTATCTTTCTCTGTCCTTGTCCCTCACTCTCTACTCCTTCAGCTCCAGCTTCCATCATTCTTCAGGCATCCTCTAGACACACGTCCCTCCCGTCATATTCATACTGTCCTCCTTATTACTCAAGGACACGTGTCATGACACAAGATCTGAGGAGGATGTGTAAACATGTCTTAAACGGAATCCTCGTTTTGAACACAAAGTGAATAAGATGTAGTAAAAATGGGACCCTCCCTGCAAAAAGTGGGATTCAGAGCAAGCAATAGATTTTATGGTGCAGGATAAGTTTTGAGTCACCCTCACCCTGTTTCCCATGTCTAAGGGAAGAACAGACTCCGTTCAGAGGCTTAGAGCTCCCCTTGCTCGCGGGGGAGTCAGGAAGCATTCTATCCATTTTCAAGAGCATAGAGGGGCAGGGAACAGGAACGGGATGACAGAATCCCATAGGTCATGCCGGACCCCTGCGACTCTCCAGACAGCTGGACTAGCCAAAGAAATGAGTGCTGGGCCTACAAGAGACAATCACAAAAATAAGGTGTATAACAACTGAGAAACAATACCCAAAGTTGATCTCTAGCCTGTACAGGCACTCGAACACACACACAAGCACCTGTGCATACACAGCACATACACACACACACACACAAACACCTGTGCATACACAGCACACACACACACAAGTACCTGTGCATACACAGCACATACACACACACACACACAAGCACCTGTGCATACACAGCACACACACACACACACACACACAAGCACCTGTGCATACACAGCACACACACACACACAAGT
>NW_022196894.1:91489469-91495519 GCF_008632895.1 Mastomys coucha
CCTGTGCATACACAGCACACACACACACACACACACAAGCACCTGTGCATACACAGCACACACACACAAGCACCTGTGCATACACAGCACATACACACACACAAGCACTTGTGCATACACAGCACATACACACACACAAGAACTTGTGCACACACAGCACATACACACACATAAGCACCCATGTATACATACCACATACGCACACATACAAGTACCCGTGTATGCACACTACATACACACACATACAGTATAGCGACTACAGAAATACTGACAAGCAGCAAGCACACTGCTCCCTCTTCCAGCCATGGCTCCACAGCAACCAAGACTGGGCTGTGTGTGTGTTATTAAGGTTCACAAAGAAAAGTGTGTCAGCACTGAGGGTTTTGTGGTGAGCCAGGGTAAGGCCTCCCTGGAGTTGGTGCTGTTCTGCTGGACTATTTCCTCCCAGTGTGGCTGTGGCTTGGTCCTCAAACGCATTGAAAGAGAAGCAAAAACTCCTCCTCCCGGGGCTCGTTTGCCAGCCTGCCCTCCACAGCAGCCTGTGAGCCCCAGAAGAGAAAGCCACCGCAGAGCCGCCTCAACCACAGAGCCCCAGCTACCGGAAGACAGCACTGGAGAAGAGTTTCCCAACCAAAAAGAAGAATGAGGAATCCGATTAAAAGACACAGACAGCCTCTCCGCCACTGGCCTTTGTGAAGGAGAAATGTCAGAATTAAGGCCATGCGAGCGATCGGTAACTCAAACCACCATAAACCGCCACATGTCACAAATGGCACGTTAACAACTCCAGCTTCAAAAATTATGCTGTACTTATAGTCTGCTCCTGACTGTCAGATTCGGTAGTCAGCAGCCATGTGTGCCAACTTACACTTAAATTCTAAGTCATCAAAAAGGTTCAAAGTTTAACCTGTTTCAGCTGTTCAGTCATGCAAGGCATACATTCTGGGTGCTGCCTCGTCACACGTGGCCGGTGGGTGCCATACTGGAAATCGAAGTTCTAGAAATGCTCTGTCATCACAGACAGCTCCACTTGTAAGCAAGGATGGATGACTCTCAGGTGTTTGTTCCTGGACCTGGCCTTGGGCTACAAAATGTGTTGTCTCCATGGTCAGCTTGTCTGGACTTGGAAGTGTCTAAGAGTAGTGAGACTTCTAAGTAGGAGTGCAGAAACCTGGCCTGAGGAACAGTAGTGAGGAAAGGAGAGACCTGCCTCAATGTGAGCAATGCTATCCCATGGGCTGACACCCAGAGGGAAGTGGAAGAGCAGGAGGGAGCCAGCAGCTGGCTACATGCCCCTTCTGAGCATGCACATGGCTGCTGCCCTGGTCTACTAAGGTCAGGCTGCAACCTTATCAGAGTTCCAGTATGGACACGAGCAGCAAAGGATCAGCCAGGTTTTTGGTCCCCGGCTGGACTAGGACTATTGCAGTGGCCTGTTTATTTAACCAGATAACTAAAGAGTTCTGGGCCTTCATGGTGCACGGATGTCCACACTGTGGCTGTGTAAGCCAAGCCAATAACTCCTGTTATATAATATATTATATTATATATACCATGCTGAATTTACATGTGTTCATTGATTCTATGGCCCTAAGCTACCTGTAGACAACCAGTGGATACATGGTTATGCTTTCCCATCATGGGATTACATCCACAAATCAGATTGACTAGGAACTGAAAACATTTCCATAACTTGGATCTAGAGTATATACTGACAGGCTATTTTTTTGTCATTATTTTCCAAAGCATGTGTCCTTGTTTCATTTCTGTGGCTAAGATAAAATATCCTCTGGAAAAGCAACTTAAGAGAGAATGGGGTTATTTGACTCACAATTCCACATTACAGTCTATCTCTGAAGGGAAGTGATGTGAATCTCAGCTACTCCTATCACATCTAAAGTCAAGACAGGAGAAAAATAAATGCACAAAGGTCTACCTGCTTGATCTCCATTAACTTCCTGTCTCTGGAACCGTGTAGGACTCTCTACTTAGGGAGCCCATCCACAGTGGGTTGTACCTTCCTAATCAGTTAACAAAGACAATCCCTCCACTGCCACACCCACAGGCCAGCCTGACCTAAATCATTCTTCAATAAGTCTCTCTCCCCAGGTGATTCTAGGTTGGTCCAGTTGACAGTGGAAACTAACCAGCACAACAATACAATGTAACAACTATTTGCATCAAACTGACATTGAATTGAGTCCTACAAAAAGTATACGAAAGGTAGCTTATATGCAAAACCTATGTTGCCTTATGTAAGAGTCTGGGAAGTCAACAGATTTTGGGAACCATTGGTGTGTCTAGGCACCAATACTCCTCAGGTATGGAGAAACTAACTAATGAGCTAAGAAAAGGAGAGGTTTCTGAGTCAAGGTTTATCATATAAAAAATACTAGAAATTAATTTATGCTTCCATAGTCCCAAAGGGAAATTTGTAAGAAGATTGCTGTTGTCCCTGGAGAAACACACAGATGAGCAGACGGGAGAGCCTGGGAAGCCGTTTCCCCACCCCCATGTCTGTGTTTCTGTCTCATTGTCTGATTCGCCCAGATCTTCAGAACATTATCCTCTGCTTCTATGTTCACAGAGCAGAAAGGAAACATCCTCTGAGCATCTCCAGGAACCATGAGGCGCTCAGAAGCCCCAAACTCCTGAGACCCAGCTCTAAGCGCATCTTCCAAAGGTCCAACCAACCATGGGAGAAGGCTGACCACATTTGTGTAGAAGGTGACCACACAGCAACCCCGATGTATAAGAGAGCAGGCAGACAGGTCTAGGGGAAGGAACCATGCTGTGGACAGTGATATTAACCAAGGGGATAAGAGCAAAATGTAAGTTTAAGAAATAAAAGGGCCGTCTAGCATCTAACCCAAAGTATAGCTGAGTGTCTGCAAAATGAAAAGGCACTAATATTAATTTCTGGCTTGAGGAGGTCCCTCAGATGGGCCTACTTGTCTGTTTCCAGACTCCGTGGGCACCTGCGCATGGCATGCTCATCCTAAGGCTGAGCCTCACACTACATTGTTCAATGTTTTCTAAAGCGGGAAGGCCTAGCAGCCATGTTTCTCCCAGTATCCCTGAGAGGCTGAGGCCTGCCACGCCACGTTTCTCTACAATCAAAGTAAACTAACCTGTGGAAACCATGGTTACTTTCCACATTTTAAGTTAGTGGTTCTGTAACTACCTTTAAGACTTCTCCAGGGAACAAACCAGGCCAGGGCTTCATGAATGCTAGGCCAGAACTCTGCTGCCAGCATGTCAAGCCCTTCAGTCAAGCTGACGTTGTTACGAGTTGTTTCTCTGCCTATTTTGTTTTTCAAATATTAAATATTGACATTCTTTGAAGGAGACTGAAACAAAACAATAAAAGTCAAATTATCATCTTTATACTTTGTGCCACCCCTGCTGACTAAAACACGCTGACAGTGTGTGTGGTTTAGAAGAAGAGGGAGTGTGCCGTGCAGGCGTCAGGAGCCAGCCCTATGCAGCTCGGAGGAGCCCACTCCTGGGTCTGGGACCTGGAGAAGCTGGACAGGGGACCAGGAAGCCTGAGACTTCAGCACAGCTGGAGACCAGACAGCAGCAGACGGGGTCCTCTTTCCACTCCCAAACCCCAGGTCCAGAGCAGAGAGCAGGTCTTAAACCCTACAAGACTTGGCATTCCTGAAGCCAAGGCCAGCTCTGGCTTGTGTATCTAACTGGGAAGCCAGAAAATCACTAACTGGCTTGCTTTTGCTATGTGACAGCTGCGAGGGGTCAACTTGCCTGCCAAGAAGGATGTGGCACCAAAATGGATACCTGAATCATCAGGGATTCCTGAATCAAATCCGTTATGCTCATAGGCCAGCCCCACATGCCAAAGCAACCGACACCAATCACAGACGCTCAGCTGAGGGATCCAGACAGCCAACCTGAAAAGGACAAGAAGTCTCATAGGAAGACCAACAGTGTGCACTAACCTGGACCCCTGGGAGCTCCCAGAGACTAAGCCACCAACCGCAGAGCATACGTGGGCTGGTCCGAGGCCCTGGCACAGGTGGAGCAGAGGACTGACTTGTCTGGCCTCAGTGGAAGAGGATGCAACTAATCCTGTAGAGAGACAGGATACTCCAGGGAAGGGGAATGCCAAGGGGAGAGTGAGGGGAGAGTGGTCTCTCAGAGGCAAAGGGGAGGGAGAATGGTGAATAACTGTGGGGGGGGGGGACTTAGAGGAGGGCAACATTTGGAAAGTAAATAAATAAAATAATTAAATAAAAAGTCTCAATGTACTGATATCATTTTAAAGAGGAGTATCTGGGGGAAACAATGCTTAGAATGGCTATCCAAGGAGTCAATACAAAGCAATGTAAGGACAAACAGGACATAGCAGAAATGAGGATGAAGAAAAAGGACCACAAGGGAGAGACCCGGACCCTGTGTGTGTGACACATGACATCCCAGACCACACTGGAGAGGCCCGGGCCCTGAGTGTGTGACACACGACATCCCAGCCAGACATGAAAACCCTGGAGCTTCAGAAGCTCAAATAACTCACCCAAGGTCATTTGTCTGCCCAAATAGGAACTGAACTCCAAACTAGGTTTAATTCACCTCAGACTCTCCTTTGTCTTTGCGCTTCCTCTCCCAGGCCCTGCAGTTTTGAAGGCAGTTGGGAATTTACAGCTTGCAAGCATTTTGTGGGGGTGGGTATATGATTGTGAGCATGCACGTGTGCCACAGCATGAACGAAGGTACCAAAGATCAGCTTTGGGTGTCAGTTATCACCTTTCTACCTCATTTGAAGTAGGGTCTCCTGCTAGCAGCTGACTATCCAGGCTACATGGATGTCCACGAGCTTCCATGACTTCTCCCGTCTCTGCCTCACCAACCCCTATCTTGCTGCAGTGCTGAGATTACAGGCACATCACATCACTGTGCCCTGCTTTACCTGGCTCTGGAGATACAAAGTCAGATCTTCACACATGCACAGCAGGTACTTAACCACTGAGCCACAGCGTCTCAGGCTCACATGGTTAGCCTCTCTAGTTAAAACTGCACCTTCCGTGACCTCCTGTCCAGAGACCCAAGTCTTCGGGTCTGGGGTAAGACCCAAGAGTCACAGCTTCAACAGGCACCGGGTCTGGGGCAGCTGTTCAGAAACCCTGGTGGGAAACCAGGGTGTGGACAATGGGAGGATGTGGAGAGGAACTGGGAGAAGCTTAAGTTGTAACGGGGACAGAGGTTGAAATGAAGGATCCCAGCCAACTGCTCCACTCACTTCTCTGCTTTTGAAGGGTCTTTGACTCAGGAAGAGAACATTCTGGAAGAGCTGGACAACCATAGAGGGAAGCAGGAGAAGTCTCTAGCATCACCAAGTGCCAAAGTACCAAACCTAAGCCAAGACTTAAAGTAATCATTAATGCTTGATCTAAGGTTATAGACAAATAAGTAATGAAAATAAGGGGAAAGAGCAGGCCAAGTCAATGTTATTGATTTACACACTGAGAGAAATGCCAGAACTATTATTTAGATGTCAAAATAACTCCAAGAAGAGTACAAGGCTGTTTTGATAATTTGAAACCAAATACCTGCCTGCTTTGAGACAGGGCTCTCAGACACCCAGCCTCCACAAATCCCACTGCACTGCTCTGAGCAGGTCACATTTCGTCTTCCAAGGTCATACCATGTTAAATTATATGCAATTTCAAAAAGAGCCTTGTCCTGCATTAGAGTCCCCTTGTCTAAAAAGCATGCTTTGGCTCAAATTAATTTATAGCCTGAGGGAGTTTGGGGAGAGAGAAAGCTCAAAATTCCAAGCGAAATAGCCCAGAATCTGGTTGCTTCTTAAATATCAAGAGATGTTGTCTGGGGGCACAAAGGGCTGTGCAGTGGTACAGGTAAACGGGACAATGGGGACTGTCAGGGTCTGGTAGACACTTCACAGGGAAAGGGTCCAGCTGGATGCCAGAGAGCACAAAGAGGAGTCCAGCACCCAGCAAAATGCTAAGCACAGCAGAGGCAGTGAAGCAGGAGAGAGGAGAGCAGAGGAGGAGGGGGGTGAGGGGGGAGAA
>NW_022196894.1:91495932-91506767 GCF_008632895.1 Mastomys coucha
GGGAGGAGGGGGGGAGGAGAGTGGGGAGGAGAGCAGGGGCGGAGAGCAGCATGAAGATGACCTCACCGCCTTCCCAAAGCCCTTACTGGAGAGGGGTCAGTGGGTGGTCAGACCTTCACTAGGACTTGCTCAGATTAGCTGCTTTCTCTGTGTCCTCTCTCCTCTCTCCCACCACTTGAGATGTGGCTTAATTGGGGGTCCCTGTGGTTAAAATCACAATATTAATTCAGAATAATCTTCTCAGTGAGTAACCTCCTTGCCTCAAAGTCTTATCCAGCTCCACCCAAAATAAAAGGACTTATTTTCTCTGCCATAGAAAAGCAAATACAATGATTTCTCCCCCAAAATTCCAGTCTTCAGAGCTGGGGTCTCCTTTATACTAATGTGTTTGAAGTAACTCCTTTTGTTGCCCGTTAAGTTTAACAAGGGTCTTTAAAATGTATACGACTTTTAAGGATTCCCCAAAGTGAAAATCTAGAGTAGTAGTTCTTAACCTAAGGGTCATGATCCCTCTGGGAGATCAATCAACCTTCTCACAAGAGTCACCTAAGACCTTTGGAAAGCACAGATATTTACATTACGATCGATACCAGTAACAAAATTACAGTCATGATGTAGCAACCAAATCATTTTATGGTTGGGGTCACCACAACATGAGGAACAGCATTGAATGGTTGCAGTGATGGGAGGTTGAGAGCGATGCTCGAGAACAGTCATTTGCAGGGTAACTGAATGCATGCTTCAAAGTATGTTGTGTGCTAGAGTACCAAGCTGCATGCTACCTTCAAGTAGTGATGAGATGCAAATTAGTGTCTGTTCTCTGGCATTTAAAAAAAAAAAAGCATGACTATAAATCTCCATTAGAATCGCCAAATATCTGTTTTCTCACTAGAACCATAGGGTCTTGAGGCAGCCCGATGGCAGAGGTCCTGAAACAGCTCTGACTGCAGTAAAGTCTCAAGAACACGGCTTGGTAGAAAGGTTTCATTAGCCTTTACTGAGAGATCTTTCTAAGCCTCGGAGCTTTTCTCAGGCACTCACAATACCCCATCACCTGCCCCATTCACTCTCAGTAAGAATGTACCTGTGCCTTCTTGCCTTATCCAGTCCCTTAAGTCTGGAGTTCCCACATTCTTTCCAGTCTTGGTTATTTTCTCCTTCTTCTAATACTGGCTATTTTTGAATGTATACTTTGGCACACTAGCTACTTGTAGTGATCTAAATACAAATGGCCACACATGCCCAAAGAGAGTGGCACTATTAGGAGGTGTGGCCTTGTGGGAGTGGGTGTGGCTTTGAGGGAGGAAGTGCATCACTAGGAGGTGGACTTTGAGGTCTCAAATGTTCATGCCTGGCCAGTATGTCCCTGTCACTTTCTGCTGACCTGCATGTAGAACTCTCAGCTCGCTCTCCAGTACCATGTCTGCCTGCATGCCACCACGCTTCCTGCTATGATAATGGACTAATCCTTTGAACTGTAAGCCAGCCCCAATTAAATGCTGTCCTTTATAAGAGTTGCTGTGTGGTCGTGGTGTCTCTTCACAGCACTAAGGCCCTATCTAAGACAATACTCAATGTGTGTTCCATGGACATATCATCTTTAAAATTCTCTTACCTCCTGGTGATCAAATCCACCAGCAGTTATAGGGCCAAAGACACCATGAGGGTAAAGAGGCAGCTGCAGTGGAATAAAAAAAGAAGAGCCTACAGGTGTGACATCTTTAGGGAAATCACACACGTGTCAGATAACAGCCCCTGTGCTGGGAAGGAACTCAAGGCTAACCTCTCCGTAGAGAGGACTTCCTGTCACCAACACCATGACCCCAGAGAGTGGCGAGTGCCATGGCATCATCTTTCCTGGTGACTGACCCAGAGGACTAACCCATCAAACAAAGTGAACATTGACTGTATTCTCCTATTTCTGGCTCAAAGATACTTTACACTGTCCAGTGAGCTTTATAAAACACAGTGCTCTCACTGAATTCCCAAGGACACCATCTTCCCCTGAAAAAATTTTTTTCCACATGTAAGAGGTTTAATTATGAAGGAGAGACGTGGGCAGTAGTGGAAAGAGAGGAGGGAGGGAGGGAAGGAGGGAGGGAAAGAGAGAGAGAGAAATGTTCCCCATATATAAATATATATATATGGGTTCTGACATAGTGGCCGCAGGTAAAGGTGGGAGGTGAGCCCAATGGATTCTGGGAATATGGTGGCTGTTGCCCTGGCAACAGGTCTGTGAAACCCTGATGCTAACATACCTCCCTTTTTCATATTATAAAGAGGAGGGAAGAAAAAGGGAAGGGGAAGCCGATGGTGAAAAGGGAACGAGGGCGTCCTGTCTCTTAAGCTACTTCCTGCTGTCTAGGGGCATTGTCAATGGGGGGTAGCTGGTTTTCACCATCGGGATCCACTTGGTAAATGTTCACATCAGGTTCCCCTGTGGGCAGCGGCTGGTAATCCTGTAACAGGAGCTGATTAATAGTTTGGTTAGAAATTTTTTGTATTTGTCGTTGAAGAAATGTAGAAACAAGATTAATGAGGCAGAGAGCAAATAATAACACCAGGAAGATGACTAGGAAAGGAGTTACAAATGGGAGTATCCACTTCCCTATGGGGTTTTCAAAAATCCCAGAACTGGAGGTCTCACAGTCCCTGAAATTCTTTATGTTTGACTGTAGCTCCTGGATTTTATTTCTCACTATCCCAGATTGGTTGACGTAGAAGCAGCATTCTTCTTGGAGGAACAGGCAAAGACCACCTACTTTAGCTGTCAGGATATCTAGTTCCCGTCTGTTCTGAAGCACCACAGCTGCCAAGGAGTCGATCTGTTTTTGGATAGTAAGCACAGTTTCAGACATTTTTTGAAAATCGCTTTGAAACTGGGAAGTGAATGCATTATATTGGGTCATGGAAGTCGTTATCCCTGCAACTCCAGTACCAACACCTATGGCTATTCCTGTAGCAACCAAGAGTGGCACAACTTGGACTACCCTCTTATGTTGGGCAGCTATCATGTCTACAACTGGGATTGGCAGGGGTTCGTTTCCCTGGATCACTCCCACTTCAGGGAAGAGAAGTACTAATGTGCAAACTCCTGACCAGCTAGCAGGTAGGCAATGATATGCCTGAGTGCCACAAAGAATTGACGTGTTTTGGATTATAGGGCATTGTGGCAAAGATGATATATCAAGGGTTATGGTTCTATTGCAGTCTAGGGAGCTTAGCATTCCCACTGAATGAGTCCCAGAGGCCTTAAAACAGGTTGCCACGCCAAAGAGAGGGACAGAGATAAGGTCATGGTGACACTGGAGCCAGTGCAGCTGACAAAGGGTGAGGTAACGTTACCTGGCAGTATCACCAGAGATGCTGTAAGTGACAATTGTGAGTTGGTTCCAGGGGGTACACATAACCAGCAATCCTTAAAGCGTCCAGGGCTGGTGACATTAAGGAGTTGGTATGCCGACTGTTGTACAATTTCCCCAGCTGTACAACTTAAAACCCTCTTATACCTAACTCTAGGTGCTGATCTTTGTTTCTTACATTTTCCATCTCAGTCACTTCAAAATAAATAAATATATGCCTGCTATGTTGGTATATAGGTCTGTAGTTAAGCACTTGGGAGGCAGAGGTTGGAGGATCATGAGTTTAAGGCCAGCCTGGGCTACATAGCAATAATTTACTTCAATAAATGAAAAAAATTGTTATATGAAATGTATAAAATTTTTTAAGTCTCTTTCTAGTTTGACAACTCACAAATGTCTTTCTGAAGGACCTGGTTGCCATCACTTTGAAAGTAGCAGCCTGCTTGGACAGACATCAGAAAACCTGATTACAGTCCAACTCATTTGAAAACACGGGACTCAGCGCTGTGGGCATTGGCCTCAACCTTTTTCAACCTCTGGCCTTTCTCCTTCGCTAAAGTGCCCTGAATAAAGTCTTTCTTATATGTTTAGCTTTCTCTGGGGTTTTTTTGCTTTAACAGAAGCTCATTATTCCTATGACATTGCACTTCGTGGAAAGGGGAAAGCTTTTCTCTTGCTGCTCCAAGGAGTTATTTCTCTGAGAACACTGGACTCTTCATCTCTTTGTGGCAAATTGCCCTTGCCTACTATGCACCACCAGCAAGCCATTTGGGAGCCAGTGAAATGTGGCTCGGGGATATTGGGTGTGAGAGCCATGATGTTAACAACTTCACTGTCACAATAACATGACAAAATGAAGACTACAGGGTCATCAGGTGGTGGAATCCTGTGAAGAGAACAGAAAGGAGATTTACTCCACATGGCCAGTTTGGGAAGAGGACCCATAAAGAGGTCTAGTGACCCCAAGTTCATCACTGGGGCACGGGCATGGAGTTCAGGGTTAATCAGAGGGCAAGAAGCATGCATGCCTAAGAGATCACACAGCATGGACCTGCCCATCACTCTCTCTCATTTCTAGTCTGTCCTGCAAAACGGTCCAATGAGTTACTGGAATGATGTAAAATCTCTTCCAGGGGATCAAGTTCTCTCTCTGGCTGGCAACAGGGCTCAGCCTGTTCCTTATTTCTGCAAAAATTCTTAGGTGAAGTCCAATTTCTTGGGAGCCATTGTTTCTTATTTCAAGAGTCTGACAGCCAAATGGACTGTGTAAGTGTCTGTCTCTAGTACTGCCAGGGCAGTTGTATACCTATACAAGTTTGTGTAAAGAATTACTCATCCTTATCACCAATGCATGTACTCAACAAATACTCACTGTGTTTGGTGATTTGAATGAAAATGGCCTCCATAGTTTCATACGGGTGACACTATTAGAAAGTATGTCACTAGGGGTGGGCCTTGAGGTTTCAGATGCTCAAGCCAAGCCCAGTGTCTGTGTCTGTCTGTCTGTCTGTCTTCTCTCTCTTCCCTTTCTCCCTTTTCTCTTCTCCTTTCTCTCTTCTCCTCTTTCTCCTCTCTCTCTCCTCTCCTCTCTCTCCTCCCCGCTTCCTCCCTCTCCCCCCCCTCCCCCATCTCTATCTCCTCTCTCTCCCCCTCTCTTTCTCCTCTCTCCTCTCTTCTCTCCCGTTTTTCTCCCTCTCTCCTCTCTCTCCTCTGTCTCCTCTCCCCCTCTCTCTCCCTCTCTTCTCTCCCTCTCCTCTCTCTCCCTTTCTCCCTTTCTCCCTTTCTCTCTCCCCCTCTCTCTCCCTCTCTCCCTCTCTTCTCTCCCTCTCCTCTCTCTCCCTTTCTCTCTCCCCCTCTCCCTCTCTCCCCATCTCTCTCCCTCTCTTCTTTCCCTCTCCTCTCTCTTCTTTTCTCCCTTTCTCTCTTTCTCCCTTTCTCTCTGTTTCTCTCTGTCTCTCTCTTTCTCTCTATCTCTCTCTCCCTCTCTTCTCTCCCTCTCCTCTCTCTCCTTTTCTCCCTTTCTCTCTGTCTCTCTCTGTCTCTCTCTCTCTCTCTCTCTTCCCCCCTCTCTCCTGCCTTTGGATTTGGATATAGAATGCTCAGCTACATCTCCAGCACCATGTCTATCTGCTTGCATGTCACCATGCTCCCTGCCATGATGACAACGGACTGAACCTCTGAACTATGAGCCAACCCCCAATTAAATGTTTTCCTTTGTAAGAGTTGCCTTGGCCAGGTGTCTCTTCACAGCAACAGAAACCCTAATTAAGACACTGTGTTCTGACCAGAAGCTGTTCTGAGTGTCAGGGTAGCTTACAAGATCACAGAGAGAGAAGTTTGAAGAGTGTTGGTGTGCTCTTTTGCTTTACCTTTGTTTGCTTGCTCTTAGAGGTTTGCCCTTGCCAAGGGCAAGGAAGATGACGGAGGATACGTAGGGGTTAATGGAGGCCACATCAAAACCGATGGTTTCTGCTGTAGTAGTTATTATTCTTGAGTTTGCTTCACCCCCTTGCTGTCTTTAAATATCTATTAGGAGTTTCTACCCTACTTCAGACCATATTATTCCCAGATAAAAGACAGAGAAACCCTTAGATTTATTTTGAAAAAACAAAACAAAACAAAACAAAAACATAAAGGCACCAGAGGTGGGCAGCATAGCGGCACCAGAGGTGGGCGGACATAGCGGCTCCAGAGGTGGGCAGCATAGCGGCACCAGAGGTGGGCGGACATAGCGGCACCAGAGGTGGGTGGACATAGCGGCACCAGAGGTGAGCGGACACCAACCCTCTATGCTATTTGGTCTACTTCCCTGTGGTGATCCCCAAAATATCACTTGCCATGTTCCTCCTGGGCAGCTCCTAGCCCATCAGGCCAGCTCTCATGGCCACCTACCCCATGATGACTTCCTTCTCCTCTCTCACTCTCATGGTCCCTATCTCAGACCCCAAGCCCAACCCTCTCTTCTGCCTAGTGCAGCTGTATGCATCTTTATGAGCCAATCATGCATAACTAGAGGGTCAATGTGTTGCACAACAAAAGCCGGTGTACAAGAGAACTGAATGGTCTTGGAGCAATCAGATCTTGGGAAACAGTAATCAGCATTTGAACACATAGCAACAGTGGAGCAACCCCATTCTGCAGACTTTGTTGTACTGGGCTGCTGACCTGGGAAAGACTGCCCTTGCTCATCCTCTCGGTAGCATATAAAAAGCCAGGCATAGAGGCATAAACTGTGCAATATTTGGAAGGGAAGGCCCACCCCTTTCTGGCCCTGAGTGAAGTGAGGTAAGAAGAAGCAAATACAGAGCCAGAAGGTCAAGAGAAGCCAACAGTCAAACAGGGACATCCAGACAGACAGATGAACAGACAGACGGACAGACAGACAGACATGCTCATCTGAGCATGAATGTGTGCTGGTGATTCTGACAGCTCCCAAAACATGATCATTCTAATGGACCGCCTTAACATTCAGCTGCAGCAGGGGTCACTTCAGCTCCCATTGGGCTGAGAGTCAGCAAACGTAGTAACTCTCCATGGGTGTGGGTTCCCAGCCTGGGGAGAGGTGAGAGCAGTCTCAGAGGTCTGCAGGCAGCAAAATACTAACAAATGAGAGATACAAACAAATTGCACGGGTACCTGGAGGCAATTACTATCTGAACTAAGGAAGAGAGAGAGAGGAGGAGAGAGAGAGAGAGAAGGCGAGGTTCCAGTGGTCCCTTCTCTTCCATGATTTTGATTTATGCATTCAGTTCCCTGCAGTCAATCACAGCCCAAGGATATTAAATGAAACATTTCAGAAACAGGTAGTTCATGCACGTTAAGCTGTACATGAATTGAGAGTAGCATGAATAAATCTGATATCCCATGCTGACCCACCCAGGACTTGAATTGCCTCGTATATCACACGGTGCACAATAGCTGTCCATCAGTCATTTAGTTCCCAGTGTGGTTATCAGGTCAGGTTAGCAGCTACAGCAGAGCGTATACCCAAGCCAGCCCATCCTGCTTCCTAAAGGCCACAGAGGCTTCCTGCGGGCGCTGGCAGTGCCAGAGAGAACCATGAAGTACCCGGCAAGGACCTAGAGTATACTTCTCATGCCAGCTCAGGGACCTGAGTCTGGATCTCCAAGACTCACCTAAAAGTGGCTGCACATGCCTATAATCTGGGTGCTGGGGAAGTGGAGACAGGGGGTTGCCAGCCGATGTAACTGGACTGTTGAGTTCCAGGTTCAGAAAGAGACTCCATCTCAAAAAGTAAAGTAGAGAATCAGTTGAAGAAAACACCAACACCAACTTCTAGCTTCCACACACAGGCCCACACACTTGCACATGTGCACACACATGCACATATACCTGCACATGCACATACATGCATACGCCCACCTGCACATGTACATGCATGCACACACAACTGCACATGTGAACACATCTGTACACATAGTTGCATATGCACATACAAATACACATACCTACACATATGCACATATATGCACACACATATGCACACATCCATACTTGTGTACACATGCACATACATGTGCATACACACACCATACACATACCTGCATGTGTGCACATGTAGACTTACATACCCACAAAGAGGTTTCTGATGATGTACTAATTGGTTCTCTTTTGATAGAAAGCACATTACCGTAATTTCTGTTAGAGTCCGTGCGATAACTGCCCTCTCTTTCTGTCATTCTTACTATGCTTAGACTATACATTAAATTTTATCTTAGGTATGGATGTAAGAAACAAGATGGAGTAGATGGAGTTGGGAAGCATGCGTAATTTCAGGACTGTTCTGAGGATACTGGAACAGAGTGGGGAAGGGGCAATAGCTGGACAGAAGGAAGCCACCGTGGGAAATAAGACTGGTGGATACCAATATTATTCTCACACTCAGAACCGTGTGGGGAAGATACACTGGAAGGCTTTGAAGCCTACTTCTCCTTAGATGGTGGCCTACAGGCATTAGTTTACTTAAGCTGAGGTTTTTAATATAAACTGGATGAATAGAAGAAAGCTTTAAACTGGATGGGACAGAGGTCATATATCACCCAGGAACCTGGGGGATAGACCCAGAGAGAAACTGTAATTAAGGGATTACATCTTCTCTCTAGTGTGAGTTCAGCTGACAATTCCACATGGTATTGACCCAGGCCCTGTCATTCCTACAGCAGGGCTCTGGCATGGGTGCTCTGTGGGTCCCCATTTACACACGAGGAAGGGACATGGACTAGAAAATTCCAACAGAGCTAGTATCAAGGGTACTCAGAGTTGATCCCAGTGGACCATTGTCTTAGTCAGCGTTTCTATTCCTGCACAAACATCATGACCAAGAAGCAAGGTGGGGAGGAAAGGGTTTATTCAGCTTACTTCCACATTGCTGTTCATCACCAAAGGAAGTCAGGACTGGAACTCAAGCGGGTCAGGAAACAGGAGCTGACGCACAGGCCATGGAGAGATGTTCCTTACTGGCTTGCTTTTTCCTGGCTTACTCAGCCTGCTCTCTTATAGAACCTAAGACTTCCAGCCCAGGGATGGCACCACCCACAAGGGGCCCTACCGCCTTAATCACTAATTGAGAAAATGCTCCACAGCTGGATCTCATGGAGGCACTTCCCCAAATGAAGCTCCCTTCTCTGTGATAACTCCAGCCTGTGTCAAGTTGACACGCAAAACCAGCCAGTACAACCATCTTATAATCATTTCTTGCCAGTCCTGAGCAGAACACAGCTAAGGCTTGAAATACTTGTGCCACTGAGCTGCCCCATTCACCAAAACAAAGATACCCTTGGGAGTGTTCAAATACCACACAGGTGTCTCTCAGCAGTAAAAAAATATATATGATTTCTAAGTTCATGGAGTAATTGACACAATCTCCTCTCAAAACAAAAGGAAAATTGTAAAGCAGTAAATAAAGATGAGGCAGGAACAATGCAGGAAAGGGCCCAGGCAGAGAGGCTCCCGTGAGAGTTGTACACGTAGAGAAACAAAGAAGGATGTGAAATGCTCTTCACTGATGGCTCTGTATCCAGCTATGAAGTTTGATTCAAGATGTGCCCTTCCCTTGAACTGGAATGATCAAAGATGGCTTCCAGTAACTATAGCCTGGCCTACTCGGGATTTACTTTTTATTTTTAAACTGAATTCAGTAGAGACCTGCATACATTAGGTTAAGATGATCAACAGTTGGAGTTTGACCTTGACATAATCTTTACATTGTAAATTCTTAATGATCAAAACCGTGTTCTCAGTGATTAATACATATTAGTAATTAATTATTAAAGAAGAGTAATTACAAAGACATTCTTAAAATCTTGAGGCTTTTAAGCCATTTGTAGAAGTGATTGGACATTTTTTTCAAATTTGCAGGGGAAAAAAAAAAAAACCCATCTGGTACTCATGTTCATTGTTACTGTGTCAACAACCAGAGATGGTGTTTCTCTGCCTCTTGTTCTTCCTTGTCTCATAAGTAAGAAATTCACAGCAACTGGATCCCATCAAAGCCAAAGAAAGAAAATAGTTCTACAGAAACCCATAACATTAAATAAAAATTCTGGATTGAGAAAGAACAAAGCTCGGTCTGTCTGGGCTGGTGTCCAGAGCAGACCTTGGGCGCAAAACAGTCCTACAACACCCAAAGGAAGCTCCACTCCCAGGCGCTCTGACACACCCAGGATCAGAGGTGAGGAGGAACCAACATCTGTCCCAACACTGGGAGTAACTGAGACCAGCGGGACCAGGCACACAGGAACTCTGCCAGCCCAGTGACTCGGGTTCCTTCCAGTCTGTCTGAGTTCGTGTCCTGAGCAGACCTTGGGTGCAAGCTCTGCAGCCAGTTCCACAACACACAGAGGAAGCCCCACTCCCAGGTGATCTAATAAGCCCAGGATCCCAGGATCCCAGAATCACAGGATCACAGGATCACAGAGACCGCTTGACTCTGACAAGTTCTGACACAACCAGGATGACAGAAAGGACAGGCTCCAGTCAGATTTAGCAAGGGCAGGTAGCACTAGAGATAACCAGATGGCAGGGGGCAAGCATAAGAAAATAAACAACACAAACCAAGGTCACTTGGCATCATCAGAACCCAATACTCCCACCATTGCAAGTCCTGGACACACCATTACACTGGAAAAGCAAGATTCAGATATAAAATCACATTTCATGGTGATGATACAGGACCTTAAGAAAGACATAAATAGCACCCTCAAAGAAATACAGGAGAACACAGGTAAACAGCTAGAAGCCCTTCAAGAGGAAATACAAAAATCCCTTAAAGAACTACAGGAAAACACAATCAAACAGGTGAAGGAAATGAGCAAAACCATCCAGAACCTAAAAATCAAAATAGAAACAATAAAGAAAACAGAAAGAGAGACAACCCTGGAGATACAAAATCTAGGAAAGAAGTCAGGAGCCATAGATGCAAGCATCACCAACAGAATACAAGAGATAGAAGAG
>NW_022196894.1:91507996-91522741 GCF_008632895.1 Mastomys coucha
GACTTTATATATTTATGTTTATTTAAGAAAATACTAGTATTATTTTAAAATATTCAGTTAATATGTTTGGAGTTATTTAAAATTAATTCTTCTACCACAGTAAGAGCCAAGATTTTAAACTCTACTGAATACAAAACAAAAAAAAGACTTTATATATTCGTGTTCACTTAAGAAAATACTAGTAGTGATGTATTATTTTGAAGTATACAGCTAATATGTTTGGAGTTATTTAAAATTTATATTGAGAAAAATGTATTTTCACTATTGCTGTAGACAAGCATCTACATAAGACTGTTAAATTGATTGTTGTTTCATTCAAACAACTTTTAAATATTTATTTTTATTGTTATAATATTTTATAAATTTTAAGGAATATGACAAAAAAGATATTGTAGGTATTGAAGGGGGGTTTCTGGGAGGAGCTGGGGTTCAAAAGGGAAACAAGAATGTGATTCAATTCTATTTACTTAAAATATGTTTTTAAATGTTAACAAATTCAGATAAATTGAAATCATGTAACTTTTCTCATCATAATGCAATAAAAGTTAAAAAAAAGAAAAAAAAGAGAAAGAACAAATCAAAACAGCAAATATGTCTGAAAATGCCATCGTGAAACCCATTGACTTTATACTAACTTAATAAAAATAAATAAACATGCACATGTATATACACATACATACAAACATGCACACATACACACATACATATCCACATACATTGTACACACATACAAACATACATACATATGCATACACACATGCATGCATACACACATACATACAGGGGTCTGGGAGATTGCTCAGTCAGCCATATGCTTACTGTGCAAGTGCAAAGGTATTGGTTCAATTCCCAGCACCAACATAAAAAAGAATGGCTTGGCAACAGGAACCTATAATCCTGGAGCTGGGGAAACAGAAACAGGATTCCTGGCCAAATGGGTGATCTCCAGGTTCAGTGAGAGGTCTTATCACAAAAAAATAAGGTAGCAATTGCAGGCTAGCTAGAGTACAACGCTGAAAAGTCAGGTAGGTAGGAAGTTCAAACATCTAGTCACATCCCATCCACAGACAAGCCATGCTGGTGATCTGTGGAGAGACCAGAACACCTACCTGTGCACCACTGAGGGGAATGTGCGATAGGGCCAGATGCCTAGTGGTTCCTCAACACACCACCCTGGCTGTGTTCCCAAGAGAACTAAAAGCATGTGGCCACACAAAGCTGTGTAGAAGTGTTCAGCAATGTTCAGAAAAGCTAAGTAGAGACAATACAGGGGACCATTAATTCATGAGCTGAAGAAAACATGGTGTGTGTATACAAACACTCCATGTGTGTATAATGGAAAACTGTACCACACAGAAATAAATGAAATACTAAACAGACCAAACCATGAATGAACTTGAAACCATCACAAGTGCAAGAGTCAGTCACGAAGGGCACGTGGCACAGGCTTCTGTTTATATGAACTATCCAGAACAGGAAAGTTAGCCATGACCAGGTGCTAAGGGGATGGGGCAGTGGGTCATGATTCCTAATGGGAAGGTTCTGTGGGTGTGGGTGTTCTGGTTTCATCTCTGCTTCTATGACAAGCAGCAGCTGAGGGACACACAGAAGGGAAGCTAGAGACAGGCTCAGCTGTGAGAGCACTGGCTGCTCTGCACACAAGGGGAACTAGAGACAGGCTCAGCTGTGAGAGCACTGGCTGCTCTGCACATAAGGGGAGCTAGAGGCAGGCTCAGCTGTGAGAGCACTGGCTGCTCTGCACACAAGGGGAGCTAGAGACAGGCTCAGCTGTGAGAGCACTGGCTGCTCATGCAGAGGACCTGGGTTTGAGTCCCAGCACCTAGATGGCTCACAACCATCTGTAACTCTAGCTAAAAGAGATCTGATGCCCTCTTCTGGCCTCTGTAGGTACCAGGCACACACAAGGTACACAGACTTATGCAGAAAATAAAAATAAATGAATTTCAAAGCAGCAGAAAGGAGGAAAGGACTTAACATGGTTTACATTCCAGGTCACAGTCCGTCACTGAGGCAAGCCAGCACAGCCAGTTAGACCATACCCACGCCGATGGCCACAGCAGTCAAGAGCAAAGAGAAACACATCCATGCTGCCTGAGTGACTGCTCTCAGCTAACCTGCTTCACTCTGTGTTTCACTGAACTCTGTTGCAAAATGAAAGCAACGACTGGCAAACAAACAAGTGTGTACAATCTCTCATAGTCCTGGTGCACACAGAGAGCAAGTTACAAGGACTCCAATGCTAGCAATGCTTACGCTGGTTGCAGCGTTGTTACAATAGCCAAGAGGCTAAGCCACCCACCACCAGTCAATGGACAAACATAATGTGTGTGTCCAAACTCTCTGCACTTACTCAGCCTTGGTGATTCTGCCGTCCAGGTGAACCTTACAAACATCTGCTAATGTGACAGCATTATTCAGAAAGAGAGAAGTCTACACTACACTAAGGGACAAATTATGTAACAGGCATAGAAATGGATATATCATAAAGATGAAATTGTATCCCTCAAACTGACTGGCACATTATTCAACAATGTTATCAAAACAACGGATCCCAAAAGAGTGGAAATCCTCTCTCGAACTTAGAAGGGCATGGCTGAAGCCAGGTCCACACATGCTGGTCACTCACCAGGCCATCTTGCTGGAGACACTGGAGTCCAGACAGTGGTGGAGCCAACAATGAGCAGAACCATTCCTTAGCCAGAAACCCCTAGATGAACACAGCCTCTTATTAAACTTTAATCTCAACGATGATGGGCCGGAGGGAGTCACTGGGTCTCTCACCGACAATGGGCCGGGGGAGTCACTGGGTCTCTTGCCGATGATGGGCAATGGGCCGGAGGGAGTCATTGGGTCTCTCACCAACGATGGGCCAGGGGAGTCACTGGGTCTCTCACCGACGATGGGCCGAGGGAGTCACTGGGTCTCTTGTTCTTCTTCCAAAGGTGGCCACATTGAATGAATCTCCATTTTCTGCTTTTTACTAGTTTGGCTATCTCTGTTGGCTTCTTAAGCATCATGTTTGAACCTGTCTGCTTAGGGGACAGATGAGGCCCAGCCCTTTAGTAACAACTGTATTGATGTGATACCACAAAGATAGATAGTAGAGGGGATGGGACCAGCCACTGTGGGAACAAGGGATGGGGGTTACTGGTGAATGAAGGGTACTAGTACCTGTAGGAAAAGCAGATGGGGGAGCGTGGATTATTGATGAATGGAGAATGCCAGCAGCTGTGGGAACAGGGGACTGGGGGTTACTTGTCAATGGATACAGAGCTTCTGCTTGAAAAATGCAAACATTTTGGAAGGAGACAGAATGGCTCCACTGTGGAAGTACTCAGAGCACTGACTGTACAGTCTCAAATAGTTAAGAGGGTAAAATTGGTACTATGCTTTAATCCCAGCACTTGGGAGGCAGAGGCAGGTGGATTTCTGAGTTCGAGGCCAGCCTGGTCTACAGAGTGAGTTCCAGGATAGCCAGGACTACACAGAGAAACCCTGTCTCGAAAAAAAAATTGGCACTATGTGTACTCTGTCACAGTAAAAAATGTGTGCATTAGGGGACACTTTATCTGCAAGAACAAGGAGCAACCACAGTTTGCCAACACCTGGTCTAGAATTATCCCAAACATAGGAGACACAAGGTGGCAAGTGCGGTCCTCTGTCATTCTGGGCCACTAGACTATTTCAACTTCAAGGAAACACCAACACACATAAACACCCCCACACACATACACACATACACATTAACACACATACACAAACACCCATGCACATAAACACCCATACACATAAACACCCTCACACATAAGCACACACACAAGTACCCATGTACATAATCACACACACACACACACACAAATACCCATGCACATAAACACATACGTGTAAACACACATGCACATAAGCACACATGCACAAAACACACACGTATATAAACACCCACACAAGTGCCTAAGATATGGATGATGACATATTTACACTGCTTGTGTGAACTTCCACCTCAGGTCTGTGAAATGAACCCTAGTCCAGGTCTGAGCAGAGGAGATGCTCCGTCCAGTGGATCATGTGACCACAGGTTTCAAGGGCCCAGTCCCCACTCACCCAATAGCCTCAGTCCCTGTTCATGAACACAATCAGCCTTATTTCACCTTACAGCTGACAAGCATCCTAAATGAGAAGTGGGCATGAACTCAAGCAGAAGCTGAAGCACAAGCCACAGAGGAACGCTAACCACTGGCCTACTCCCCTGCCTTGCTCAGCTAAAGACCACCTGCTCAGGAGTGCCACCTGCTCAGGAGTGCCACCTGCTCAGGAGTGCCACTATTCACAGTGGGCGGGGCTCCCACATCTATCATTTATTGAGAAAACGCTCCACAAACATGCCTATAGGTCAATCTGACGGAGCCAACTCTTCAATGGAGAGTCCTCTTCCAAAATCATTCCACCATTTCAACTCCACAAAAACAAAACAAAACAAACAAACAAAAAAAAACAGCAGAGTCACATTTTTCCTGGTTGCGTTGGATGAGTCTCCCTGGCTGTCTGTATCCTGGATGCTCTGTGTCCGAGAGGTGGGTAGCACCCAGAGGAGACTGTGTGTAAGCATTACACCATCTCATGAATGGCTACCACAGTCCTTATACCCATCACATCCAGGAGAATAAATATCCTCGTAGACATGTGTGAAGCATGAGCTTCACCGTTCCATATTTAACAACCTGCACACCTGTTCAGGTTCATTAGCTGGCTAATATAAATAAGCCTTGGTCATGTTTCAGATGGCTGTTCATTGCCCTGGTTTCTGCAGACATACTGTAAAGTTAACCTCGAACTGCTATTTCCTGCGGCCCCACCCCCACCCCAGGTAAAAAGGGGTTAGAAGACTAAAGAATGCAGATACACAGTGTCTGCAGAAATCATTTTCAAGGGAGATCAAATGTAATGTTTTCTTTCAACATGGACAACTGCTTTAAGATGTCCCATCCAAGCAACCTTGAACACAGCCTCCGGGGTTGGCTGACTATCCCTGACAAATACCATTTGTGCTCGAGTGATGTAGCAGATAAAGTAAAATAGTGGGAGGCAGGGAAACAGAACCTGATGAAAGGGTTTTCAGTCTGCTGAGAACTTACTGTAACTTACACATTCACACTGAGGCCCCACTTCCTGCCCAGGACAGGCCCCGTGTGATCTTGGGTTCTGAGCTGACTTTGACAGTGATCACGTCTCTTAAACGAAGCTAGCTCTTTCTTCCCCTTTCACAAAGCAAAAAGGTATACACAAACAAAGAGGGCCACCAAGCCCTGGTAGCTGTCATTCTGCACCCTGAGATAATAGTCGAAAACAATACCATGACGTTGGCCAGCCAGCATGCCTGCAGCTGTCGCCAGCTCCTCTTGCCACTGTATGCAAGCTGTGGGCATGTCAGGACCCGCAGAGTGAGCCAAAGCCAGGAGAAAGAAAAGGCCCAAGAGTGTTCAAAGTGAGTTTGTCTGGTTCCTCCAAGTGCTCAGGCCCTCCCTCGCTCCCTCCTTCCCTGATGTACCTACCGACAGACAGAACAAAGACAAAGCCAGCTCCACTCCTGATGTTTTAACACCTCCCCTGCCCCTCACTCTTAAAGACTCCAGTGACCACAAGCATTGAGGGGTATCAGAGAGCAGCCAGGGAAAAGGCTGGATGAACAAGAAGCCTGTGTTGTCTCCTCCTAGTCAGTGGCTCGGGGCAAAGAAAGGCCTTGCCTGTGATCGAATGGAGGTAGAACTGCAAGTGTTGTGTTAGCACTCCGTGAATCTGGAGCCCGACTTCCCAGCCCCTGACAGATGGTAGGGTGGTGGTCCAGAGGCCATATTCGATATTTAGGATCAGTTATGTTCCCAAGTGTAGAGACAAAACTGTCACCACTCGGAGCCCTCTAAGCGGAGCTACCCCCTTTAGGGGCACCACAGTACGACTGGCTTACTGATGGTCACACGGACCAACCTAGAAGACTGGTGTAGCTATCCTGCAGCATTCCTGGGATCCCTTTGCGGATACCAATCCCCTTACACACAATGGCAAAAACTTTGCACATCACCCACACATGTGTATGCTTTAAATCTTTACTATTCAAAGCTTAGTCCAACTCAAACGCTGTACAAACAGGGTGCTGTTGACTTAGTGACCATTCACTGCTGACCTGACACAGCTTACAGTCATCTGAGAGGCAGTGCCTAAAGCAGACTGACCTGTGCAGACTGTCCTGATCCGTAATTGGTGTAGGAAGGCCCAGGCCACCCTGGGCTGTCCCGTCCCTAGGCAGGTAGTTCTGCACATACAAGAAAGTTAGCAGAGGGTAAGCCAAACAGGGAGCCTGCAAGCAGCTCACCCCTCTGTGTCCTGCTGTGCATCCTTGGATGTCAGTGAGCTCCCAGTCTGGGAGCTTTGTGAATAGCAAACAGTTCAGGTTCAGGTTCCTGCCCTGATGTCCCTCCATGGCCGGCAGCGACCTGACAGTATGTGAAGTACACCTCAGGTCCCTGCCCTGATGTCCCTCCATGGCTGGCAGCGACTGACAGTATGTGAAGTACACCTCAGGTCCCTGCCCTGATGTCTCTCCATGGCTGGCAGCGACTTGACAGTATGTGAAGTACACCTCAGGTCCCTGCCCTGATGTCTCTCCATGGCCGGCAGCGACCTGACAGTATGTGAAGTACACCTCAGGTCCCTGCCCTGATGTCTCTCCATGGCCGGCAGTGACTGACAGTATGTGAAGTACATCCTTGCCTCCCATAAGTTGCTTTTGGTTAGTGTTTTTATCACAGCAACAGAAAGCAAAACAAAACAATTTTCAAGGTAAGGTTGACTGACTCTCGGATGCAGAAACCACAGATACAGAGGGGTACTGCATACACACAAACCAACTCCATCCCAGGGGCCAGCCACGCACCTGAGCTCAGACATTTTACCTCTCCTGTGCATGGCAGGTTGTACGACACAGAAGCCTTCTGTGGCACACACAAAGGGAGAAGACAAAAGCCAGCAGTGTCCACTGACTGTACTGAGTCACTCCTACCAATATCAGGAATGCTGCCTTCTTTCAGAGAGCTCTCTAGAAAACTGCCCAACAATTGTGTGTGAGTGAGCCAAGGCCCCAAGCCAGGCTAAACCATGCTAGAACAAAAGCAATCAAAATCTGCCTTCACACTGAATGTCAGAAAAGCATCAGCTGAGTCCCAGACACACCGGCAGGACAGCTCCAATCGGGAAGAGGTAATGTGTGCTTCTCTACTTAGAATTTTTTTTTTTTGTAAAATTCTAGTGCTGTAAAAATGGCCACATCCAGATCAATGTGCCTTAAACAAACCACACCAAAAGCCCAAGGACCAAAATCAGCAGAAGACAAGGAAGAGAGAGGACCAAAGGGGAAAAAACATGGCCGTTGCTTCCTGTTGCTTCCTGTTTTTTCTGAGACCACCCGTGTGAAGTCGGTGCACGGTGCGAATGAGTCAGTCCACAGTGATCTGCAGTCTTCAGCTGCCTGTGGACAGAAGAGCCAAGAGAGCCTTGAAGCTCTGCCTACAGATCTAGCACACCCCTCTAAGGCTGAGCCACCTGTCCCCAGAAACAGAACCATTCTTTCCAGCTCTCCACAAAATGCACCCTTCTAGAAACATCTACCAGATGAGGCACTCTGGGCCCTGAGGACTTGGCATGAGTGGTCCATTCAGCTCTTTAAAGGCTGCTCTTGTCTTTGCCTGTCCTTCGGGTAGTGTCTAAACTCTCAATTAAGATGGAAGTTAGCGCCTGCCTGGTCCTTCTCCGCAGTGCGAAGGCATCATTCATTTACTTAGGGCTCATGCAGAGAGCAACACGGTTGGCCCCTCCTCCACCCTGAACTCAATCCACACACACTGTCTTGAATTGATGGAGCCCAAAAGCCCAAACCGCTATCCTTAGTGCACCAGTCCTTTGGTGCCACCTCGTGGATGGAGATGGAATCTTCAAGCATCAACCAGTGTTTAAGGGAGCCTCCTGAGAAAATATAAAGTATATTATTTGTTGCATGCTGGGAACTTATATTTAACTCTGTTTTTAAACTAAACAATAAAGCATTTGACCCTCGGATGTCTGCTACTAGTTAAGAGATGTATAACAGAAACCACTGTCTCTTCTCTCTTTAGGAGAATTGAAGGTCTTTGAAACCAGAATGTTTCAGCTGGGAAACTTATAGCAGCTTGCTCCTGCATCCCAGAGGCTCAGAGAGAAACTGCAGACAGCTGAACACTGGGAGTTTTAATGGCCCCCACACCCTGGCACACTCCAAGTAGAACCCCTTCTGGACTAGTGCACATCTTCTTAGGGGATGCCAGTAGAAATCCAATGCACAGGTAATACCTCGGAGGCAAAAGAACAAAACAGCTTTCTGAGACTGCCCAAAGACGCCTCTACAGTCAGAACACCGCCCCCACCCGTTAGGATTGACCTGTGTCTGCAGCCACATTCTGAACTCCTTTTGATCGTATAGTAGTTGATTCTCCCCGAGTTGGACTGAAATTGTTTACTGTCCCAGTAATTATGAGGTAGGCTCTGTGTGGCCCATTATATCACACACACTCGAAAAGAACACACACTAGACACTTCTAGGTTTTGATTTCAAAGTATGATGTGAGCCAGGTCACAAGCTGCACCATACTGTGATAGCTGGGAAAGATGGACACAGACTGACATACTGACAGTTCCCTTTTGGGGTTGGGGGTACCACTGCCCTTTCTCCTTCCACAGCCCTGATCCATTTTCCTGGCTCCAGATGGTCCCAGAGACTCCTAAAGAAGGGCATCTAGACCGTACAGGCTGAGAGCAGATGCAGGATCTAGACCGTACAGGTTGAGAGCAGATGCAGGAGGGGGGACCCATCAAAACTGCAGAAACAAGGATGCAGGAGGGGCGGGACCCATCAAAACAAGAAACACATGTGCCCTCACACATACAAACATACAAACACACAGACATACACCCGAGCACATCCTCGAGGAGACACAAGCATGCTCACTGGGCCTCCTTCCCTCTTATGGGTCATGCTCCCTTCTGTTCACACTTGACTTTCTTGTTCTATAAAAGCAAGTGTGCTCATGAGTGGCCCAACTGGTAGCATTCCTGATAAAGGTCCTGGTGCAGCTTCCAGCCCAGAAACGTGCATGTGTTTGTTTTACTTTCTCTCTTGGGACAAAGTGACCAAACATTAGCCTGCCATGTAGGACAGAATTGCTGGGCCAACTTGAGACCTTCTAGCCTGAGACTGGCCACTTTCAGATTCAGAACCGCACTCAGACTCAGGGTAGTCAGCCACTGCGAGCTTCTACCCTGAGCAGGAACACTCAGAGGCCCAGTGTGCAAGGGAACCCTGGACCCCATCCAGCCATCAGCTGTAAAGATGAGTTTGTGGGTGGTAAGCGTCCCACTGCATCCTTAACTCCTTGGTGTCTATCCCCTGGGGCCAAGGCAGCAGTGGGACGCTTACCACCCACAAACTCAGTAACCAGATCATCGGGTGGAGAGACACAACATGTCACCCTCAGGGGAGCCAAAGTCACCAGCAGAGAAGAGCGTGCTGGGCCAGGGGTGGGGGTGGGAAGCATGAATAGGTAAACAATAGAGAGGCAGGGTGGACACTACTCAAAAACAAAGATGGAGACAGTACTGGGGATGGGCTGTTCCAAGGTGGGGAGAGCCAGGTTTGAGGCCCTGACCATTGTTGTGTTGTTGTGTTGTATTGTTTTGTTTTAAGAACACATTAAGATGGGGTGGCCTAGAAATACTGGCCTTACCTGGAAGCCACAGTAGGCCCTGTCAGAGCCAGACTTCCAGACTTCCTGCCAGGAGCCTGTGGTTTCTCATTCATTCCTGTGAGAAAGTGTGCCAAGCACTGTCTACAAGCTAGTCCTACACAACCGTCCTTCATACAAACTCTGACTGGTTGTGGACACGAAACATCAGGCATGTAACTATGTCTGTGGAACTGTGGTGGGTGACAAGTTGTGACTGTCCATCGTGAGCAAGAGAACTTATAGACCCAGTTGGCAAAGTGGCCCCACCCCCAACCAGAGGTTAAAAATAACAAGTAAAGCCGGGCGGTGATGACGCATGCCTTTAATCCCAGCACTTGGGAGGCAGAGACAGGTGGATTTCTCAGTTCGAGGCCAGTCTGGTCTACAGAGTGAGTTCCAGGGCAGCCAGGGCTATACAGAGAAACCCTGTCTCAAACACACACACACACACACACACACACACACACACACACACAAAAGTAAAAATAAAACAAATAAGACCATGTGGTATCTGTGAAAGTTTCGAGGTTCAAAGGGCTTTCATTTTGAATGGTGTAAAAAAAAATTACCAAGGGGGACCAGAAGAACAAATTCTCAGATAGCACAGAGGCAAGCTATGGCCCATCACCTGTTCTTGAAAACAAAGTTTTACTGAAACAGCTAGGTGACTTGCTATGGCCTTAATTCTGTCTACAAAACAGGACACAAACCATATTAAGAGCCTGAAAACTTAAAATATTTCATGTTTGGCCCACTACAGAAATTTCACCACACTCTGGCCTAGTGTATCCTGTAGGTGTTAAAAACAGAAGCGCATGCTAGGGAGTCAGATAACTGCTGCTCTGCAAGCACGAGGAATGGGTCGGTCCTCAGCACTCACGCGTGGGGGGCCAGGGGACTGCAGAAAAAAGGACTGGCCCTGGCAGCACACATGAGCGGATCCCTTGGGCTGTCTGGTCAGCCAGTCTCGATGACTTGGTGGACCTTGGATCCCAGTCAGAGATCCTATTTCAAAAACCACCTTTGACACACATGTACACCACGCATACAAGAATTCTCACACAATCATGCACATACCATAAGTAAATACATTTTTAAAATGAGAAAAAGAATTGGGTTGATGAGATGGCTCAGTGGAAGAGGGCACTTGCCACCAAACCTGCTGTCCTGAGTTCAATCTCAGGGATCACATGGTGGAAGGAAAGACCCAATTCCCACTAGTAGTCCTCAGACCACCATAAGTATACATGGAACATACAGACACAGGCATGCATACACACACAGAGACACACACACATACTCACACAGGCACAGGCACAGGCACACACACACACAGAGACACATACAGTCATGTGCACACACACACAGGTATTCACACACACTCACACTCATGCACATGTGTGCACACACACAGGTATTCACACACACTCACACTCATGCACATGTGTGCACACACAGGTATTCACACACACACTCATGCACATGTGTGCACACACAGGTATTCACCCACACTCACACTCATGCACATGTGTGCACACACACAGGTATTCACACACACTCACACTTATGCACATGTGTGCACACACACAGGTATTCACACACACTCACACTTATGCACATGTGCGCACACACACACAGGTATTCATACACATTCACACTCATGCACATGTGTGCACACACATGTATTTAAAAGGTGAGCCAACACAAACTATATTTGCATGTTTGCTTCTACTGAAAGGCTGGAGAATCTTAGAATTTAAAATGAGGGTATTTAATAGAAATGTATGTATAATGTATAACCTTTACCTAGAAGGGGACACGGAAAACCTCTGTAACAAGCCAAAAATGTGGAGTAGCCAGTTCCAGGAACTTGGCTAACAATCAACCTCAGGACTCTGGTTCCCGATACCTGCCCCTCCTGACTGATCCACAATGAGGGCGGAACTAGGAATGAAGGTCTACTGGTTTACAAGGCTCACCCTGTTGAGGCTCTCCACCCTGCCGATAGATAAAGATTACATTCCTAGAAGGAATATGTTCCCCTCCCTAACTGAATACCTTGGGTTAGGTCCTTCTGAAATTTTCCAGTTTTTATATTGTTTCCTTGGTAACCCTCTCCCTGCCCCCAGTTTGTGATTTTTCCCTTTAAATACCCCTCACTTCTTGTGTTCGGGGTCGAACTCCTCTGGCCTGCATGGTCACAAGATCGACCCCGGTACCAGCCTATCCCCAATAAACCTCATGTGATTGCAGCAAGTTCTGTCTCTCGTGAGTTATTGGGTGGTCGCGTCATCCCGAGACTTGAGTAAAGATCTCCCCAGTTCTGGGGGTCTTTCACTACATATGATGGACAAGGAAAGATGTTCAAAATATAACTGGAATGCTTGCTTAAACTCCACCTGCTTCTTCACGAACTATCTTGGCACACGCTATCTTGGCATGCATTATCTGCTGGCTCTGGAGAGAGAGAACTCAAGCCCTGGGGAGACATCAAGGGGAGTGAGGACTCTGAGCAGCAGAGCTGACTGCTTGAGGAACCCCAAGCCTCTGTCTTAATTCCATTCCTCAGCTGGGGGTCCTCGAAGGTCAGACTGCTCAAGCTCTCCCCTTTCATGAGTCCTAAGTCTTAGGGAGAAAAGCTGAGACACAGGGTGAATGTGGCTTTAGGTGTCCTGGACTAAGCTCTAACTGTACTGGGGGTGTTGGCAGTTGCCTAGGGATTGCCAAGTTCGCTCCCTGGAGTGAACAAAGATCTGAACCACCAGGAAAAACTAGAGGCCAAGCTCCAGAGAATGGTAGCCATTTTATACAGTGGAGATGGGAGTCAGAGGTTCCCTAAATGAGTGCTGGCTTGGGTATTTTATAGGCCCTGGGTCCTTGTCCTTCCACTAATCCTAATACCTGCTCCTGTGCCTTCCACAGTTTCTTCTCCCATAGTCTCTCCAGCAGGAAGCCTGCTACAATCCTACTTTAGAGTCACGAAATAAACAAAGTCTGCATCCCCATGTGGAAAGGCCACCCAGTAAAGGACCTGTGTGGCTCACCATCCTTCCCTGCCTCTGGCTTGCAAAGGCCACCAGCATGCTGTCCTTCTCAGAAAGACCTCCAAGACTCCCCTCCTTGAGAAGACCTTGAGAAAGACCTCCAAGACTCCCCTCCTTGAGAAAGACCTCCAAGACTCCCCTCCTTGAGAAGGCCCTCCAAGACTCCCCTCCTTGAGAAGGCCCTCCAAGACTCCCCTCCTTGAGAAGGCTCAACACTTCCCTCGGCGAATACATGGGAAAGGCTTGAGAGATCCAGCTGTGACCTAACATGCCAAACTCTGTCACACTGTCACCACAGCCACCTGACCCCAACTTGTCCCTTTAGCCAACAGTACCTGTGAGTCTTAGAGGCTCCCTTCTTGACAGCCGAGGGAAACTGAAATGGAAGACGCTAGGACACCCCAATAGCTTCCTGCTCTGCAGTCTGTCACTGACACCCATTCCTTCCCACTCAAGTTTATCTGCAGGGAATGACAGGTGTCATTCAGACTGAGTGTCTGTCCAACAGCTCCTCACCACCTAGAAGACACCTCTGCTCCCTGTGCGGGGCTGGGAACACGGAGACATCCGTCACAGTTCACTAGTGTAAGGAGAGCAGAGGGAGAAACACTAGGCATGTCACCATTTAACAGAAGCCATCCAAAGATTGCAAATGAGTTTATGTAAGTCTTATTTATTCCAGCCTCAGTAAAACTGCCGCTGGTACACCCTCCATAGGAGGGAATCACGTGATCCCGGTGCTGTGCCCAGAGTCCACAGGAGCCCACTGGAACTTACAAAAGAGCCTTTTATTCGAGTCCAGACTCAGATCACACGCTCTGCACTCACTAAGAGCAAGTGCTCACATGTGACCCCGAGCCCAGAAAAAAACATGAGTTTATATACAAAATTGGGAATTCTTGGGAGGCTTCAGAGTGAGGGGAGTGAAATGCTATAACCATTTGTTAGGGCAGAAATGAAGCTGGTGGGGGATTAATTCTGTTTTGGTATTACCAGGAACTAATTCTATGGCCGGCCATAACTGTCTGTGACCTCTGATTACCTTCTTCTATGATTTAAACGGAGGAAGCTCTGATCCTCTCTGGGTTTGTTATTCTTTGAGGTCTCAAGGACAGGCTCCTGGAGACTGGGAGGAGGTCTCTCATTAGCACTTGGCTCGAGATGCTTTCATTAAGGGAGGTTTATGGGTAGTGCCATTCTAACACTAGCCAGAGTTCTCTCAGAGCTGTGGGGAGAGGCGGAGGGGTGAGGGAGCCCTGTGCTAGCCACAGCGTGGAGACCAGCTGCCTGCATATTGCGCTTTCTCTGGGTGGGAGGGCAAAATGGGAAGCTTTCTGCAGGGCCAAACTGTCAATACACAACACTGGAGTTTCTTAGGTTTTAACCACAGAGTGGTTAGTGATTCAGGTTCAGGGGTCACTACGCGGGGAGATCAGAAGGGGGCTAGTAAACTATTCAGGATCTCAGCCGAAGCCTGAAGGATCCCCAGCTCTTCCATCCGCAAGGCTTCCACCAGAGAGAGCTGTCGTAGCAGCGGCACTTTCCCTTTCTTCATGTCAGAAACCTGCAAGTCATTTTTACATTTTTATTAAAGTAGAAATGTATTATAAAATTTACCGTGTAAACTGCTTTGAGGCAGTGGCCCCTCCCCCACGTGGGGTAACCACCCCAGCCCACCCCATGTAGGGTAACCACGGCTATAATTCACTCCAGATTACTTGTTCAGTCCAAACAAAAACTCTCTACAGAAGAACGCATAAGCCAGCTGCCCCTAAACAAGCCCTGGGAATCGCCTGTTCTGGGGAACCCTGTGTGGACAGCACCTGTCCTTCCCTGTGTGGACAGCACCTGTCCTTCCCTGTGTGGACAGCACC
>NW_022196894.1:91523576-91536868 GCF_008632895.1 Mastomys coucha
GTTCGAGGCCAGCCTGGTCTACAGAGTGATTTCCAAGACAGCCAGGGCTACACAGAGAAACCCTGTCTTGGGAAAGAAAGAAAGAAAGAGAGAAAGAAAGAAAGAAAGAGAGAGAGAGAGAGAGAGAGAGAGAGAGAGAGAGAGAGAGAGAGAGAGAGAAAAGAAAACGTTAACATACTCACACAATGGGTACAGTCCAAAACAGAATCAAGGGTCGGTGACAGAGCTTGGGTCTAGGGCATGTGCATAGGTTTGAGGCCCTGGGCTCCAATCCCAATGTCACAAAAAAGGGACAGGGAGCAGGAGACCCTACGTGTGCTATCAGGAACGAGCCAGGACTCAAGGTCAAATGAAACAAGCCAGAACCTCCATGTTCTTACTCAGGACTGCAGAAATGGCAGACACCACGTGAATGAAGATGTCTGTCAACAGACAGAGGAGAGAGAGCTCTCTGGACAGCAACATGTGAGCACAGTTAGGAACAAGATACACACTGTCCATCACACAGACTGTAAGAGTTCTCAGCATAAAAAAGCTAGGTGGATAATGCAGTGCTTGGTTAAGCCGTTCCACAAGGTGTGAGTCAAGGTCTCTCACTTAACCTGGAACTCACTACTTGGACTAGGCCAGCTAGCCAGTGAGCCTTCATAATTCTCCTGCTTCCACCTGAATCCATCAGTCTCTGCCTATCCCCAGCCCCAGGCACAGCCCCAGGCACAGCCCCAGGCACAGGCTGCTGTCCCCGGTTCCTATCCCTAGCCCCAGGCACAGGTACAGCCCCAGGCACAGGCACAGGCACACAAGCTGCTGTCCTGCCTTGTACATCAGTGCTGGGGATCTGAACTCAGGTCCTCACACTTGCATAGCAAGCACCTCATTATCAGTGCAGCTCCCCAGCACCATTTACTTAACTTTTAAAACGTAAATAAATCTGTTGACACAGTCAAATATAGAGCTTATAAAGCATTTGCTCACTGGAGACTCTTAAGACTTCACTAACAGCATGCATGGTAAGTAGCTTCAGGATTGAAACTTGCCCATGCAGCATTGGGAAGCACACCTTGCGCAGCGCAGCCTGAGTCTCCTCCATGAAATCAGAGCATATTCTCTGGGCCATGCCCAAGCTCATCTTCTCGTTTGTATCGGAGATTACCTCACCAAGGAGCACCTTTTTCCAGGATGCACTAGAACCGAAATGTTCAAGAAGTTCATGTCAGCAGGTCCCCAGGTTCCTGGAGGTTACACTCACTCTGCAACACAACACACAGCACATCCCTGTTCTCCTAACCCTGTGACATCATTCAGCTCCTGAGTGGAAGCCACTAGCACAGAGAAAGAAAGAGAAGCCAAGAGTAAATCAGGGGCCAGCTAGTCTGCTCCTTGCCAGCAGTGACTGGATTCTATTTTCATGGCAATCCTGGGTCTGGTGTACAAGTAACTGATGTCACAAACACCAGCTACAGGGGCACAAGAGGCAGAAAAACACAGCACAGGAAGGCCAAGCTCTGGCAAACGGCCACAAGACTCAGGGGCGGAGGCACTGCATGCCTTTAAGGGAAAGTTTTTCCTAAAATGTGACAACCAAGCAAATGGAAGGAGTCTGCAGCCAGGCCATTCTCTACACCCAGGTGAGTCACTTACAGGGCCTTGGCTTGTAGAAGGAAAGGCTCTGAGAGAAAATGAAGCCAGTGTTCTGCAGTTAAAAGACCACAGGACGGTCAAGTCAGCAACCAGGGAGCCAAAGATTTCGAAGCAAGGAGGGGATCAATGCTGAGTGCTTCTACTTGGAAGAAAAGATGGAGGAGAGACTGGAGGCAGGAAATCTGGGTGTGCACAGGAGTGGCTTAGAAGCGGAAGTCAGACGGCAGCTGAAATGCAAATGGAGAGTACACAGGCAGGCAGACCTCAGATACAGGACACCTCACAACAGGACACCTCAGATAACAGTCAAACACCCACTCCAAAGCCGATAGCTCAAAAGTCAGGGTGTGGCTGATCACACAGGAAAGCCAAGGGTTACAGTGTACTTGAGTGTGTCATCTATAATGAATATCTAATTTAATCTTCATAATTCCCTCCAAATAAAACATACCATCCCACTCAAAGTAAACAACTCCCAGGAAGATAAAGGTCTGGTCACAAGCAAAGCAGAGGCAAAGGTGAGCACACACCCATCAGAGCCCACATGCCACTCACACCCAGCAGAGCCCACATGCCACTCACACCCATCAGAGCCCACATGCCACTCACACCCATCAGAGCCCACATGCCACTCACACGAGTGAGTCTAAGGGAAAATTAGTCTGGGGTGGCCTCTGTGTGGCTGCTTCAGCCTGAAAAGGATGCACATAGAACAAGGGAAGTGAACAGTGAGTGACTTGGAGAGAAGGACAAAGGGAAGTGGGAGGAGGAAGACAAGAAGGGTGAGGAGCCAAGCCCTTCCCACCCTCCTGCTGTGCGCCAGGCAGACCACAGGCCTTCCTGGGCTCTCTAGGGAACAACACAAGGAAGGATGCGCACTATGCTATTCTGTCAGGGGCAATTATTTTAAAACTCTAATTCCCATGTGAGTGAGCCTGCCTGGTGCAAATCTGTGCTAAGAGTCAACTACACTTCTGGTATTAAGAGCAGGGAGAAAGGTTGCTTCTAAGCCCCAGGCATCAGAGTCAGCACAATGCTGAGGCTGTTCGTACACACTAATGGACACTTGCCCAGCATACTGAGCAGCAGCAAGGTGGAGGCTGCTGTCCTAATCAACCCTGGGCCTGGAAGAGTCCCTGTGCTGAGCAGAACACAGTCATGCAGGTTGACAGGCAGCTCTTCGACGTGACTAGCAGCCCTAACCCCTTAGAAAGGTTAAGGAGCCTGTACTGGCTGGTTCTGTTTGTCAACTTGACACAGGCTGGAGTTATCACAGAGAAGGGAGCTTCAGTTGGGAAAGTGTCTCCATGAGGTCCAGCTGTGGGGCATTTTCTCAATTAGTGATCAAGGGTGGAAGGGCCCCTTGTGGGTGGTACCATCCCTGGGCTGGAGTCTTGGGTTCTATAAGAGAGCAGGCTGAGCAAGCCAGGGGAAGCAAGCCAGTAAGGAACATCACTCCATGGCCTCTGCATCAGCTCCTGCTTCCTGACCTGCTTGAGTTCCAGTCCTGACTTCCTTTGGTGATGAACAGCAGTGTGGAAGTAAGCTAAATAAACCCTTTCCTCCCCAATTTACTTCTTGGTGATGATGTTTGTGCAGGAATAGGAACCCTGACTAGACAGAGCCTGAGCAAGATGAATATCTACACTGGGGTTCTTCTACCCAACTCCTCTCACAGAAAAGGCCTTCAGACAGGCTGGTTAGGACACATTTAGAGACGGCGGTGGCTAGGAGCTCGATTGCCACTGAAAGCAGCAGGGCACAGTCTACTCCTTCCCTCTAAATGAGGGCCTCTCAAGCCCTGCAGTTTTACAAGGATAGGCATAGGCACAGCTTATATGTGACGCGGGGGAACTTACAAGCACTCGGCTTCCAGACACAACAACTTGAGAGCCGTGAGCAACCTCCACGAGGGTCCATCCCATCCAAACGTCAAATTCCTACAGGAGAGAAGCAGGCAACAGCAAATGCCTCACTTAGGAATGACTCCATGCAAACACTTAAGGAATCTAGCACTGCCTTTGAACAAGTACCAGGTTAGGTCACCTCCACACAGGGCTGAGAGAATCAGGCTGCGGCTACTAAGCCTGAAGCTGTGGTAACAACAGCTTCTGTGTGCTTCATTCCACACAGACAGAATCTGCTCTCACTGTTCTGGGCTGTGCTGGCTAGTTGATGTCAACCTGACACAAGCTAGAGTCACTGGGAAGGAAGGAACCTCAACTGAGGAAATGCACTCCCTAAGATCCAGAGTGGGCCTGCCCACTGTGGGTGGAGTCATCCCTGGGCAGGCGGTCCTCAGTTCTGTAAGAAAGCAGGCTGAGCAAGCCAGTAAGCAGCATCCCTCCATGGCCTCTGCTCAGCTCCTGCCTCCAGATTCCTGCCTGCCTGCGTTCCTGTCCTGACTGGAGTGTGGAAGTGTGAGCCACATAAAGTAGATAAACCCTCTCCTCCCAGACTTGCTTTGGTCATGGTGTTCGTCACAGCACTAGTAACCCTGACTAAGCCAAGGTTAAAAGCCATTTCCAATCAACTTCAACAAGACACTGAACTTGGTTTAGGGGACAACAGCAAAAGTCCTGGTAACTACATCGCACAGTGAGATGAATGCAGAGAGGCCCTGGGTCATCCCAGAGAGCAAACACATCCAACTGTCACCTGATTGTATCCAGAAAAGAAGACATGAAAGGGTGAGTTTGGGGGATCTGGTGTAGCTCGCTGTCCCTGGGGATCAGCATGGCCTGTGACAGTGCAGCACCACCCCACCTGACCCTAGCCTAGCTCACACACAGGACTGTTTCAAGCTTGACTCTCACATTCCCAAGCAAGTGCTTCCACCCTGAGACAACCAGCACAACTTTACCACAGTCTAAGAGCTTAATCCACACTCACCTGACAGCCAATACAGAGGCAGGAGGGTCACACCTACAGACCAGAGCCAGGAGCATTCCCATGGGAATTCCCTAAAAGGATTTTTCCAACAGAAAAGCACTTACCCTGTAAAGCCATGATCCTTCAAAATGGCTATCTTCTTGTGGACCTGCTTATCTGCTGAAGGGAGGAGGCACTTAGCCAGTGTCTCTAGGTTAGACAAAAAACATCAGAGACTTAGGCTGTAATTCAGATAAAGCACATGCCCCTCTCCCTCAGCTCACTCTCCTCCAGTCAGCCACCCAGGAGAACAAGAGTGTCTCTTACTTCACACCAAGTGTCCTTTTTAGGGCACCCTGCTGAGATCTCAGGTCCCTGAAAAGCTGCGAACTGAGTGAGGCTCATGCTGCGACTAAGCGTGTCAACCTAAGAGCCCCTGCTGGGAAAAGCCAGGACCAGGCTGCCTCAGAACCCGGGAGGATGGCAACACTGCTTTAGGCCAGATTCAAAGCCGTCAATGCACCTGTGATCGAAGCCACAACCTGAACTGTGAGGACTGGCCAACGCCAACGTGTTTAAAAGAGAGAGAAAGCAATGGATCTTTTGTTTCTGAGGTGATGGAAGGATCCAGTTCTGTGTCTTATAAAGAAAAAAAAAAAAAACCAGGGATTTTGAGGTGTAACTCTGACAAGAGCAAGCCTTCCTTTTCCTTCAGCAAGGGACTGCACGTGCCAGGCTAGGCATGCCACTGAGCCAACCCCCAGGCCCTACCTATTCTTAAATACAGTTGTTGTTGGATGGGTTTACACGGCAACTGCTTACAGTTAGAGCCACGGTACGGCAACTACCAGGACTCTGAATGTGCAATGTCCAAGCTGGCTTCCTTACTCACTGGACAACTCTCACTTTTCTTTACAGAGAAATTACTACATGCACTTATTTTATGTGTTGTGAATGTGCAACATATATATGGAAGGTCAGAGGGCAAATTATAGGAGCCAGTTCTCTCCTTCCACCCTGCACGTCCTGAAGCTTGAACTCTGGTCATCAGGCTTTATGGCAAGTCCCTCTACCTACTGGCCCATCTCACTGCCCCAGTTCTGGTTCTTCTATCTTTAATCTAAGAAGCATAATTGCTATTCTGCCTACAAAGGTAGAAAGCATCTCCTGAGAGCTCCTGTACTCATCCCAGCCCATACAAATGCCTCAGATTTAAGCTGGGCAATGAACTCTCTGGCAGCTTGCTCAAGGCTTATTCTCCCTGCAGCAACAATGACACCTCAGTACAAACATGTCCGCTTCCTCCCAGCCACGACACGCTCACCTGCTAAGCAGCTCTCTTCCTACTCCACCATCCTGGTTCATCACCCTGACCATCAATCTGATCACCACCCTGATGAACTGATCAGTCAGTATCAATCAGTTGTGCTGATTTTACTTCCACATAGAAATTCCAGTCAGGAAGGCCAGGTGGACTCTGCCTGAGAAAACCGAATGCTGTCTATGGGGGCTCTTCCCATTACAACAGGAAACAACCACTATCTATCGGCCAGTCCAACCTCCTGAGACAGGAACGCAGGCGTGAGGGTTGCGGGAGGAGACAAAGCCGTACTCCAGGAGCAGCCGCTGGTTATCATGGGGGCCGTAGCAGATGAGCACCTCCTGGTGCTTCCTGCAGCGGGAGGCTGGTCTAACCTCATAGCACCTGGTTTGCTCGTTGAACGCTGCTTTCACCTACAGGGAGAGGTATGAGATGCCTCTTTTGAACACAGGTCTAAAAGGCTCACCCAGTCACCATGGTAATTTCAGTATGAGGCAGTGTGATGTGCTTGGCAGCGAGTCTCCCACGGACTCCTGCACTTCAGCCTGCTCCCTCCTTCATCCCGCCCTTACCCAGGCCCCAGTCACACACTCTGAAGACGATGAAGCGTGACATCTGACAGGAATATGGCAGTACTAAGACTCACTAGTTGTTAGCAGTTGCAAAGCCTTCACCAGCTGTGTGGCCTTGGTCGGGCTTACCTTGTTTGTAGCCCTTTAAGGCAATAAAGGTCTTTTGCTGCTCAGGACCCTCAGGCTCCCCCCGACTATGGTCATCTATAGAATCACTGAGGTACTAATGCCCACAAACACACCAATAAAATCAAAGCGAGGCTGCCTCATACGCTCTAGCCAGCCTCATACGCTCTATATGCCCAGTGTCACTGCCTGGATCAGTGAAAGGCGGAGAGCGGCGCAGTGCGGCGGCGCAGTGCAGCAGCGCAACAGACGTGTGCTAGAATGACGTCAGGGCAGTATGAAGGCTGGCGGCCCAGCACAGTTACCTGAAGCAGGTTACACCTCCACTACCATCCCATCCTTGACTCAAACTCCTTGTTTCTACATGGCAGGATTCTATAACCACAGGACCCATCTCCACGCCAGCCTCTCACCTGGACATGTGGGCTGTGATTCAGCAGGTCCAGGAACGGAGCAAGTGCACATGTGTCTGGCTCTGCGGAAAGGCACTCCTGCCTCTTGGCCCTCAGGTACACAGCCCTGGTGTTCACGGTGCACCAGGCCCACAGGAAGGCACGGTAGCTGAAAACGCTGTCCACAGACTCTGCAAACAGAGGCTGCAGGGTGGAGAAGAAGCCTGCAGAGGAGGCAAACAGGTCCTGCACGCGGGCCCTCTGCTCTTCCGCCTTCGCCTTTAAAGGTGGGGGAAGAAGATCCAGCACTTCTGGCTCCAAACACACTGGGCAAGTGTACGACGTGGGTAAAATGTCCAGGTAAGGCTTCCAGAGGGACTGCCTGCCTGCATGCTTCTCTGAGACTAAAAAAGTACATAAGGCCAGCAGAGGAGACACAGGCGGCTTCCACCTTGTAAAATGAGAAGACAAATCGGAAGAGTTAAAGTGTGGCTCAGAGTGTTTGCCTCAGAGGGGCTGTGTTCAGGCTGTCCACTCCCCCACCAAGGCACAGGCGCCTTTGCTAGGGCGGGGCCTCTCCAGAGCCTCCACTTCTTTGGGCTAGTAGGTAAGATTCACTTTGGTTTATAAAGAAAAATCCCGTGTTTCCAGCCTGGTTCTCCTGCTGAAAACTTTTGAGTTTCACCTTGGTTTTTTTTTTTTTTGGGGGGGGGTTGTTTTTGTTTTTTCGAGACAGGGTTTCTCTGTGTAGCCCTGGCTGTCCTGGAACTCACTCTGTAGACCAGGCTGGCCTCGAACTCAGAAATCCACCTGCCTCTGCCTCCCACGTGCTGGGATTAAAGGCGTGCGCCACCACTGCCTGGCTGAGTTTCACCTTGTAAAGATAACTAACACAGGTTACACAGGGTAGAAAGGTAGAGAGCTGCACCACCCAACAGTGAATGCTGGCTCACGCACCTATTCAATTTAAACTATATACAGTTAAGTAGTGCTTAAAACTCATTCTCTAGTAACACAAGGCACATTCCAGTTACTCCACAGGCATCGGTGACTTCTGGACATAGAACAAAAGCATCCATAGAACTCCATAGAACAAAAGCATCCCCACCTTTGCTGGGGGTTCTACTGGACAGCGCCACCCAGACAGAACTGCGGACTAAACTCCTGGGTTTACAAATTATGTAGCTGCTGAATAATTAATTACTCACAATTCAGTCCCTAGGGCACAAACAGACTCAGAAACATTATTGTTACTCTTCAAAGCTCAAATCCCCATGTTACCACATATTGTACTTGCAATCTCTGAGTTACTCAGAGAATGTGGACCAGAGAATCCTCACTTTGCACAGGCACATAGAGAGCAGGGCAGAGGGACCTATAGAAAGCCGGAGGAGGGGGACCTATAGAGAGCCGGAGGAGGGGGACCTATAGAGAGCTGGGCAGAGGGACCTATAGAGAGCCAGGCAGAGGGACCTATAGAGAGCCGGGCAGAGGGACCTATAGAGAGCCGGAGGAGTGGGTATCCACTTGGGTTAAGGATCAGCACCATCTTTGAACCCAATGTAGAAATACTTTCTGCTGAGGCTCTCCCTCACTCTCTCCTCAGGGATGCTCCAGAATCAAGGCTCACCACCATATGCCCAGGATGTGGCTCTCAACCTACAGCACCTGTCCTCCTCCATTCCTAGCTAAAGCTCTTCCCTAATGTCAAATCCGTTCAAAGTGGAAGATGCCACGCTGGTACTAGAGGATGAACCTGGGGCAGTGACCTAGCATCTGCCAGGCTTTCTAGGGTAGAAGGAAATGGCCACACCGTTGTCACATACACCATCCCATTCCATTCTTATTTTCTAGAAAATAGGGGACATGGTTCACACCACATCCTAGACAGCCTAGAAAACCCTAGAAATACAGTTCACACTGAACTAAGAACAAACCTGGAGAGGATAAACCTTTCAAGCATACGGGTTGTGTGCAGCACTGACAGGCAGCAGGTGCAAGGTGTGGTCACTTACTTCTTAATGTAGGGCCCTACGGAGCTCCGGATCACAGTGGCCGTGGTGAGCAGACAGCTCTCAGGCAGTGAGATAATCACCTGGCCCTCCTTGCCAAAGAGAAAGGAGACTTTAGGACACTCCAGCTTTGCAAATGACCTGAGACTGAGGTCTGTAAGCACTGAATCCCATTATTATATACCAAAAGCCCCCAGAGTGTAGACAGTGCAGCTCTGGCTTGCAGCACTTCAGAGAGAAGCTAAGACTGCACTAGGGCCATTCCTGTGATAGAGTTCAATTAAGAATCTGTGGAAATACAACCTCTGCTTTACCAGGACAATCAATGATGATTAGCATGGGCTCAAAGATTAGCTCTGATTAAGAAAAGGCCAGCATCAGGGAGAGAAACCTTCTGGGGGTACTTCCTCAGGGTCAGCACACACACTGGGTCCAGTGGGGGAACCAAGCTGCACATCAGGCTGGCAGCAAACACGGTAGACAATGTGTAAGTGTCTGAAGGCATGAAGGGATCACAAAGAACAGCTAAGGCTTGGCACCGAGACCCAGGAGACACCACTGCTGAAGGTGTAGCCTCTGCTGCAATGGAAATGCCAGGACTGAAGGGCCATGAAAAGAAACAGTTTTAGCAATGTCAGAGGCCAGGAGAGGACATTGGTGAAGGTGCAGCCTCAACTGCAGAGGAGATTCCAGTATCCTGGAGATGCCAGGACCATGAGGTGACCACGAGGAACAGCAGCAGGATTAGAGTGGAGCTGGCCTCAGCCTACAGGACAAGCTGTGTGTTACGGATGGCAGAGCCCGGAAGATCAAGTGAGCTTCAGATGCCAGACAAGGAGCTACAGCATTAAGGGGCACAGCGCGGGGTTTGGGTTTTGAGTAAGCATGATGTGTCCTATGCCTTGGTTCTTCTCTTGTGGAGTAAAATAGCATTTAACCTGTTTTCTAAGTCTCAAAATATTTGTTTATTGTAACAACTATTTTCATGGCATTCACTCAGAATCTCTTTGAATCAGGTTCAAATCTATAAAACTAAATCAGCCAGCATAAAGTACTTTTAAAAAGAAAAAGAATTCAAACCACCAAAAGATACACTATATATATATACATATATACATATATACACACACACACACACACACACACACACACACACACCAAATACAGAAGTGGAAGCTAACAGAAAAGACAACTAAGTAACAGGTGTCAGAACTCTCGGGACCTACCCACACTGTCCTTTCCTCCCTGCACACCTCAAGTAGGCCTGAGGGGTCACAACAGTCTTGGAAGGCTTACTTAAAAGGTAAAGACAATGACTGGGAATGTGTTTAAATGTCTTATAAATAATATTAACAAAGATGGTCTCAGTATGGTCTTGCTTCAGCCTCCTCCTCAAGCCTGCAGCCTGTGGATACCTGCAGCCTGTCTCTGAAGCTGGGCTCCCACTTTATAACACTGTGATCTATACAAGTGTTGCCTGAGGAAAAGAAAGAACTTAGCAGGATGGGTAAAGGCCCACAGCTCATTAGCTCTACACAGCATTGCTGTATTCTGATAATCCACCTTTTCAAGTGTCATTGCAAATGATAGTCTACCTCAGTGAGGTTTTTAATGCACAGTAGGAATGTCCACCTCTTGCATGACAAGTTAGTTCCCTGAATGGATTTTTCCTAAATAGAGCTGCTCCAGGGAAGGGCCATGTCTTACCTAAAGTATCCCGACCCCAAAAGAAACTCTATTATTTTCTGTGAAAAGACAGAAATACCAAGTAATCTGAAGGCTTTGTTTGTTTCTTTAATTACTTATTTTTGAGCCTGGGTCTCTCTATCTAGCCCTGGATGGCCTAAAGCTCACTATGCGGAGCAGACTGGCCTTTTACTCCTAGATTCACTTGCCTCTACCTCCAGAAGGGTGTACACCAGCACACGTAGCCTTGAAGCTTCCTGAACCTGCCATTACAGACACTGTCATCGTCCACAGAAAGGCAGCGCTGACCTAGGAGTGTTCTTAGCCAACTCAGAGCTCCAGGACCTGACACTCAGCTTCGGCAGGCCACATTCCTCACGGCTAGGCCAACTCTGAAGAACAATCTTGCAGTGGCTTTTCACATCCTCAAAGCTCTAGTTCCCTGTGAATGAGCCGGGGTAACACTTCTTCATTCCACAGCACCTGTACTTGGAATTCTTTGCTGGCATTAGCATTCTCACAATGGGAAAGCACAAATATTAGGTCTGAAGCAGAAGGTCTGTGAGCAGGGGAAGTTGTGAAGGACCTGCCGCTCACAGTTTCAAGCAGTTGAACTAATTGTTGTTCCAGAGCATTGGAAGAAGGGACCACGCCTGAGCAAACTGGAGAATGGCAGCAGAAGCCTTTGCTCAGCTGCTGAGTCCAAGGGCTGCACGGCATCCTTCAGCAGGGAACGGCTGAGTGGGCTAGTAACCAGTGAATGCCCACCACTGAGCTCTCCCAGCACCTCTGCACGTCTGTGGAGACAGCACACCAGGGATTCAGCACCTTGAACAGGCAGGTCTAATAGCCATTTGAAAAGCTGCCTAAGTCTCATTTAAATTGTCTACTGGCATTGGAAAGCAGCTGCATTTAATTAACTGCGCCTGATAAAAGGCTGTAGCGTTCCTTCCACATGAGTGTAAATCTTCTCAGTTATCAAAGAACCTCAGTATTTGTCATTCATTCTTAGAGAGTCACCCTCCCTACCTGTGACATCAGGCCACAGTAGGCCCACAAGAGGTGCTGCCATGGCTCTTGCCACACAGTGGAGCTGCCATGCAAAGGTGCCTGGAGGTGGCGTCCGACCATAGCAGGCCATGACTCTCCCAGCTACAGAGGTTTGGGAGGGCAGCCAGGCTCAGTGCCAGCTGTCACATGGTCCTGCTGTCCTCCAGCAGCCGTGCAGCCATCCAGTCCTCTTATCACAGCCTGGTGCCCTGCCCGCCCCTGCCTCTGCAGCTGCCTCAGCTCACTGACCTGCTTCACAGAGGGGTACCAGAGTGCCACAGTGGATAAGAATGACCGCAAACTCCAGGTCCAACCAAGGTTCCAAAGGGTAAGGTTCCACCAGAGACTAGAGATAACATCTTTGTGGAGAGTCTTCATGCCCAGAGTACAGGCTGAACTCCAAGGCCAGAGTCCCTGGACTCAAGGGGAAGAGCAGGCAAGGCTGAGAGGCAGCTGAGGAACAGGGAGCACACGCCTGGAGGTAGTATCTTAACCAGACTTCCAATTTTTTCAAGGCTGTGAATGCTATACTACAGTTTATACCGTGACGTACCCATGAGATCTTGGAGATACAGGCAAGGAGAATTATGGTTTATGGTGACATATTTTTGTGTAAGGCTAATAAAGGGTTCAACTATACTGGTGAATTTTTGTCAGCTTGAAACAAACGAGTTACAAGGGCCAAGAAGGCCTGAGTTGAGAGACTGCCTTCATCGGCCTGGCCTGTGGGCATATGGGTGGGACACATCCTACTGTGGGTGATGACACCCCTGGGCAGGTTGTATAGGAAAGCAGGCCAAGCAAGCCATGAAAACCAAGACCCCAGGAGCAGCATTCTTCCATGGTCTCTTGATTAGTTCCTGCCTTGAGGTTCCAGCCAAACGCTCCTGTCCTAACTTCCCCATGTGATGTACGATAACTCATCCCTCCGCAAGCTGCTTTTGTTAAGTCTTTTAGCACAACTAAAACAGAAAAGACTTGAACAGACTCATTATAATATCTATAACTATAATATATATCAAACTAGACATTAAAGACCTACATACACCTCCCCACATACAGCACACATCTCTAATTTCAAACAGTTTCATAAAAACACGTATTTCAAAGTATATGTGGCAGGTACCGTGGCGCACAATAGCACCCCAAAGGAGGAGGCAGTAAAACTGAGAGCTTGGGGCTAGCCTGAGCTACATACTGAATTCCAGACCAGTCTGGGCTATATACAAAAAACCCTGTCTCAAAAAATGGATGGGAAGAGAGGAAAGAGACAAGCCATGGTCAATGTCCACTTCACAGTCTAAGCATATGGACACTGCTGTGTGCGAGCAAAATACCATTATAAAATCACAGCACAGAAATGCACATTCTTTTGCTAAATATGCATACAGGACTAAGTTTAAACAGATTAAGTTAAGGAATTTAAAAATAAACTTAGGGGCTAGGCTGTAGCTCTGAGGTGCAACGTGTGCTTCAAGTGGGTAAGACCTTGTGTACAAACACCAGCATAAAAATTTTGTTGAAAATTAAGTGTATGTGATTTTAAAATAAAGAAGTTAATTTGTAACTTTTGAGGACATTGCATACTGGTTAATGTTTTAAAATAGCACAGAAAAAAAAA
>NW_022196894.1:91536878-91549934 GCF_008632895.1 Mastomys coucha
AAAAAAAAAAACAAAAAGGGGTCCATGGGGATGACCTATATCATGGATGTCACTCTCCAGGATCCATGGGGATGACCTATATCACGGATGTCACTCTCCAGGATCCATGAGGATGACCTATGTCATGGATGTCACTCTCCAGAAAGGAAAGCAGCTAGAGGACTGGACCAGGCTCTGACCAGGCTCCAGGGCCTCCTGACATCATGTTTTCACTCTGACAAGGCAGCTACTGCTGACATTCCTGATACAAGCTAAGCTCTAGTGTGCTGGGGCACACTCAGTGCACTACTGACGCTGTCCACTCCCAGGGCACAGGCCACGGAAGGCAGCACACCCAGCCCCTGGGGCTGGACCATCCTCAGACAGAGAGGCAGGAAGCCTGCAGTCCTGCCTACCTCCCTCACAGAGGCTTAGGGAGCGAGTACACAGGCCCTCTGAGGAGAGGTCATCTGTTCCCTGATGCTGGGCTAGGTGTCACACCAACTCCAGTCTGTATCAGCAGCAGGACTTCAATGTCTGTCACAGCAAGCTCAAGTTTCCTGGGCATAATCCTAACCAAACACATCCATTTGGTGAGAAATGGCTATAGATTTGATTCAGTTGATGTGAGCAAGCTAATGCGTGCACGCAAACACACACACACACACACACACACACACACACACACACACACACACACACACACACACACACACACACACACACACATACCCCACAAGCAGCAGGATCTGTCTTGGGCCTCAAGGATAAAGGAAAAGTCTCACCTGCAACGATGCTTTGCTCATCAGCCCTCTTCCTGTTCCTAGAAGAACCAAAACACAGAGGGTAAATCCTACTGCACCCGCAGATCCTGGCGACCCCTTAAACATTACACAGAGGGTAAATCCTACTGCACCCGCAGATCCTGGCGACCCCTTAAACATTCAACGGTGCCTCTCAGCCCCTCCCTCCCAGGGAAGAAGGGAACAGAAAGCTATTCTGGAAAATGACCTGGCCTCTCTGTGGTTTACATCTCCTGAGTGAAGCTGGGCTCTGGTCATGACCTAAGGACCTTGACACAGGACGACGCTCACACTGCTCTCCCAATGGCCGGTGGAGAACTCCATGTACTAAGCTAGGAATGTAACTTATGTCCATCCTTTGAAACATGAAAACACAAAGTTAAAGTCCTGTCCTTGGCTGGCAGTGCAGGTCACACTCATAAACCAGCAGAGACCTTGACCTTCCTGTGAATGGGTGTTGGTTCTGACAAATGAAGCCAGGGAAAGGGAGAGTCTTCATATTAACTGTTTTACAGCAGGAACCAGCACAAAACATTTCTCGGAACCTCCAACGTTACACAGAAACATTCATGGGGGATGGCAGCCCAGCAATCATCTGCCCAGCACTAGGTTCTCACTCGTCCTGTTGCCCTGGGGACAACTCCAGAGCAGCGGTGCAACCTTCCATGTCACCTTTAAACCCTCTGCCTCCCTGAACACATCCATAGTTCACTCTGGCCAAACATTCTGCCCTTATAATACACAACTGATTGATATTCAACCTGGTTGGTTTAATCACTACGTGTAACTAACTCACATGGAGCACCCTCAGGTGCATCACCTCACTCAGCCAGAGACACACAGAGAAATCATTTACCTTGGTAGCTTTAAGAAGTTAATTTATTCCAAATGAAGCTCCCTAGTGGCCAGTGGTACAGGGAAGAGCCAATAGCAATGCAGCATGCTGTGTGGTGAGCCAGTCCTTTTGGAAAGCATCTTGCTGTGTTCTGTAGTTACCTTCACCCAGCTGTGGCCTTGTCTGCAGGCACATGTCCATGGTGCACTGCCCAGTTCTGACAAACTGATTCCCAACTAATGTCAATCTAGCCCCCACAAGAAGCTATCAAGTTCCAGAGGAAAATGTAACCTGCTTCATTCAGTTCAGATGACTGGAAGCTCACCAAGCTGCTCCTCCATAGAAACAGATCCAAAAGACCCAAGGAACAAGACAGTGTTTGCTGAGGCCCCACCAAGGGTTCCTCTTCTGGAGCCACACACTCTACAGAAAAATTAATTCAACTTGTTGGCTGGAACATGCCTCATCCTCAGAAAACTACTTCCATGCTGTCCTGAGACAACCCCATCTGCACACAGTTCCTCAAGGGATATGGCGGAGCATCCGATCAGTATGCAGCACTGTGCATGTGAGGGCTCAGGTGAGATCTTCCCCTTAGGCTGAGGTTCCAGGGTACCAAACTCCTGCAGGCTGATAGCTAAGGCAGGCTGTATTGACTTCAAGGCTGACTTCCCCTTAGGCTGAGGTTCCAGGGTAAACAAGGGGATATGTTTCTCCTCAAGGTCACCAGCGGTCCTTGCCAGGTGCTTTGTTGATGTTGGTCATTCTGACTGGGAGGAGATGAAATCTCAACATCATTCCCAATTTGCTTTTCTGCAAGTGCTGATGAAGATGAACACTTTTTTACATTTCTTTACAGTCACTTGGGTTGGGGTCACTGATCCTGCCCGTCGGGTGGGTGTTTTACGAAGGTCAAAGGATCTCTGCCCCTCCCCGTTCCCGGACCAGGTGTGTAAGACCTTCTGTCTTTCCCTCATTGTTTTCCCTTTTTATTTATTTGTTTATTTATTCATTTATATGTTTGGAGACATAGCCCTAGCTTACCTGGACTCAGAGACTGGCCTGCCTCTACCTGCCAAGGGCCAGAGATAAAGGCATGCGCTGCCACACCTGGCCCGTGGCTTCATCTTACTTTATCTTTCTCCTTCTCCACATCTATTTTTCTTCTCATTGTCATTTCTTTCCATGGACCACCTCTCTTTGGACAGTCGAGTAAAGTACACACCAATGGCGACATAAGAAGCCCAATATACAGCAACAGACATGTTTCTGGAAGTGACACACCCCGTCCTCCCCGTGACTCTCACCTGGAAAGCAGGCAGGTACCAAGCCTGTGTCTTCAAACTTCCTTTCTTTCAGCCATTTTCTTAGCTCTATAAACTCAGGTCTGTAGCTCTCATTCACTGATAGGAGAGAAGAGGACACAGCACAATTAGCACCACTGGGTCAGCAGGCCAGCATTTCAAGGGTCCAAGTCTGATGAAGCAGATCAGACAGGCAGATCACAAAGGAAACAAGTCCTTCTAAAAATGAAAATGGTACAAGCTAAACAGAGAAGCCATTCACTAAACCATGATTTCAATGCATGCACAAAAATTCCTGATAAAATCGAATATCGGTATGGTAAACATTATCAGCAAATGAAAACAGTTCCCTAACATCCATACCCAGATAAATAACATGTAACACAAAACACAGGGGCATAGCTAGACAGCAGAATGGGGAGGGGCGGGGCATGGCAGAGTACTGCAGCGGAGATACAGCCCAGGGCTAGAATGTCTGCAGCTGCATACTCCAATCCCAGCACTGCCACTGAACTACCACAGCAACAGTGAAAGCTAAGTGACCTCCTCCGAAGATCGGGAACAGGGCAAGGTATAGTAGCTATTTAACCGGCATAGTAGCAGTAATAAATAAAAATATCAAATAGGAAAAAAAGCAAAATTACTTTCAGAAGATATAAATACAATCATGGAATATCTAAGAAGGCTATCAAAATGGCTACTAAAACAACAAATGAGTTTAGCAAATAAGATACAAATCAATACATAAAAAAAAATAATTGTGCCAGGTGGTGGTGGCACACGCCTTTAATCCCAGCACTTGGGAGGCAGAGGTAGGCGGATTTCTGAGTTCGAGGCCAGCCTGGTCTACAGAGTGAGTTCCAGGATAGCCAGGGCTATTCAGAGAAACCCTGTCTTAAAAAAACCACAAAAAAAAAAAATTGTATTTCCACATACTCGTAATTACCAAAAATTGAAAAATGCTATTAATATGAAATTCTTAACAGACCCAAGTATATATATATACATATATATATATATATATGTATATATATATATGTATATATATACACACACACACACACACACATATGTGTGTGTGTGTGTGTGTACAGGTATATGATGTATATGTGTACATATCCATCAAAAGCTATAAACACTGCTGAAAACAAGGGACACGTCATAAACATGACTTTTAGATCATGTTTCTTTCCAATATATCAAAGCTCTAGTGATATTTGGAAATGGACCTTGAAGTGCATAACTGGGGTTAAAGTCACAAGGGTGGTCCTTTTGTGACGGGACTGGTGGCCTTCTGAGAGGGGACATTTCTCAGAGTATAGCATGCACTTACTATGCATGAGGCCACAGATTTGACTGCCAGCACCCCTTTCCAACAAAAGTGGAAAGAACACAGACTTCCTTACCACCTGAGGACTGGGCGAGAACCAAGCTAGCCACAAGCCAGGCTGACAGCCCTTTCCAGGAACCAAGTTATCCAGGCCTTGATGTTACATTTCTCAACCTTTCCACCACAAGTTGTTCTATTTAAGCTAGCTGGTACATGCCATTCAGTGAAGGTACCCACCGTCAAACCTAAACAAAATTAGACTCTGATCAAGACAGATGGATATGTCATGGTGGCACACGCCTTTATTCCCAACACTTGGAAAACGAGGAGGAGCAGGAGTTCAAGGCTAGCCTCAGCTCCTGGTAAATTCAGGGCTTGGGCATATAGAGATCATGGTTCAAACTAGTAAAAAATGGATGGGTAAAACTTGAAACTATCAATATGGTAATAATTAGGTGTATATGTGCATATAATTAGTAGGCTAGGCATGGTGGCCCACACCTTTAATCCCAGCACTCAGGAGGCAGAGACAGGCAGACATCTGTGACTTTGAGGCCAGCCTGATCTATATAATGAGTAGAAGCACAGCCAGGGCTACACAGTGAAACTCTATCTCTAAAAAATATATATATATAAACAAACATACACACACACACACACACACACACACACACACACACATATATAGTTAAGGGGTGGAAAGATGGCTTGGTGGTTGAGAGCACAATTTCAGGGGACCCAACATTCTTGCAAGATATATATGCAGGCAAAACACCAATGTACATAAAATAAAAACAAATTAAAATAGCATATAGTGAAAGGACAATTAGAAATTAAAATACCAATTTAATGTAAAACACTAAAGGAGAAACAGAAAAACAAGAAGCAGATATTCAACACAAAGTAAACAAGACAAAGAATGGCAGATGCAAGAAAGCATCGAGCAGGCCACGGACAAGACCCAAGTATCTCGCACCATCGATCAGAGGTACTTTATATTCAGAGAGAGACCAGAGCAAAGGGATGGACAGACAGGAGGCGGCAAAGGGACAGACAGACAGAAGCAGAATCCCAGGGAAGAGCCACAGAGAATAAAGTAGAAACAGTGAGTAAAGCGCGTTCATCCTCTCACAGCGCGGAAGGACACTATTAAGAAGCATTCCTTAGGATGGCGTTGTTCTGAGCATCACGTGAGCAGGCCCTCCTCCACACATGGCCTCCTCCCAGGAGCAGCACCCTGTACCTCCTCTTGAGCCAGCGCTTCGCCTTCTCCTGACCCTCTCTGTTCTTCCTCTTCGTCTCTGCATGCTAACCCTGGATTCTCTGTGTCACGTTCAACAGAGAGTGAGAGGCTCAGCCTTTCCTCCAGCTGGATGAGAATCAAAGACCTTGGCACCTTTGAATATACAAACACTTATTTTAGTGAATGTTTTCAGGATTTTAAAATATATATATATTTATTTATTTTACGTATATATGAGTATACTGTAGCTGTCGTCAGACACTCCGGAAGAGGGCACAGATGGTTGTGAGCCACCATGTAGGTGCTGGACATTGAACTCAGGACCTCTGGAAGAGCAGTCAGTGTTCCTAACTGCTAAGCTATCTCTCCAGCCCCATATTTTTTTTTTTAAGGAAAAAAAAATCCCTTTTTTGAAAGCTTTGAACACCAAACTTTTTTATCTAGTGCTCAATTGGGATCCCTGAAGTAACAAGTCCCAGGTATGAGGGAGAGCCTCTAAAACAGTGGCTCTCAACTTGTGGGTCACACCCCTTGAGGGTTGCCCATTAGATAGTTTTCATATCAGACATGTACACTGTGATTCATAATGTAGCAAAAACACAGTTATGAAATAGCAGCAAAATGATTTTATGGCTGGGGTCACTATATCATCAGGAACTGTATTTAATGATAGCAGCACCAGGAAGGATGAGAACCACTGCTCTAAAAAGAGCAATCAAAACCATCTGGAGGCCCTAGCTACTAAAGTCTCACAGCTGATTTCCTAGACATAGCCTCTGAGGACTTGCACAGCTCAGTGCTAGTCAACATTTAATACAGTGCTACTTAACTGTGCTTAAGAACACTCAGGGGCTGGAGACACTGCTCGGTGGGTAAGAGCACAGTGCACATACAGTGCACAGAAAAAAAAAAAGGCAAAACATCCATGCACATAAAATGATAATTAATACAAAAAAATACACGGTCATTATGAAGCACCCATCAGCTCAGAAGTCTTAGAAGAAATCAATAAGCCCCACTCAGTGTAAAGTGGATTTTTAGACACTAGGATCCAAAGGTCAGAATAATTAAAATGGGCATTTGCAGTAGACTAAAGAGAGCACAAGCCAGAGATGACCAGAAGACATAAAATGACTGCTTCATTCCACATTAGCCTCTCAAAGGCCAAAAAGGAAAGATCCAGGGAACAGACAACAGTGTAGACCAACTGTAGAAATTAACAACAGAAGCAAATGCAAGCGTTCTTGGAAGATACACGCTAACATTTAAAACGATACAAGAAATACTGAATAAAACTAAACGTGAAGACAATTCTAATTAAAAAGTGGAAGGGGGCAGCTGGAGAGATGGCTCTGTGGTTAAGAGCGCATGGGGCTCCTGCAGATCAGGGTTCAGTTCCTAGCACCCACATGTGTAACTCCACTGCCGGGGGATCCAATGTCCTCTTCTAGCCTCCATGCATACATGTGGTGCGCAGACATATATGTAGGCAACATACCAATATACATAACATAAACCGCTTTGGGTCCTGCCTCTGAGCAAAAAGAATGGCCCGACTCTGCAACCAAACACCTAAAGAACATTATTTGAAATCATTCTTAAGAGGAGCCTTTTCTATCTGCATCCTACCCTGTACCGTATAGACGAACACTAAAGTGACATAAGTGATTTATACCTGTTTAACATGTACTATACCAACGGAAATGACTTTAAAATCCACTTCTTTAAAAAATTAAAAATTAAAATAAAAAATTTAAAAATTTAAAAAAAAAAATCGAAGGCAGAAAAGGAGCGCCCGCCAAACGGCGCAGGCAGTCTTAATCTACCTCAGCAGGAAGACTTGCTTTAGGAGTCAGTCCGGAGCCCACGTGTGGTGCGCAAGGACGCCCAGTCCCACCGCAGACCTGTCCCCTTGCTCGCCACCGGGGCCCCAGTGCTGGCCACACGCCACAGCGCCGTCCGGGCTCGCAGCCCGGGAACCTCAACCCACCCACACCACCCGCTCCCGCTAACAGACCCGGGACTCCGGGCCGCACACCACGCCTGCGCAGTAGTCGCTCTGGTCCTAACTTCCGGCCAGGGAGAGGTTCCACAAGCGCACAGGAAATTGGGGTCTGGAGCCAAGCAGAACTCAGAAAAGCCAACGGAACCCCGCCCCCGTTACCCAGGCAACGCCAGACCCACCGGAAGTGCTCGTGCTCGCCTTAGGAACCGCGGCGAAGCGGGTGTGCCGGTGCAGACCGCTCCCCCAGCAACGGAGAAAGCGGCTGCGTGCGGCGAGCTGGCGCCTCTGCCGCGCGCATGCGCAGCTCGCAAGCCTCCACAGCTGCGCCGTAACGCTACGAGCATGGCTGCTGACCCACGCTCCAGAGAGCCGACGGAAGTGTTTCCTCACCGTGTCCTTCCTTCCTCCGACTTCCTGGCCCCCGCCTCCACGCCGGCTTACTTGGTTCCCACCCTACCCTGCCCTGCCCTGCCCTCCAGCTGCCAGGACCCAGGCGGACCATTATCCCAGACAGCCTGTCCCCGCCTTTCCTCTCATCCACTGTAGAGGCATTTCTGTCATGTCCCAAGACTGTTACTGGAATTCCCAAGACTGTTACTGGAATTGTTGCGGTCAGAGTAAAAGTAAGAATTAGGCTTATAGGAAGAATTAAAAGACGAGAATTTAGACGTTCTCAAACAGTGAGGAGCAAGCTTTATTCAGAGAAGTGGATTTTCTAGTTGTAGCTGTGCAGGTCGCGATCCGGGCACAGGACTCTGTCACAGGCCAGAGATCAAGAAAAGGCTCGTTTCATGCTTTAAGCTGGAGTTTTTGTAGCAAAGGATGTGGAAGGGAGAAAGGGAGCTAGCTAGGGACAGAATGAAGAAGTTAGCTGGTTTTTGACATTACAACGTCTGTTGTCACTTTTTGCAACCACTAGCATAGATATCTGCTTTTTATTTCTACAATCTCCAAATAGTTAAGTTTGAATTCGATTTCAGGGCCTTAATTTTTTGGGGAAGGGGAGGTTATTTCCAGATCCTTTATATGCAAAGGATAGGGAGCAACTTCTGTCTGGCTACTTCCTGCTGACAGGGGGGCATCGTTTTCTCTGTTTCGGTCTGGGATGAATGTAAAAGAAGTACTATTTTAACTTTGACTAGTGTGATGGACTGAGTGATATCAGTGAAATGATCCGAGAGAAATTTCTCTTTAAAAAAAAAATGTTAAGGCTAGGCATGCACACGCCTTTTAACCCCAGCACTCTGGAGGAGAGGCAGGCAGATCCCTTAGTTCATCACTAGCCTGGTCTACATAGAAAATTCCAAGACAGCCAGGGCTCCACAGAGAAACCCTGTCTCTAGAGAAGATGAAAAAAAAAGAAAAAGGTTAAAAGGCAAAAGAGTCAGTGTTACATTCCCTCTTCACTTCAGTCATCCATCGGACTTCTGGCAGCCTCTGCATGGGGGCTAATACCTGGGAGCTAAGACAGATGCTCTCTGTTGACTGTCCTTCGTCTTTGAAGAAGCCACCTAAGTTTGCCCACCACCTGAGTATGCCCATCACCTGAGCACACCCACTGCCTGAATACACCAGCTGCCTGAAGATCTTCTGAACCTGGGGACTTTGGCACCTGAACTTTCTTTGTAGTGTAATCTAGAGACTTGTTTTCAGTTTCTCCTGTGACTATAAAAACCCTAGTTTATTCTCAGTAAAGTGGAGCCTTGATTGGGATGCAACTTGGCTTTGTGTTTTCTCTTTGCATTTCAAACCCTTTATTTCAGGTCCTTTATTCCCTCCTGGCTGAGTAGAAACTGCGGGCAGTTTCAAGTCAGGAGAGGATAAAGAGAAAAGGCTTGAGAATGGGGAGAAGCCTGGACGGAAGGACACTGAATTTTCAGTATCTGGTCCATGGACTGCTGGGCCTCATTAGACCACCTTTGATTGGTTGGTGTAAAAACCGGCATTGTCCCGTGAGGAGAATGTAGATGCCTCTGTGGGATGCTGTGAGGAGGTCAGTCCCTACCATGGTGGCAAAGAGTTAAGTTCATCTTGAATAGCTTTGATCTGACTTGAAATGTCTTTAACAGATTGAGGCAGTTTCTAAAGCAAGGAACAAATAATAAACCTAGAATGATCAGGAGGATCCTAGCTTGGCTCCCAGTAAGGTGGGTGGGGAAGCTTCACGGTGTCCTAATTGTCATTCATTATGCTCTTCTGCAGCTTTGTTTTTTTAAGACAGCAGGACCGGTCGGTGGTGGTGCACACCTTTAATCCCAGCACTTGGGAGGCAGAGGCAGGCGGATCTCTGAGTTCGAGGACAGCCTGGTCTACCGAGTGAGTTCCAGGACAGCCAGAGCTATACAGAGAAACCCTGTCTCAAAAAAAAAAAAAAAAACAAAAACAAAAAAAAAAGACAGCAGGACCTTCACTACCTCAAGGTTCCATATACGCCACAAACTAAACCTGAGTGACTCTGGTACTGAAATAATTCAATGAACATCTGTCTCACTCCAGCAACAGAAGAAAGTACCTGGTGGTATAGAAATTGCAGACCAAATAGTCACTGGTATAAAAGAGAATACCACAAACTGCTAAGTTATCCTGAATGACAAAGTAGTTGTCAAGATTCTGCACAGTATGACCTCACCTATGTAACACTGCTGAGCACCAAAGAGATTGGAGGGGTGTTTGCTACAGAAAGACCAACAAGAAGGATCCTTGTGCTGATGCAGTGCTTTGTGTCTTGACTATGATGGACACAAAACCGAAAATGCCAATGAAATCATGTAGAATAGATAAATTTACCTGAGACCACAAAAGAGAAGTCTGAATAGAATTGGAAGCTCGTCTTTCTGTTGATACATGATATTTTACTACAGTTTTGTAAATACGTATAATTTCAATATTATTTCTTACAATTCCATGAGATTCTTGAAGTACCTCCATAAAAATGTCAAGGGATGGATGCTAGGGATCTCTCAGCTGTTAAGAGCACTGCTTACCTAGCTCAAGAGTTTAGATTTTAGTATAGTTTAAAGTTGAGCTGCCTTTTTTATGTAGACATTGAAAATACTTCTAAAATTAAGTAATTTGGATACCTTAATTAGTAGATGCTCTCTTACATACCTATTAAAAATGCCGAACACTGATAACATTTGAATATGTTCAAATTGATTGAGATAATATTGTATAGGTTGAGTGTGTATGTATCTAGGATCTCAGCCCTTGAGGCAGAGACAGGAAGATCAGGAGCTCAAGGTCATTAGTTATAGATAAAGTTTGAAGCCAGCCTGGCTACGGGAGACTCTGTGTCAAAAAAGCAAATAAATAAATAAAGGATTATGCTTAATAGTTTTCATTTAATTTTATTATAACTTATTTCAGATGTATCCTTTTATTATGCATTTTTATAATAAATTTTAAAGTTGAAAACTGTTATAAAAAAAAAAAGAGCACTGCTTACTCTGATGCCCAGCCACCACGTTGCAGCTCACAACCTTGTGTGACTCCAGTCTGTGGGACTGAAGCCCAATGCCCTCTTCTGGCCTCTAGGCATGCATACACATGGTATACAGACATACTTTCTATCAGAGCACATACACGGGTTTTGCCTCCCATAATTACATGGGCTCCAAGGATTGAATACAGGTTGCTGGGTCGTCAAGGTCCTTGTCCTCACTTGCTGAGCCATCCCACCCTGGGCAGCACTTTTTCTGATTATTAAAGCTTGTTAACAACTGACTATATTAAAGTTTAAAGTTAAAGTTACAAATGACTTGGAGTTAGACATATCTGAAGGGAGAGATACCCCAGTCTCTAAGGAATGGTTCCCGCCCAAGGACTACCCATCAGGTTTGCTTTGGTGTCCTAAGAGGTAAATTCAACACAAATACCGATTCCTCATCATTTTCTTCCGTTTGTCCTACAATTCAAGTTCCTACGGCTTAAGTTGCAGCTTTTTTTCCGAGACAGGTTCTCTGTATAGAACTCACTCTGTAGACCAGGCTGGCCTTGAACTCAGAAATCCTCCTGCCTCCCACGTGCTGTGATTAAAGGCCTGCGCCACCACTGCCAAGCGCTTTACTTCTTTATTTTAAACAGCAGAATGAATAGGTACAGAGGTCCAATATGCAAGTTGGGGAAAACAATGCAAAATTCATACAGTGAAGGGGACCTAGTAACATGGGCAAGCTGGATGCATGATTGCCAGGTGGACCGCTGAGCACCCTCACTCCAGCCTTCTCCTGCGGTCTTGCCTGCCTGGCTGCTGTCTTCAAAACTCCTTAAGGAAAAACCTGAGATGTCAATCATGTGGCCTTGCCATTTCCCTGCCTGGTTTGTAATCCCCCAACAGCGTGATGTAAAATCGGTAATAACAATCAGACACCTTTCGTTACATGGAAAACTTTTATAAAAACAGCTGGAGTTCAGGGAAGGGAAGCCACTTCCTAGATATACAGCAATTTGACAAGAGGACACATAAAGAAAAACAGGCAAGACCAACCACCAGAATCCAGCCTAGCCACGACACCGGTGGGGGAGGAGCTTGGACTGCGCATGCGTGCTGGGGCCGACACGATCGACTCCAATTTTAGCCCCTTAGAAAACAAGTCTAAACTGCTTCCGAGCTGCAGTTTGCCCCAAATTCCTTGGTCTCCGACAGTCTCCTTACACACACGCAGTCATGACTTCTGGCAGACCCGTGGCGCTGGTGACCGGAGCTAACAAAGGAATCGGATTCGCGATCACTCGTGACCTGTGTCGGAAATTCTCCGGGGACGTGGTGCTCACTGCACGGGACGAGTCGCGGGGCCACACTGCGGTGCAGAAGCTGCAGGCGGAGGGCCTGAGCCCACGTTTCTATCAGCTGGACATCGACGACCCGCAGAGCATCCACGCACTGCGCGACTTTCTGCTCAAGGAGTATGGAGGACTGGACGTGCTGGTCAACAATGCAGGCATCGCCTTCAAGGGTAAGCCAAGGGGTGTGGAGAGGGAAGGTGGCTTCCCCAGAACCAGGTGGGGGCGGGGGGTGGGCTGTGCCTCTCTGGGAGCATTCCTAGGACCAGCAGCACTATGCTGTAGGACTCTGAAACAGATCCATGGAGAAACGGGAGAGGATAGGGGCGGCAGGAATGTAGGAAAGCAAAGCCTTAATGGTCTTCATCTTTTCTAGGTTTCCCACACTCAGTTGTTAAGTAATTGGCTTGGCAATACTTAAGTGGACCTCTATCTGATACTGAAATAAACAAGAGATTGAGGGGAAGGAAGGAGAAGAGGGGAACTGTGTTACATTAAGATCCTGATAAACAAACTTCATCCAGCCTCCCCAAATGGTGGTGTCTTTCAAAAACGACAGAACATTGTCAGATGGACAGTGAGGCAGAGCTGTAACTAAAGACAGACTGTACTTGGAGGTGGATCTCTAAGGATCTGGGTTAGGTCTTTACATTTTCACTCAGCTAACCTGGTTCTCTTTCCCCCTCAAAGTTGCTGACCCCACCCCTTTCCACATTCAAGCAGAGGTGACAATGAAAACCAACTTTTTTGGTACCCAAAATGTCTGCAAGGAGCT
>NW_022196894.1:91558325-91561289 GCF_008632895.1 Mastomys coucha
AGGAAATTCTGTGGGTGAAGTTGTATAACTACGTCCATTTTAATTCATATACATGGAAAATCTTAGACTATTTTTTTTTCATGAAATACAAACCACTTCTCCATGTAGTCTCAGCCAGAAGTTTTATTTGAAAATGTGTCTTCCAAAACAAAGCCCGTTCTTAGTTGAAGGCCCCTGGATCATATGCCAACATGTTGTGTTTTATAGTCTTTCTATAGTAGCCTACACAGCTATTGTTTTTCCATCTGGATGTAGAGAAACACCATTGGACATTAGGCTGGTGAAAACCGACTATGTCCTGCTGCCCACTATTGCCCTACACGTGCCTGACATCGTTCACCAGCCTCAACCACAGACCCTCTCATGTAACCCTGTGCTGGCTCCCCAGCCTTGTCCTGGGGTAAACCCATCTTTTTATAAGAGTAACAGATGTCTTCGATGGTAGGTATGCATGCCTGCAACCGAGTTGGAGGCCAGCTGGTCTAAAGAAAAAGTTTCAGGATAACAAGGGCTGTATGCAGCCACTCCGATGATCGAATCCAGTACGTGCACAGTGGCAGAGATAGACTATTCTACTGCACATGTGCCCATCCCAAGCGGGCTCATGCAAATTAGGTGTCTCCGGAGCGGGTGTATGCTAATGAGGTGATTGCCAGGGAACCAATCCAGGAGGACTTGAGAGCTCAGACTTGGGTATATAAGGGGCGCTCTCCAGGCAGTCAGCGGCCATTCCACACCACTCCACTGAAGCAAGAGCAGCGGCAAGAGGCGAAGCAGGAGCAGCTGCGACTCCACAGAAAAAGAGCAGCGACTACTATGCAGAGACAAGAGCAGCAGCGGCTATTACGCAGAAGAAAGGGCCTCCGCCACCGGCCGCCACCACCCATTCTACAGAAGAGGGAAGAGCCGTAACACTTAAAAGAGCCATAACACTTAGGAACCTAAGAGAGCTGTAACAGTTGGGTACCTAGGAGAGCTGTTAACACAAAAGAAAATTTCCTGAGAAAACCATCAAGAGAGAAAGTCTCGGTGTTTGATCGATATTGCTGCCATCCGGGCAAGCAAGCGGCCATTACAAAGGGCTACACAAAGAAACCCTGTCAGCAGACAGACAGACACACACACACACACAAACACGCACACGCACGCACATGCATGCACAGGCAGACAGTCAAAGGATGACCTTAGACACAGGAAACCCATCAAGGTTGCCCTAGCCTCTCCTCTCAGCATCCTGGGAGCTAACAAGGCAGCATCAATATTCCCAGGACCATGCCATGTAGAGGTTAATGTGGCAGCACAGGCTGAGATTCTGTGTGCCCTTCATTGCATACCCCGAATGTGTTTTAGAACCTGGAGACAAATGAATGTTTCTCTGCTCTCCAAAGGAGTCCTATCCCTTACATATTCTGCAAATACACTCTCCTGTACAAGCCACCCCAGGAAAGGCTGGCTGACTGGCTGGCTCCCGAGGTAGTATTCTTTAACCATTGTCCAAACTCTTTTTTCCATAAATGCTCTATCATATGTTCATCAGTAAATATGTATCAAATACCAATTTTGTTTCAGGCCCTGTTCCAAACACTGGCATTGCAAAGAGGAATGAGACCTTGGTCTCCTCAGGGATTTCAGAAGTCAGGGGAGGAGAGATCCCAGATCAGAGCAAAGCTTAGCTCTGCCACCTCCTGGACAGCAGTTAGATAGGAGAGCCCTCCTCCCAACCCAAGAGCACAGCAGGACTCTGTGCTCCCAAAAGCTGCCAGGGGTTAGAGCTCAGGGCTTTCCCAGTCCTGGACAGAGAGGAGAGAAACAGAAGATCAAAGGGAAACAAAGCATGCCAAGAGACATTGGGAAGGAGGGACTGAGAGAACTGATAGATCTTACACAAAGATCCTCAACTCCCTGAGTACACTTCTCCTCCCTGTTTTAGAAATAACATCTGGCTCCATTACCCATGTGACTTCAAAATCAGAGTCTCCAGAGTTCTCAGTGAGAGGTCAGTGAGATGGAAGGGTGCTGGATTGACAAACTGAGATAGAGCAAGCTCATAGAAGAGTCCAAAGGGATGCTCTAGACTAGGAAAGAACTTTTTCTACCCAAAGCTTATTCAATACAGTTGTGTTAGTATGCTAATTGGGAAATTTAACACAAATTTCAATTCCTCATCATTTTTCTGCCTGGTCGTCCTACAATTCAAATTACTATGACTTTAGTGACAGCGTTATTATTTTTTTCAACACTGGAAAGAATATGTACACCTGGGGAAACAATGGAAAATGTATAGAAACACGGAAGAAGATGAAGTCTCATGGGCAAGCAGAATGCATGATTGACAGTTAGATAACTGAGCACCTTCCAGCCAGCCTTCTCCTACATTCTTGCCTGGCTTCAAAACTCTGTAAGGAAAAAGCCTACTTCGCTGTTCTCGTGGCTGGTTTTTAACACCCAAAAGACCGTTGCCTACTCTGAGATAACAGACAACCTGACACCTTTCTTTTCATGGTAAACTTTTATAAAAACAGGCTGAGTTCTGCAGGGGTGGGATGGTGGAGTGAGCAATCACCTGGAAAATAAACACCAGTTTTCAGAAGAGCTTCCAAGGACAATTCCACTGTGTGGCAACTGACCCACTTGTTGTCCTGGCTTAGATTGCACAAGCATGCACAACCCATAGTTCCCCAACCCCTTCCCACTCACGCCACGGCCCAATGGCCCGCCCAACTCCAGGCACCTAGAAAACCAATGGGAAGACGCTGCCCATGCCTCCAGCTTCGGAGTTTGCCCCACGTTCATTGCTCTCTAACCACATCCCTACTCACACCCAACCATGTCGCCCCACAGCCGTGTGGCCCTGGTAACTGGAGGCAACAAGGGCATCGGATTCGCGGTGACGCGTGACCTGTGTCGGAAATTCTCCGGGGACGTGGTGCTCACTGCACGGGACGAGGCGCGGGGCCACACTGC
>NW_022196894.1:91567290-91572923 GCF_008632895.1 Mastomys coucha
AGCAAAATGCAAACACACACAGGGAATCTGAGACAAACACAGACACACACAGACAGGCACACACACACCAAACCAAACCCTCAGCTGGAGAGATGACTCACTGACTGAGAGCACTGGCTGTTCTTCTAGCAGACCCAGGTTTCATTTTTCCACACCACATGGCATCTCACAACCATTTGTAACTTCAGTTCCAAGGTTTTCTTTTCTTTTTTTTTTTTCTTTTTTGTTTTTGTTTTGTTTTTTCGAGACAGGGTTTCTCTGTATAGCCCTGGCTGTCCTGGAACTCACTGTGTAGACCAGGCTGGCCTGGAACTCAGAAACCCACCTGCCTCTGCCTCCCAAGTGCTGGGATTAAAGGCATGCGCCACCACTGCCTGGCTTCCAAGGTTTTCAATACCCTCTCCAGCATTGCATCACAAAGTAGTGAACAAACATACATGCTGCAGAATACTCATATGAAGGGGAAAATGTTCACACAAACTATACAACAATAAACAAAACAGAAAGTGTTTTTAATTATAAATATACACATAAATATATGCATACATATATAAATTAGTGATGTCAGGAAGAGTTACCCAGAATGCCTGCAAGTACACAGACAGCTATCTTCTTCCCTGTCACTACAAACAAAGCAGGGTGTGCTGCTCAGGCCAGACCAGGGCCAGCTCCTCCATCTCTCCACACTCTCAAACCATGCATTCTGTTTCCCACTAAATGTTTACGGGAAAGCATGCTGCAACCACACTCTAGAAGGATCTACGTCTTCCTTGTTGTGTTCTCTGGCCACTGATTAAAGATAAAAATCAACAGTGGAAAGAGCTGAAAAACCCAAGTAGTTGGGAACAGGATACCACATTCTTGACATCCTTGTTCAAAAGAAACAATGTTTTCAGAGGGGACTGAGGGGCAGAAGGGATGTCTCATCATTCCAGCGGGTGCTGAACATGCAGAGTGCCACGCCTACTCCAGTGCAGTCTTGTGACAAGCCCAAAAATTTGCCAAAGACCAGAGGAGAAAAAAGCTTCAAAGGAAGACAGTCTCTTGGAGTTCATTCGTGGCATTCCCTAACTCAGAGGTAGCCCAGATATGTCCTTGCAATGGTTGATGGAAGGACTCGCATGCTAGGTACCCACCAAGATATGATTAACTAATAGCTAGACAAAATTGGACATTGCTCTCTGACCTATACCAATGTTGCAACATCTTAGCGGAAACCCCGGCTTAGAATTTCATAGATAATGTTACCTATCCAGACTAATTGCCTTTAGCATTGTGGGTAGGGCATTGAAGCTTACAGAATGGGAGACTTATTCCAGGGCAAGGTCAAGTAGAATCCTCATTTTCAGCTGCATAAGGCAGCTGAGCCACTCCTAGGAATTAGCAAGAATGGAACCCCCTGGTACATGCCTTTACTAGCCCAGAAGATTAGCCTAGGATGGGCAGGAACTTGATCAGAGTGCATGTGTGAGACAGTATATGGAGGTTAGCAGTAGAGCATTCGAGATAGAGATTCAAGCCTCATGTGGTGCGCACCCCTCCACCCCCCAGGGCCCAGAGCACTCAGGCCCTGGGGAAGGGGGTTGCAGCGCCTTTCCAGAAGAGGTGGCTGCTTTAGACCCAATGTGTGTCAGGGGGCCTCAGATGTACCCTGATCACTGAGCTGCCAGATTTTTCCTTTCTCTTTTGTAATGACTGTAAAAGTCTGATGCCATTTTTGAGAAACACACTCAGATTCAGCACTTCCTTGTGTTGACTCTGTTTGTCACTGGCCGAATTTTTTGCCCACCCGACCAGAGCTCTACTCATCCAGTGGAACAAGAGGTTCCCACAGCAACCCAGTGGGTGGCAGCAGAGGACATGAGTTCAGTTCCTAGCACCTGTGTCAAGTGTCACACAGCACCTGTAACTCCAGCTTCTGAGGATGTGATTCTCACTTCTCCACTCTGCAGTACCTGCCCTCATCTCTCTCTGTCCTCTCCACAACACCTCTCTCTCGCTCTCCCTCCTCTCTCTCTCTCTCTCTCTCTCAAACACAACACACACACACACACACACACACACACACACACTCACGCACACACTCATGCAGACACACACCTCTTAAAATAAAATCTTAAAAATCAGGGCAAAATGAAGTATTTTTTAATTACATCATTTCACAGCAAATCAAGAATGTCAATGGAAAAGTACTTGCAACCTTCCACGACCTAATGCCTTCTATGAGAGAAAGAGAACAGTCTCAAATCAAGGATCAGTGGTCTCCCAGAAAGAGTAAAAACAGAAGAGGAGACAAGCAGGAGAAAGGACATCTCCATGGTCAGAGAAGAACCCAACAGCACCACAGGAGAGACAAAGAGGATGTCTATTACACCAAGAACCGACTCTTTCATAAACACATAGGTGACCTGCAGCCAATGTGTCAGGGAAATACAGGAAAGGCAGGAATTCTCAATGTCGGGACTGCAGAGGCCACAGCTCTACAACTCTTAGAGGAAAATGGGGAAGGCATGTTGTGAGCAATTTCATGTCACAGGACAAACAACTGAGGGAGTCATGCAAAAGTCTGAACAACACTCAAGAAAACTTAGAAACATAAGGATTCTCCTCTGAAATGAAGCTCCTTCTCCTTCAACTGAACCAAGGTGACCCAGAGAGCCACAGCAGGTCACAAGGCCGAGAATAGGTAGGGGCATGTGGTGCCAGCCCCAACTGATAAATCTACAGCACAATCTCTACACCTAGGGCTTGGGAGAAAGACTGTTTAAGGCAGAGGTCCAGAGTGTCTGCTGCTAGATGGTACCATCTAGATCAGGACATGGATACTGAACGTGTGAAATCTCAGCAGCATGATTGCCTCAATAACACCTGGCTAAGGTAAGCATCAATTGACGAGTCAGCATGGATAGGGAAATTTCACATGGTCCAACCTCTAGATAAAGAGCCACAGGCAGTCAATGAGGACGTACAGGTTACTCTTCTTTAGGGACAAGCCCACGATAGGTGATCCAATCCAAAGTGGCCAGCCTTAAGCATGTGTGCACATCCACCACACTAATGAGTTCAGTAGGCTCAGTGTGTGTTTGTGTGTGCATATGTGTATGAGTCTATGTATGTATATATGTCTTTTGGAGGATGTGCATGTAGGTGGTAGGTGTGTGTCTGTGTGTGTGTGGAGTGTGTCTGTGTGATACGTGTGTCTGTGGAAGAGGTGTGGGGGGTATTGTGTATGTGTCTGTTTGTATGCTTCTGTATGTGTGTATGTGTCTGTGTGTATACAACGATAATTACAAAAGGAGGAATGATAAACTTGAGAGAGAATGGGACAGCAGGAGGAATTAGGAAGGAAGTAGGGGCAGAAATGATGTAAACACATACTCATATATTAAATTCTCAAAATCAATGAATTTTAAACATGAGCTTCAAATATTCTCTAAGTAAAAAACAGGAATGTTGGCTGTGACATAAAGGCAGCCACACACAGATGCCCACCTTCTTTACCTCACCATTGGCTTGATTTTACAGGATGACAGAGGCAGAGGCAGGTGGCCAAGATCTGCTTGGAAAAGCCTGAGTCACGGTGAGGTTGAAGTTATCCTTGGGACAGCCACTTGGCCTATACCTCAGAGTAGGTGGAAGAGTTTAATTGCACAAGGACTCCAGGGGGGTCCCTTCCAGTACACTTGTGATTGGTGGACACGCAATGCATGGGAGAACCCCATATATAACTTATTAACTGATCTTGGGCACACACAAATTTCCCCCAGAGTCCAGTGAATGCCTTCACACAGGTAAAACTTGATAAATATACTCTTCCCGCAGAGGCATGCTAGGAATCAGATCAAGAAAGGGGTCCCGTCCACAGACTGTATTTAATTTTTATAAAGACTATTTGATTCTGCAGATCCCAGTGTGAAAGTCACTCCCCCACGCTCAGTGCTCTGGATGAAGTGAATCATTTACTACCCAAAGGGAGAAGAGCTGCAACTCTCCTCAGAAGTGTGAGAGAACCTACGCAGCCCCAGACTACAGCACTAAGGGTGGCCAGCAGAAGGCACTGGGACAGAAGGAGAGGGTGGCCAGCAGAAGGCATTGGGACAGAAGGAGAGGGTGGCCAGCAGAAGGCATTGGGACCAGGAGAGGCAGACTTTTCACCAGTAGGCGGCCTAGAACACACCCCCTGGCACCTCCCTCTGTGAACACATTGCTTCAGCACCTTTTTTTTTCTTTTGCCTTTACTTTTTTTTTATCCCATTTCCTTCTACCTTATTTTGTGCTTAGCAATCTTTTTTTTTTTTTTAACTTTTCTGTGTTTGTACATTTTTAATTGTTATTCCTCTTCTACTTTTCTGAATTTTTTTCAGCTGGGATTCATTCCTTTTCTTTCTAGGAAACAGTTTCTAAGTGACATTTACTCTATGTTGTCTGCATGTGCACATGTGCACGTGGCCTGCATGTAGAAATCAGAGGTCAACTTGCAAGAGTTGGTTTTCTCCTCTCACCATGTGGGTCCCAGGAATGAAACTCAGCTCTTCAGCCTGGCAGCAAGCCTGGCAGCAAGCACTTCTACCTGTTCAGTGAACATCACTCAACAATGGCCCTTAATGAAATGGCTTCAGCTCATCAATAAAGGGATGCAGACTGATTGACAGGTTAGAGAGACAAACAAAGAAATAAAACTCACAAGGCTCAACGATGCATTGACTTCAAGAAGCACACATCCCTGGTAAAGACACAAGCTGAGAATCACAGGATGGGGAAGGGACCTGCAGTGACTGAAGGCTAAGAACAGGGTACCTTAGCTATCTCTCCATCTAGTAATCTAGACTTCAAACCTAACTAGTTAGAGGAGATAAAGACCACTACATATTAATCAAGGAAGCTCTTCATCAAGATGATATACTGACTAGAAACATACGTGCATAAAGTATTGGGTCTCCAAATTTAATGAAACAAAACTAGTGAGCATGTAGGGACAGACAGGTCATGTTCCCATCACAGCAGATACGATTAAAGTCAACACTCTACATAGGACATCTAAACTACAAATCAGCCAAGTATCCTCAGAGTTATTCAATAACACAGGTCAAATGGACTTCAGGGATATGTAAGAATATGCCATCCAGAGACAGAAAACCTACTCCTGACCAAAGAGCTGCTGACAGGTGATAGCATTGGAGTGTGTGCCACCCCCGACTGCCTGGCCACAAACTCTAACACGAATTCCAGGGAATCCAACTCCTCTTATGGTCTCTTCAGGCACCAGGAACACACACAAATGTAACACATATGTAAATGCAGCAAAATACCTACATATATAAAATAAAAATAAATACTTCTAAAAGTTACCCAATTGTCTGGGAACTGATCAACAATCTCTTTATTGAAACATGAGTCTTAGAAGAAATGAGGGAGTACATATTTAAATTCACAGAATCAAAGAAAAATGAAATCAGAAAATCTGAAACCCTTTAGAAGACAGCTAAGGGAGTTCTAAGAGACAAATATATATTGCTATCTATTTATACCTAAATTAGACAGATGTCAAATACATAACCAAATGACGTGTCACAGACCCTACAAAGACAAGACCAGCAATCAAGAGCAGCAATAGCAATAAATAACAACTTACT
>NW_022196894.1:91574446-91575792 GCF_008632895.1 Mastomys coucha
AGGAAATTCTGTGGGTGAAGTTGTATAACTACGTCCATTTTAATTCATATACATGGAAAATCTTAGACCATCTTTTTCATGGAGTACAAATCACTTCCCCATGTAGTCTCAGCCAGAAGTTTTATTTGAAGATGTGTCTTCCACAAAACAAAGCAACAACAACAATCCCCTTCCTCAGTTGAAGGCCCTTGGATCCTATGCCCACTGTGCTTTCTATTCTTCCTACAGTAGCCACTGTCTGTATTATTATTAATAGTTTCTATTATTCCTATGCAGCCACTGTTTTCCCTCCTGGAAGCACAGAGGAACAAATAGACATGAACCCAGTGGGAACTGACTGTGTCCTGCTGCCCACTATTGCCAGGGAAACATGCCTGGCATCATTTACCAGCCTCAACGGCAGACCCTCTCAGCTAACCCTGGACTGGTTCCCCAGCATTGTGCTGGGAGAAAAAAATGTTTTTTTTTAAATATATTTATTTTATGTATATGAGTACACTGTAGCTGTCTTCAGACACACCAAAAGAGAGGGCATCAGATCCCATGACAGATGGTTATGAGCCCCCATATGGAACTCAGGACCTATGAAAGAGCAGCCTGCTCTTAACCTCTGAGCCATCTCTCCAGCCCTAAACTCACCTTTTTGTAAGAGTAATAGATGTCTTCAGTGGTAGGTGTGCATGCGCGTAACCACAACAGTGACAAAGGCCAAGGCAGAGGAGAGAGTTTGAGATCAGCCTGGTCTGCAGAGTAAGTTCCAGGATAACAAGGACTACACAAAGAAACTCTGTTGAGAGACAGACAGACAGACAGACAGACAGACAGACACACACACACCCCCAATAGCATGCTGCATAATCTAAGATAACAGACAACCTGACATGTTTCTTTTCATGGTAAACTTTTATAAAAACAGCCCGAGTTCTGCAGGGATAGGATTGCTGAGTGAGCCACCATCCCTCAAATACACACCAATTTTCAGAAAAGCATGCAAGAACAGTCACCAGTTTGTGACAACTGCCCCACTTGTTGGTACAACTTGAATTGCTCATGATCGCTGAGCACACAGCCACGCCCCGTGCCCCTTCCCCCACCTCCAACTCCAGGCGCCTAGAAAAGCAGTCTCTAGCAGCTGTCCAGCTGTCTCCAAGCTGCAGAGTTTGCCCCAGGTTCCTTGGTCTCCGACAGTCTCCTTACACACACGCAGCCATGACTTCCGGCAGACCAGTGGCGCTGGTGACCGGAGCTAACAAAGGAATCGGATTCGCGATCACTCGCGACCTGTGTCGGAAATTCTCCGGGGACGTGGTGCTCACTGCACGGGACGAGGCGCGGGGCCACACTGC
>NW_022196894.1:91577896-91578528 GCF_008632895.1 Mastomys coucha
GATCACATTACATTTCTCATGAACTGCTCTAATACCTCAAGTCTTTGCATAGCAGATAAATGACCACTCGTTAAATACACACCGGTAATAACAAGGGAGCCGCTTTGGAAATGTGAGTCTCTGGTATAGAGTTAACTAAGTATGGCTCTCTCAGAACTCCTGTCCTCTCCCCCTCTTCCCCTCTGGACCAGACCCCATGGTTATCTGGCTTCTCTGCTCACACAAACCTCAAAGGCAAGAAAGCAGACTGTAAGCTACTTCACACTTGTTCTGTGCATCCCTGTCTCAAATGGAAGCTTCTGATCTAATGTCTCACAAAATGGAAAGTGCTGCTCTTGTATATTCATCTATACATGGTGATGTGGTTTTAGGCAGAGTGGTGAATGTGTCAAGCAAGGCAAGTCTTAGTGCCCTGAAAACCTGTAGCCCAGAGCTGCAGCAGAAGTTTCGAAGTGACACCATCACAGAGGAGGAGCTGGTGGGGCTCATGAACAAGTTCGTGGAGGATACAAAGAAAGGAGTCCATGCTAAAGAAGGCTGGCCTAGTACTGCATATAGGGTCAGCAAGATTGGGGTGACAGTCCTGTCCAGAATCCATGCGAAGAAACTCAATGAGCAGAGGAGAGGGGACA
>NW_022196894.1:91579853-91582978 GCF_008632895.1 Mastomys coucha
ACAGGAAGCAAACACATAGTTTGGGGGGTTTCTTCTTTTGTGTGATGTGTATGTGTGCTGTCATGTGCCTACACAGATGTGTATGTGTGTGTTCATGTCCACATACATGAGAGCCTCACTGGTCATTCCTCAGGTGTTGGGCCCTCATCTGGTTGATTTTATGTTTCTTATTTTGTTTCAAAGTTAGATTACTTGCTACACTAGCAGGCCAACTAGCCTCAAGGATCTTCTACCTCTGCCTCTCCAGACTTTGGATGTGACTTTTCATATGCTTGGGCCAAGGAGTACCAATTTTAGGAGGTGTGGCCCTGTTGGAGTAGGTGTGTCACTGTGGGTGTGGACTTTAATACCCTAGTCCTAGCTGCCTGGAAGTGAGTCTTCCACTGGCAGCCTTCACATGAAGATGTATTACTCTAAGCTCCTCCTGCACCATGCCTGCCTGGATGCTGCCATGTTCCCGCCTTGAAGATAATGGACTTAACCTCTGAACCTGTAAGTCAGCTCAATTAAATGTCTTTATAAGACTTGCCTTGGTCCTGGAGTCTGTTCACAGCAGTGAAACCCCAACTAAGATAGGGTTAAAGTCTATGCCATGGGCCCTGGGTTCTGACCCAAGATTGTAAGGCAAGCCCTTCGCTGACTGACCTAACTCACTCCTCAGCCTGCGTGATGCCTTCTAGACTATATTTATTCTTTCACTTTTAAATCTGCTGAAATCTTTCCATCCTTGGGAGAGGCTAGGAAGCAGCTACTGATTTTTGCTCACCTTTTTATCTGTTGAAAGATTTTCAACCATGGTGAAAAGCTATGATGGTGCTCAGTTCGCAGAGTATAAGCCAGTATGCCTGAGGCCCTGGATTTGGATCCCTAAAACAAATAGGGTGAGGAAGAAATTCTCACCTTTACGTACTAAATGCATGAGCTAAAAAAAGATGTGTCAAGGTGCCTCTATCACATTGACTATCAAGTCAGGAAGATAACAACAACATATATGTCATCACTTAAGTTTGCAAACCTGCCAAGTGTGTGAACAGGCATAGTATATGCTGTTGTCCCACACTGCCACTGGGGATGACACAATCCCTAGAATTAAGAAAACTCATTTTTACTGTCATCCAAGGAAGCCTCAGTGAGCATCAAGAACTGCCCCTAAGCTGCTCTCTTCAGGACCACTGCATACTGCTCAAGGCCTCTGACATAATCTCACTGTGGACCAGTGATTTCCAGGCTGGCACAGGAATCACCACCCCTGAACAGAAAGCAAGGCCTTCCATAGGAGTTCACTGCACAAGGCTCCTCTTCCAACATCGGTAGTCACTTCCTCTTAGTTATTTTGTATTTTTTAAATAGACACCAAGACATCAAGATCAAATATCACAGCCGTAAAGTTCCAAGTGGTAGTCTGAAAATGTATACTCCAATCCAGAGATATTTGTCCTTAATAACAGCTAGCATTGCAAAGGTTTTAAAGAACGCACTCCAAGTGGAAATCCTCGATTACTCATGGCATCTGGGAGTATGATTATTCAATATTCACAAAGGTCTGTTTCCTAGGCCAAAGGGTAAGGTACACAATGCTAAAATAGTTTTAGAAAAGGGTAAAACTTTGACTCTCACAGATACATCATGAAGTTTCTATTAAACACATATATGATTATTTGTATGATAAGAGGGATCCAGACAGATGTGGAAGTGGGTTCAAGAATAAAGATTAAAGGTTCAAGTATACATAGAATAAAGGCACACTGACTTAAACTCTAAACTAGGGGAAAAAAATCATTGTGCCCCTGGTGTAGACCAAGTGACTTGAATTCTGAGTCCTTAGGACAGCATTTGCATGTCTGTCAGAGGCTGTTGCAAACAGAGTGAATAGGATAAAGGCACAGGGCTGAAATCACTCATCTTCCTCATGAGTGAACTTGATCAGGATCCAAGAGACCTCAGAGTTAACCAAGAGCACAGATCAAATGGACTCCACAGATATGCAAGGATATGCCATCCAGAGACAGAAACCCTGCCCCTACCTAAGGAACTGCTGGCAAGTGATAGCTGCTAAGAGAGGAGAGTTAGGATTCTTCAGAGGTGTGCTGACCCTGATAGGTCAATCATACTCCAGTGTATGGGGCCATATTTGTGCCCATATGGGCAGCACTAACTCACTGATAAAGAGAGGAAGGAAGGAGGGGGAAGGGGAGGAGGAAGAGGAAGAAGAAGAGGAAGAAAGAGGGAAGAAATTTTTAAATTTACAGAATCAAGTGAAAATGAAATCAGAACTTGTAAAAAAAACCTTTGAAATACAGCTAAAGGAATTCTAAAACTAAAATATATAGTTATATGTATTTACACTAATATTACACAGATGTCAAATGAATAACCTAATGATGTGCCACAGGACTCTACAAAGACAAGAACAGTACAAACTCATGGTTCATGAAGGAAATAAATAATTGAGAAAACTCAAGCCAACTCACCAAGAAAGAGAGATGACACAGTAAGATTAGAGGTGAGGGGATGGAGAGGACCTGGGGTCTATCCTCAGCACCCACATGATGACTTACACCAGTTGGGCGTTGAAGCAGATGATGCACAGACATGCATTTAGGCAAAACACCCACACATAAATGTTAGTCTCGAACAATTTTTAAAAGATTAGACATGAAAGAAGAGGAGTTCCTATAGATTCCAATTAAATACAGACACTTATTATGGAATGCTATAACAACTTGTACTCCCAAGCACTAGAAAATCCAGGTGAAATAGGTAAATTCCAGTAGCCATGGTTGGGGTCCAGGAATTGCCTCACAAACCACATGGACAATGATCTCAGTCAGACAGGGTTATTTTATTGAGCATAAGCACCAGGACCCATCAACCAGGGCCATGGTCCAGATTCAGAAAAATGAACCTGAGTTAAGATTCTGTAATCCTTAAATCTACAAACAGCTGTGGCAAGTTATTCTTCCAATCAGGATTTAGGAGTAGGGGATTTCCTTAGGAACATATGTTTGTTGTACACTTATCCTGCTCCCATTGATTGGGCTAGACAAGCAGGGGACTTGCCTTGTCTAATAATATTCATGTGGTAACTTATCTAACATAATAGGACTTGTCTAACAGTCACGTCT
>NW_022196894.1:91583788-91587821 GCF_008632895.1 Mastomys coucha
TTTTTTTTGGTTTTTCAAGACAGAGTTTCTCTGTGTAGCCCTGGCTGCCCTGGAACTCATTTTGCAAACCAGTCTGGCCTCAAACTCAGAAATCTGTCTGCCTCTGCCTCCCAAGTGCTGGGGTTAAAGACGTGCCCCACCACTGCCCAGTGGCCTCAGAATCTTGCTGCACAATATAAAATCTGATTTTATCCAAAAATGAAACTGTGAAAGGGTGAGTTTGCCGTCTTGTCAACCCACCATCCCTGACCAGGACCCTGGTTTCTGCTCACAGCTTCTGCTAAAGGCCAGTCTTGCCTGCAATAGCCCAGTGCCATCCCACCTGACTGCACAGGCTAGCTCCAGAGCACACATCCACAGGCACAGGGCTGGTGTGAGCACAGGCAACTTTCAAGCTTGACTCTCACATTCCCAAGCAAGTGTCTCTCCCTTTTGAGTCTACAACACTGAGCATTTACTGCACACAGTGAGAACTTACTAAATGCCTCCCTGTCTGCTAAAGGAATGTCAGGAATTGTCACATCTATGTAAACTCTGCACTTCTGTGTACTGCGTGTGTAATGTGTCCATGTGCACATATGTACATGTGCACATGTATGTGTATAGGTATGTGTGCCTATGTATATAGGTATGTTATATGTGCATGTGCATGCATATGTGTGCATTGTTCATGTGTGTATTTATGTGTACATGTGCATGCATGTGTTTGCAATGTCTTCCTGTGTACATGTGTATGCTACATGCATGTCTACATATGTGTGTGCCACGCACACTCGTCTACTCCAGTCACATCCAAAATATCGGGGATAAAATTCTGATTAAGGATAAGAGGCAATAAGGATCCAAAAGGATTCTGTGCCTCCTGGATTTCAGACAGTCGCTGGTATCCCCTAACTCAGACGTGTTCCAGATCAGTCTTTCCAATCATCAACACGCCCTCATAATTAGGTATAAAGATACCCCAAGAAATGATTCGTAAATAGCTAAGATTGGACATTGTTTCCTGGCTAACACAATGTTACCAACCTATCCTAGTTTAATACCAAGCTATCCATAACTTGGAATTTCTCTCAAGGAACCTGCCTTGCCAGAGCTGGCAACAGAAGTCAAGGACATTCCTTAAGGCAGTTAGAAATGTTTTACATACTAGAGAGTAATCGAAGGGCTTCCACTCAAGGACATTAGCTAGAAGTGTTAGGTCAGAACCTCCTAGTCATTGCCTCCAGCAGAACCAGAGAATTAGCATAGGAATACCAAATTAGCCCCAGCAGGGAGGGGCACCATTGCTCTTCCTCCTGCTTCACAACTGGATACTTGGTCAGTAAGATCATTGACCTTGATGTATCACCTGCCTACGTGACTCTTTTCATCTGCCCTGCTTGCTGTATGCTACATAAGCCTGCTTTTCACTTCGTGCAGGAGGACTTGGACTCGCACGCAGGACTAGCACTATGGACTTGCACTAGAACTTAGATGGGCTAGGACTCAGACTCATGCAATCCACAGTCCCCCAGGCCCGGGGGATGCAGTACCAGTCCAGAGGAGATAGCTGCTGCTTTAGACCCAGTATGTTTTAGATGGCCTCAGATGTACCTTAACTGCTGAGCTGCCAAATTTACCATCTCTCTTTTACAATGACTGTAAAAGTCTGATGCCATTTTTAAGAAATACATTCAGGCCGGGCCGTGGTGGCACACGCCTTTAATCCCAGCACTTGGGAGGCAGAGGCAGGCGGATTTCTGAGTTCGAGGCCAACCTGGTCTACAGAGTGAGTTCCAGGACAGCCAGGGCTACAGAGAAACCCTGTCTCGAAAAAAAATCAAAAAAAAAAAAAAGAAAGAAAGAAAGAGAGAGAGAAAGAGAGAAAGAAAGAAAGAAAGAAAGAAAGAAAGAAAGAAAGAAAGAAAGAAAGAAAGAAAGAAAGAAAGACATTCAGATCCTGCACTTCCATGTGTCGTCTCTGCCATCATTTCTTCACCTACGCCTTGTCGACCTGACTAGGACCCTGTTTCTCCCGCGGGCTGAGGGAGGCCCAGGTCAGCCGGCCTGCGGCATCTGTGTCTGAGGGTGCCCTTGCCGATCTGGGTGAAGACCAGAGATTTATCCTGTGGTTTCTTCCTCAGTCTCTTCTCCTCTTTACTTTTTTAAAGGTTTATTTTATTTTAATTATGTGTATGTTTGTGTGTGTGTGGGTGTGTGTATAGGCATGTGCAAACATATGGCTGCTGATGCCCTCCAAGACTAGAAGTGTTGGAAGCTGAAGGAGCTGGAGTTACAGCTAGTGGTGAACTCCCTGATATGGTCCTAGGATTCAAACCCTGGTCCTGTGGAAGGGCAGCCAGGGCACCTCACTGCTGAGCTGTCACTCTGCTCCCTCCCCTCACCTGATTGTCAGCCAGGGTTTCTAAGTGAACCTGGAGTTGGACTTCTCTGCAGCAGTGTCCTGGTCTCCTGGCACTAGCACAAGGCTCCATGGCTGCCTGACAAGTACCTGGTTGCTGGGAATCTGAACTAAGGTCCTCATACTTATGTAGCAAGCACTTTATCTACTGAGTCATCTCTCCAGCTCATAGAAATTTCCTGAAGGAGTAGTTTCAACATAGAAAAACACCCTGTGAAGCCAGGATGCTTTAAAGTGGAAATATCTTTTGTGTATTTGCTCACCTCATGAAAGATAGTATTTAACAAGAATCTGTTCATAAGAAGAAGAGGGAACAGTGAGGTAGCTCAGTGGGCAAAGGTGCTAGTCTCCATCCTGACAACCTGAGTTTAATCCTAAAACCCATGTGAGTACAGGAAAAAATAACCTCCACAAGCTGTTCTCTGAGCTCCACACACATGCACACTCACACCCACAAACATACACATGAATGAGCAAATAAGTAAATAAATGAAGGAGAGGAAGCCGAGGGTGAGCTAGGGATGTGGCTCAGTGCTAGAGCCTAGAATATACAAAGTCCTGGCTTTGATTTCACATGCAGGAAAAAAAAATGGGACACAGGGAGTTAAAAGCAGACAAAACTTAGGATATAATTCAGATGAAGCAAGTCTTCCCTTTCGTTTCGCTCACGTTCCGTCCATTAGCCACCCTGGATAACCAAGAGTGTCTCCTGATTCACATTCCATGTCCCCTTCAGCACATCTCACAGAGACCTCTTGTGATTGCCATGTCCAGTTGTCACCTTGACTCCATCTGGAATGAACTACAGTCCAGAATTGGAGGGCCCACCTGTGATCCAGATCTTGCAGCTGGAAGACTCATGTTTTTGATCCAGATCTTGAGGCATAGTGTCCATGGAAAGTTTAGGCCCAGGCAAGGTGGTATACGCCTTTAATCTGGTCCACACCTTCTGCTGGAGGCCTCCATGAGGACACTGGAAGAAGGAAGGCTCACTCTTCTTTGACTGCATGTCTGTTGGAACAACTTCTTCAGGATTCCAGCTCATACAGAAGGCCAGCTCAATCAACCAGCCTTATAGGACTGAGCAGCTTCTTGGACTTCCCATCCACAGCTGCTCATTGTTGGGTTAGTTGGACTGCAGGCTGTAAGTCATTCCAAAAATTTCCTTTAATCTATAGGGACATTCCATAAGTTCTGTGACTCCAGAGAAGCCTGACTAACACATCTAGAGTTCCTGGAAAGCTGTGAGCTTTCTTAGGCTGAGCACGGCATCCAGGTTCAGATTCGCACTTAGCGCATCAGCAGATATAAGGAGCATGGGAAACAGCCAGGAATAGGCAGTCTAAGTACATGCTGGGGATGCTTTACAAGCTGTCCAAGCCCCAGTGACTGTGAAGTCACTCTCAGTGACTGTACCACAGAGTGAGAATGTGAAGACTAGCAATACTATTTGGAAGGAAAGGGTACTAAATCCTTCTCCTGGGGCTGAGGTGATGATTCCATGGGTACAGCACACGCTGTGTTGTGTGATGCCCCGAGTACAGGCTGGAAGATGGAGCACATTGAAGGGAAGCCAGACAGAAGAAACCCAGGAAGCCCTGCAGCCAAACTGGCAGACACAGCAGGGAAAAA
>NW_022196894.1:91587832-91588410 GCF_008632895.1 Mastomys coucha
AAGGGAAGCCAGACAGAAGAAACCCAGGAAGCCCTGCAGCCAAACTGGCAGACACAGCAGGGAAAAAAAAGTCTTTTCCTCAAAATTAAGGTGTGGGGTGGAGAGAAGGCTGAGCAGTCAAGAGCACAGGCTTTCCAGGGGATATGGGTTCAAGTTCGTGCACCCACAATAATGTACACCCTCTTCATGGACCCTGCACATGTGTTATACACAGACATGTATTCAAGCAAAATGACTGCACTCATAAAGTAAATCTTAAAAGAACACTAAAAACAAGGTGTGCAGGCACATGTGTGCACACACACCACACATATGCACATGCAGGCACATGTGTGTGTGCACACATGCCATATATATGCACATGCAGGCACATGTGTCTATGCACACATACCATATATATGCACAAGTCATATACACACAGTATTTTCTAGAGGAATGTTTCTGTCTCATCTTAAATTGTAAAACAACTAAAATGAAATTTGTTTTCAAATTTAATTAACAACTTACATTTGCAATACCCATTAATGTTAAAGTTACTGAGATTCTAAAACTGAGGCCATGCATTGGATGGAGCAGTG
>NW_022196894.1:91588431-91588902 GCF_008632895.1 Mastomys coucha
GGCTCAGGCCTACTTTTCCAGAAGCTTCTAGAGGCTCTATTTTGCTTTTCAGTTTTACTTGAGGCAATTCTTCAGGCTGAAGTTGTATAACTAAATCCATTTAAACTCACACACAGGAAATCTTAGACCATTTTTTCATGGAGTACATACCACTTCTCCACGTAGTGCCAGCCAGAAGTTGTATTTGTAGATGTCTTGCAAAAGCAAAAACAAAAAGAAAACACTTTCTTAGTTCAAGGCTCTTGGGTCATATGCCCATTGTCTTTTATATTCTTCCTACAGTGGCCTACACAGCCATTGTTTTCCCTCCTGGATGCACAGAGGCACAAATAGACATGAGAACAGTAGGAACTGACTGAGTCCTGCTGCCCACTATTGCCAGGGAAAAGTGCCTGGCATCATTCACCAGCCTCAACCACAGACCCTCTCAGCTAACCCTGTGCTGGCTCCCCAGCTTTGTTCTGGGGCAAA
>NW_022196894.1:91589315-91589835 GCF_008632895.1 Mastomys coucha
GAGGCAGGCAGATCTCATTTACAGAATGAGTTCCAGGACAGCCAGGGCTACACACAAAAACCCTGTCAAGAGACACAGGGGGGAGACAGAGAAAGGGGGTAAGTAAGCTCAGCCTCAGAAGACACAGCAAGACTGCCCTAGGCAGTAAGTGTGAATGTGTGTAAGTATATATGAGTATGCGTGTGAGTGTGTGAGTGTATGTGTGTGTGAATGTGTGTGTATACATGTATGTGTATATGTGTGTGAGTGCATTTGAGTGTGGATAAACATATATGTGTATGTACGAGTATGTATATATGTGGATGAGTTGTATGAGTATGTGTGTGAGTAGGAGTGTGAGTGTGTGTGTGTGTGTGTGTGTGTGTGTGTGTGTGTGTGTGTGGAGAGATCAACAGGCAGAGAACTCCCAACCATCCCAGGAGCCTCATGTTGAATTGGTCTCCATTGCTAGCACAGCCTACCTAAACTTCCATCTATCTCTCTGCCTGTTTCCCATCTGGACCTGCCATCCATTTGTGCA
>NW_022196894.1:91589845-91590803 GCF_008632895.1 Mastomys coucha
GACAGACCCTTTGCATGTACAGCTTCTATGGCCCTGAGCCTCAATTCTGCAGCTCAAGTTTCCAGAGGCTCAGTTCACTTCTGACCATGAGTCTTGACTCTGCTAGGATACAGAGTGTAGCCATTCTGTGAAGAGACACTTGTGACCCCTCTTTCATCCTTTAATGAGGCACTTGTGTCCCTCTCTTTGGTCATCAGACCATTAAAATAATGATCAACAAAAAACTGAAACTTCCCCTAGGAATGTCATGCTGAGAAAAGGAGTTGACTGCAGCCTGGGGCCAGCCAGAGCAATGGGAAGAGATGTCACCCATCCAAGGAAGTGAACTCAGGTTGTCATTGTTAGCAACCAGGCATCTCCACTGCCTGCCCCCAGGAGCCCAGTGACAGCATGAATGTCATCCCTAGCTACCAAGATGTGACACCTTCCCCCTGTTGCCACAGGTCGCAGAACTTCCCCCGTGCATATGCTACATCCCTTATAAAAGGCGAGTTCCTCCTCTCTGAACTCGCTGTGTACCACTCCCCAATACACCTCCCATGTGAGATCTGTTCCATTCTCTGACTTTACGGTGTCCATTGCTTAGATCAGCATGGCCTTTACCAGCTGAGCCATCCCTCCAGCCTGGATTCTCCTTTTAAATGAAAGATTTTCAAGTGAGTCTTCATTTTTATACCCTGGAGCTTTCTCCATGGGTAAGGTCTTGTCATCAAGACCTTTTCTCGGTGCTTAGCTTCTCTTTAGTGTCACTGTTGTGGAGACCCCCACCAGAGATGATCTCTTAGACACAGTCAACAGCCAATTGAAAGTCTTTGTTCCAGCTGGCTGGGACTACACTCAGGTAGCTGGGACCCAAGTATAGCCCTAAGTATTTAAAGCAAAGGACGTTCGCGGGTCCAAACCACATCTTGTTACCCCAGCCACTGGAGGGGAGGTTCTGCTCAAGCGAGTAGTTGAG
>NW_022196894.1:91591029-91591715 GCF_008632895.1 Mastomys coucha
TAGAATAGAGCTGGGTAACTTTCCACGGAACTCCCCATCAAGGACGTCAAATCCTAATTAAACCAGAAATGGACTGAGCAAGAGTTCAAAATGAAGACACTGCACTGCTTTGCTCTGTCACATCAGCAGTCTTTAACAGGTATGAGCCCTCCATACACACCCACCCTGAGACTTTACATGACGTGCTCCTGCATCCAGCTGCACATTTTTATATCTCTCTGCCCAGCTTTTGCTCTAGACTCTTATTAGACACTGTGGTGGTGTGAATATGTTTAACTGGTGGGAAGCCAGTAGGAGACTTGACCTTGGAGGAAGTATGTCATTGTGAGGGCGGGCTCAAGGTCTCATATATATGCTCGAGTCTGGACAGTGTGATCCAGACCCGGCTGCCGGTGGAAAACAATCTTCTCCTGGCTGCCTTCAGATGAAGATATAGAACTCTCAGCTCCTCCTGCACCAGATCTGCCTGGATGCTGCCATGCTTCCCGCCATGATGATAATGGACTGAACCTCTGAACCTGTAAGTCAGCCCCAATTAAACGGTTTCCTTATAAGAGTTGCCTTGGTCATGGTCATGGTGTCTCTTCACAGCAGTAAAACCCTAGCTAACACACTGACCCTGGGTTCATTATTTCCTTGTTTAGTGAATATTAAAGTTGCATCCATATAGTCTACTAAAACAAAGT
>NW_022196894.1:91591725-91592520 GCF_008632895.1 Mastomys coucha
AACCACTCTCTAATAAGAAACAAGATTGAAGCAATAATTTTAAAAATCTCCAAACTAAAAACAAAAATGTCCAGGTCTAAATGGATTCACTGGTGAATTCTACCAGGCCTTTGAGTTGACACCCATGCTTTCTCAGACCATTTCATGCACTAGAAATAAAAAGAATGCTGCCTAACTCTTTTTACAATGTCAGCATTATCCTTAGAGAAAAGTCAGCTAAAGACAATAACAGTAGCTAAAGAAAATTCTGAAGAGACTAAGAAGGAAGGGAACACAGCTCAACAAAGCTATACAAGACAAAAATCTATAGATTGTGTCATGCTAAGTGAAGAAACACTTGCATTCACACTAAGACTGTATAGATCAAAGAGTGAAATATCAGCTCTGAGTGTACATCATTAATCTCAGAACTCTGAAGGCAGAGGCAAGCAGATCTCTGTGAGTTTGCGGCCAGCCTGATCTACATAGTGAGTTTCAGTACAACCAGGACTACACAGAGAAACACTGTCTCAAAAAACAAACAAACAAGAAAAAAATCTGAGACCCTGAAATTTAAAGAGTCTGAAATTAAAACAAATACTTTGAGATATAGGCACAGGTCAGGACTTGCTGAATAGGACTCTGGTCATTCAGGAGATGAGGTCCGTAGATAAATGGAAGGCAGCTCATTAAATGAAAAAGCTTTTGCACAGTGGAGGAAACAGTGAAGGAGTGAAGAGACAGGCACAGAATGGGAGAATGTCTTTTCTTAATGTATATCCAGTCACGGATTAATATCTATAATATATGAAGAAC
>NW_022196894.1:91593238-91593511 GCF_008632895.1 Mastomys coucha
CATGTGATTGCAGCAAGTTTGGTCTCTCGTGAGTAATTGGGTGGTCGCATCATCCCGAGACTTGAGTAAGGATCTCCCCAGTTCTAGGGGTCTTTCAGCGCGCCTAGTGCCAACTGGAGGAATAAGGAGTAGACAAGCTGCCATGAGGAAGGTCATGTAGCCCCCCTATGCCAACTGGAGTAATAAGGAGTGTGGCTTTGTGCATAATAAAGAGCTGGCAGCAAAAGACTGGACAAGAGAACCAGCAGATGCAGGAGAGACTCAGGGGACCAA
>NW_022196894.1:91593591-91593723 GCF_008632895.1 Mastomys coucha
CAATGGCAGAGAAGTCAGGTTTAGTCAGAAGCAAGCTCAGAAACTGTCCCAGCAAAAAGGCCAATAGCTTTGTACTACACAGATGTCTCTGAATCTTCATTATTAAACCTCAAGCAGGACCCCAAAAGCCCT
>NW_022196894.1:91593733-91594586 GCF_008632895.1 Mastomys coucha
ACAAATGATAAATAATAAGCATATGATAATGTTCACCCTTATCTACCTTTGGTGAAATGCAAATTAAAACTGTACTAAGAATCTATCTTACCCTAGTCAAAATAACAGTCATTACAGAAACAGACAGAGGCTGGAGCCTCTGCTCAGCAGCAGGCTCTTGCAGTTTCAGTTCCTACTATCTGTATCAAAACTATCTGTGGTTTCAGTTCCAAGGAATCTGATACCCTCTTCTGGCTCCCACTGTCATCAGGCATATATGTAGTGAATGTGCATACACGGAGGCAAAACACTCACACACATAAAAATAAAATAAACAAACCTCTTTAGAAGGAGAGCAAGCAAGAGTAAGAGGACTCCTTAGCCACTGCTGGTGCCATGCAAACTAGTCCAGTTAGTGCTGACAGCAGTGCGGAGCTCTGATGCTCTGAATGAAAATGGCCCCCATAGGCTCATAGGGACTGGCACTATTAGGGGTGTGGACTTGCTGAAGGAGATGTGACCTTGTTGAAAGAGGTGTGGCCATGTTGGAAGAGGTGTGGTCTTGTTGGAGGTGTGTCACTGGGTGAGATTTGAGGTGTCACATGCTCAAGCCAGACCCAGGGACTCTCTCTTCCTGGGGTACCTATCTATCTACCTATCTACCAGCTCTATGGTAGAGCTCTATGGTAGAGCTGTCAGCTACTCTCCAGCAACAGCCTACTTACTGCTTCATGCCGCTACCCTGAACTAAACATCTACACTGTAAACCAGCCTCAGCAAAATGCTTTCCTTTCTAAGAGCTGCCGTGGTCATGGCGTCTCTTCATAGTAATGAAAACCTAACTAACACAAGAGGTTTCTCAAAAAATAAAAAA
>NW_022196894.1:91594603-91595765 GCF_008632895.1 Mastomys coucha
AAAAAATCAGTCGCTCCTATTACTTTGCCAATGCAGGTCTGAGTTTTACCCAGGACACTAGAGGTTATTTTAGAGACACTTGCACATCTCTGCTTCCTGAGGCACATTCACAGTGCTCTTATGGAACCAACCTGGGTGTCCGTCAACAGAGGGATGGGTAGGGGAATACACACAACGTACTTTTTCAAATATAAAGTTTTGTCATTTACAGGGAAATGGGTGTAACTGGAGATAACCCTTATTAAGCAGCAAATTAAGCCTCAGAAAGACAAACACTACATGCCTTTTCACATTTATGGTTCTAAGATTTAGTGGAGATGCATGGGGAGCAATGAAGTTAAACCAGGGGAAGAGAGGGATCTAATGGAAGAGAGACAAGACAAGCATGATATGAGGGAAACATAATATACATGTAATTGGGATTAATATAAAATTTTAATGAAAATTTAAACAAAAAAATTACATGTGGATGCCCCCTAAAGTACTCTACAGGGGCGGCCCTGTCCTGAAAGCCATTCTGACCCGCAGTGATAGTGCTGGCTTTTCAGTACCAGGGTGTGTAAACCTATAATGACTTTAAAATACTGTCTATCATTTATGTAAAATCTAGCCACAAGTTAGCCAGCAGGCTTTCCTTCATTTGAGCGGTGAGTGGCCACCAGGTCCCCACTTCTTCCTTATAGCTAATTCTGTACTAGCTGTAAAGACTCACTTCATTTGCAGAGATATGTTATGAACTCTAGGAGGAGAAAGAAGCTTAGGCCAGTGCCCATTTCTTGAAGCAATGTAGAAAGCTGAGAGCTCCGAAAGTAAAGAACAGAAAGGCCAGGCTTCACTGCAATGCCAACTGAATGATTCTTGGCTACCAGGTGGGCAGATGCCACCTGCAGCTCTAAAGTCTGTTGTGGTGAGCATTTCCTTTCCAGGTCAGCTGACCACGATCATCTTTTTGTTCTCTAAGATCTGGACTCACCATTCTTCCTTGTTCTAACTGTCTATTAATATGTTCCACACCCTATACAAACTATCTAGTTTCTCTTGAGGTAAGCTGTTATAAAACTGAGTCCATGCACGGTGCAAGCAAGTATACCATCACTGGTTAAACACTCAGCCACTGAGATTAGCCACTCAGAAGATTGACACTGAGAGACTAAGCTGTCTT
>NW_022196894.1:91595775-91596098 GCF_008632895.1 Mastomys coucha
ATCACTAACTTAGACTTGTTTGTCTTGTTTGCTCTAATGCCACTGAGTCGTGCCAAGAGCAGTACCCAAGACTGCTCTGGTGTCTGGGCTCTGGGCCTAAGGTCCCCAGACACATGATGCTCACACAGACAACCTCAAGTCCAGCAACATCTTAGTAGCCCAAAGTCGGCACTGCCCAGTGCCTCCCACTGCCTACTCAGCTATGCCATCCAGCAGCCGTGTTGCACTGGTGACCGGAGCCAACAAGGGCATTGGCTTTGCGATCACGCGTGACCTGTGTCGGAAATTCTCCGGGGACGTGGTGCTCACGGCACGGGACGAGG
>NW_022196894.1:91596108-91597057 GCF_008632895.1 Mastomys coucha
CGCAGCAGTGCAGCAGCTACAGGCGGAGGGCCTGAGCCCACGCTTCCACCAGCTGGACATCGACGACCCGCAGAGCATTCGTACGCTGAGAGACTTTCTGCTCAAGGAGTACGGGGGATTGGACGTGCTGGTCAACAACGCGGGCATTGGCACCTGGCCCAAAAATAAGCCTCCAGGAAAAAGGGACTTCTTCAAGGAATCCCAGCCAGGTTGGTTTGCTCTTGTCCTGGCAGTGCAGGGCTATGGGATGGGGGCCCTTTGGCTTGTGGGACTCATAGCTGGCTCCTGGAGAACAAGATAGGTTGGAAGCATCAGTATGGACAGGATGAATATTCCAGTGTTATGGGGTGACTGAAGAACTCCCTCGAGCCTTAGTAAAATGGAGGGAGTCTTTACTAATGCTAGTATGTCATGAGCCATCTAGTACAGGCTAAGACTAGCAGGTGGCCTTCCTGGAGGTGGCCCACCATTTTTGCATGGTCTGTGATGGGTGAGCTCAATGGCAAGGCTCAAAGAAACTTTACCTCAGGATGGCTTCTCTCGCCACTGACATGCCTTTCCTGTCATTATTAAATTAATATAATAGTTCCTAGGCATTAGTCCACACTATTGATCAGATTTCCTGCAGATCAACATAAAGATGAACTTTCATGAGTTAATGATTCTATAAAATTCTTGATTTGATTCAAATAATTTTAGAAAGAATGTTTTTAGAGATGGTCATAGTAGCTTTGCTAGAAAGACGTAACAAAGTTAGAATGTGCCTACTCTTCATATAAAAAGTAAAGGCTGCATAATAAGAAATACAATGAGCTTTCATAATTACACTACAAAGAGAAATAGACTTCGGACAGATTTACGTGTAAGGAAAAACATTTAGGTCCAAGGATAAAGCCACAGGTGTGCACTATGATAAGGCAAGGCCATGAAAAAACTGTGGCTTTGAACT
>NW_022196894.1:91597127-91598056 GCF_008632895.1 Mastomys coucha
TTTAGTGTAACATTTTATCTATGAGGTAATTTTCTAAAGAAGATTTTGTCTAAGAAGGAATAAAAAGGCCAGAGAAAAGAAATAAAGTTAGATGTGAGAGCGATCTGGCTACAACATCTGTCACCCCATTGATTTCCAGGGTTGATTCAGCTGATCTGGCTTGTTAGGCAGGTGTCCCCTTCCTCCCGCACCACTCCATGTGTGTCCCTCCCGAAGCTGCACATTCAGTTGAAGAGGATGACCTTCCCCGAATAGAGGAGGACCTGTCTTCACTCAAGGGTATACGAGTAGCTGCACTCCCTTGCTAGAACCTCCAAACAATCTCTCAAGAAATAAAGTTGTTCTTTGGATGGCTTGGTTTGGAAGGCTTTGTGCCAACCACCCATCCATCCACCCATCCATCCACCCATCCATCCACCCATCCATCCACCCATCCATCCATCTATCCATCCATCTACTCACCCATCCACCGAACCATCTATCCACTTATCTACCCACCCACCCATCCATCCATCCATCCATCCATCTATCCATCCATCTACCCACCCATCCACCGAACCATCTATCCACTCATTTACCCACCCACCCATCCATCCACCTACCCATCCATGTCTGTTTATATGTATATATGTGTATAAGCATGCACAAATACTTGTGGAGTTGATTGAAACAGACCTAGCTAGTAGGTGTATGAATATATATGTGTCTGTGCATATTTGTCTATGTAGAGCATTTTAATTCTTTTCCTATCCTTTCTCTCTGGTTCACAAAGAGTTAACCAAACCAGCCAGAGAGGCTTCTGGCTGCCTGCACAGAGAAGGGAGCAATAGCTATAGTTTGTTTACTAAATTCACTGGGCAACAGGGTTAGTTGCCCAAGCCAGCATTTTTTTGTTTTTGGTTTTAGTTTTTGGTTTTTTGAGACAGGGT
>NW_022196894.1:91598066-91599353 GCF_008632895.1 Mastomys coucha
GCCCTGGCTGTCCTGGAACTCATTCTGTAGACCAGGCTGGCCTTGAACTCAGAAATCCAGCATTTTTTTAACCACACAATAAGGAAGAAAGTTTTTAGGATTTTTTTTAGAAGTTATCAGCAACCATTCAGTGTAGTAAGACAGCTAGAAGGCCCGAAACAGTACCAGTCTTTAAATCTATGTCTATGACCAATGCTGTGTCCCACGTCAAATCATTCCAAGCCAGGCTGGCTCCAGGCACTAATGGAAGTGTTTCAAGCAGATTAGCAGGAAGTTGGCTTGAGTTTTTAAGGTCATAAAATGCAACTGTGACATATGAAGAGAAGCAGCCCTGGACACCTACACCAAGCATTGTTTACAGTGGCAGAGAAATAATTTATCCTTAGCTCAGGGAGACATTGTATAGGGATTTAGGGCTGGTCCAGAAATTCTGTTCAAAGAACCTTATAACCACTTGACTCTGAGGTTCTTTGCACGTTCATGTCAAATAGATGTTATGATTGGACCATACAACCAGTTGGGTTTAGTTCTATCTGATTTGAAATAAGTGAAAAACGGGGAGGGGATCTCTTACACTAAGATTCCTTCACCTCAGCTCCAAAATGTCATGTGATAAAATGCAGCATTACAAAACCAGGAACCCTTCAAAGGCATGTAGCACCAGTGTCTTAGTGTTCTATTATGAAGAGACACAATGACCAAGGCAATTTATAAAAGGAAGCATTTCATTGGAAACTTACATTTTTTGAAGGTGGCTCATAATCACCATGTAGAGAAGCAGACAGGCATAGTGCTGGAGCAGTAACTGAGAGCTTTACATCCTAACCTGCAGGTAGTAGGCAGAGAGAGGGGAGAGGGAAAAGGGAGGGGAGGGAAGGAAAGAGAGAGAGAGGGAAGGAGGGAGGGAGGGAGAAGGAAAGAGAGAGAAAGAGAGGGAGGGAGGGAAAGAGGGAGAGAAAGAAAGAGAGAGAGAGGGAAGGAGGGAGGGAGGGAGAAGAAAAGAGAGAGAATGAGAGGGAGGGGGAAAGAGAGAGAGGGAGAAAGAGAGAGGGAAGGAGGGAGGGAGGGAGAAGGAGAGAGAGAAAGAGAGGAAGGGAGGGAAAGAGGGAGAGAGAGAGGGAGAAAGAGAGAGGGAAGGAGGGAGGGAGGGAGAAGGAAAGAGAGAGAAAAAGAGAAAGGGAGGAAAAGAGGGAGAGAAAGAAAGAGAGAGAGAGAGAGAGGGAAGGAGGGAGGGAGGGAGAAGAAAAGAGAGAGAAAGAGAGGAAGGGAGGGAAAGAGGGAGAGAGA
>NW_022196894.1:91599398-91600779 GCF_008632895.1 Mastomys coucha
AGAGAGAGAGAGAGAGAGAGAGAGAGAGAGAGAGAGAGAGAGAGAGAGAGAGAGAGAGAATTTGTGGGCTTTTGCAACCTCAAAGTCCACTTGCAATGCCACACATCATAATCCTTCCCAAACAGTTCCGCTCCCTCGTGACTAAGCAAATCAAACATGTGACCCTGTGAGGATCATTTTCATTCAAAAGATCACAGTAGGTCTTATCTAACTATATTTCAAGTCCACAGGTGGACCAAGTTCTGACTAACGAATGCTCTGTTACTGTTCTTCTTCTTCCCTACAAAGGCACTGATCTCACCCACTTTCACAATCTAAGAGAAGCTGTGATGAAAACTAACTTTTTTGGTACCCAGGCCGTCTGCACAGAGCTACTCCCTCTAACAAAAACCCAAGGTGAATCTGATGGGTGATCTGTTCTACCTAGGGTCTGGCTGCTTGAGGTCTGCCCACCTGGGGTCTGGCTCCTTGGGCTTTGCCTTTCTGGGGCTTGCCCACCTGGGATTTTCCCAACTGAGTTCTGGCCTCCTACAATCTGCCTGCCTGGGGTCTCCTGCCTGGGGTCTGCCTGCCTGGGGTCTGCCTGGTACCTCCTTTCCCGGTCCAGCTTCTTCTCCCACTCAAGAAGGCCTCCTTGCTGGGTAACCATCCTACCACTGTTTCTCCAGCACCCACTGACCCTCACTGGGGCATTATGATCTGTACATGTGCCTCATAGTCCTTCCTAGTCTTAATTCAAACGCCCATTACATCTATGCCCACCTGTGTGTCCAAGGTCCTACCTTCTGAGTGGCTTTCCCTAGCCTTCACTAACACCTACCCACTGAACCTACCACCCAGAAAATTCTTCCACCTGCTTTGAGCACTCCCAGAATTTCCTTCTCCTGAGATCCATCCATCCCTTAGTTTTCTACCTCCTACTCTCTCGCTCCAACCATAATTCTCTATAAGTCATCTTGGTAACCAACCAGTTTGACAAAGTCAGCATGCTTATATCCCTCAGAGTCGGAACCTAGTATCCTGCCTGAGTCTTCTGCCTGTCTGTCTGTCAGCTCACCTCTACATAAGGCTCTTGGCTGCCAATCCACACAGCTAGGAAGTCTCCTGGGCCTTTTCCTTTCAATCCCTATTGTCTTCATTCCTATTCCCCACCCAAGCCCTTGGCACACCTTGTAAAGATTACCATAATCTAATTCCACTTTCCTCCAGGTAATCTAATTCCACTTTCCTCCAGGTTCACGTTAGCTCCCCAATAACCTACACATCATAAACTACTATGTGTCTTCCATTATAAATTCTTCTAATACCACAAATAATTTGGCCAGTGAGCCAGGCTCTCTCAGGTGGCTGTCTTTGCAGACGTCCTGGCCCACTGCAGCTC
>NW_022196894.1:91600789-91600928 GCF_008632895.1 Mastomys coucha
CATAGGGGCGCCTGAGTTATGCTGACAGGAGCGTGAGATGGCAGAATGGACAGAATTAACTAGGATAAATTCCTTTCTATATTAGTTGTTCACAGTAGACCTGGAAAATCCCATCTTATCACTTCTGTGGACTGTGGGT
>NW_022196894.1:91600938-91601344 GCF_008632895.1 Mastomys coucha
CCCTGTATTATAGGACACCAATAGACAAATATCCATTTTTAAAACATGCATATACAATTTAAACTACTGTCCTGTGTCCCAGCCCACCACCCCAGGAGATTCCAGTACGTCTTAAGGCTGTGTTCCACAGACTTCAGAGGGCAGCTTTTTTCAATGCCTCTTGCTTGCTCAATCTGCCTCAAGCTTGCCTTGTGCTACCATGGTACAGTTTGTGTGTGCTCCTCTTCAAATGAACACTGCTGGTATTCTCTCACAAGTGAATTTTCCAAGCTAAATCCCCTGCTACTCAGAACTCATCACTTCTGTGTTTATGTTGTGTATCTTAGGCAGAGTGGTGAATGTATCAAGCCTAATAAGTCTTGAGGCCCTGAAAAAGTGCAGCCCAGAGCTGCAGCAGAAGTTTCGA
>NW_022196894.1:91601354-91601505 GCF_008632895.1 Mastomys coucha
TCACAGAGGAGGAGCTGGTGGGGCTCATGAACAAGTTTCTGGAGGATACAAAGAAAGGAGTCCATGCTAAAGAAGGCTGGCCTAATAGTGCATACGGGGTGTCCAAGATTGGGGTGACAGTCCTGTCCAGAATCCATGCGAAGAAACTCAA
>NW_022196894.1:91601541-91602715 GCF_008632895.1 Mastomys coucha
CCTGAACGCCTGCTGCCCTGGATGGGTCAGAACCGACATGGCAGGACCAAAAGCCACCAAAAGCCCAGAAGAAGGAGCAGAGACCCCCGTGTACTTGACCCTTTTGCCCCCAGATGCAGAGGGGCCTCATGGGCAGTTTGTTCAAGATAAAAAAGTTGAACAATGGTGAACCCAACTCTTTGCACAGCTCCCATTGTAGCCTGTCCTAAAGGGGACAGTTCTAGTCTTAATTCTATGATGTCTTGTGATTTCCTCAGGGATGGAAATTATGAATGAAAATCAAGATGGAGAAAATAATTCTTTATGTGTATTCATTTATTTTGTGCGTGTTTGTATGTGTATGTTAGACATGTAGATGCATGCATGCATAATATGTGTATGTTAGACACATGGATACATGGATGCATGGCATGAGCATAGAAGTTAGAAGAATATCTTAGCCTGGATGCTCAAGCCACCTCCTCTTTGTTTTTAATTTTTAAGAAAAGGCTGTGATAGCTTTTAAACTATTTGTATTCATTGAGAACATCATACAGGCATATAATATTTTTTGATCCTATTCATCTTCTGCTTTTCCCCCTTACTCCACAGTTTTCCCACCATGTCCAACTTTGTGTTGTGTTTATTTTTCCTGCTGCTGCTGCTTTTAAACAAGCCTGGTTGAACTACCAGAGGGCACATCCTTAAAGAAAACTGATTCTCCTCCCCACTCCCAGAAGCTGTCACTTAAGGGCAGGGGCGTACGGGGCTTCCCCACTCTGTGCCAGAATGCTGCCGGGCAAGCACAGCTGCTGTGGGGGTGGGTTCATGAGTCACATGGTCCATCCTGTCAGGTCCAGAAGCCCCTGATGAGCTCTGCTCTTCCCTGACCTCTGGCTCTTAGAATCTTTCTTCCTCTTCTTCCGTAACAGCCTAAGTCTTGGGTTAGGGTGACAGAGCTGTCCTTTGGGTGTGAGCACCCTACAGACACTTTCTCTCCACACTTAGACAAATTATGAGTTTCTTCCTTTACCATTATCCACTGCACAAAGAAATCTCTGTAGTGAAGACTGTGAGCTAAACTAATCTACAGGTATAGAGTTAAAGGGCAGTTATAAACTATGTCCAATTAGCAAAATAATAGTAGTAGATTTAACATTGTGGGCTCTGAGTTCCTCAACCAGACTTACAACCC
>NW_022196894.1:91602725-91603212 GCF_008632895.1 Mastomys coucha
TTTCACCTTGTGGAGCAGGCCTTTAGTCAGCAGTTCTCAACCTATAGGTCACAACCCCCACAGAGTCATATATCAGATATCCTGCATACCAGATTACATTATGATTCGTAACAGTAGCAAAATTAGAGGTATGAAGTTGCAACAAAATACTTTTATGGTTGGGGGTCACCACAGCGTGAGGACCTGTATTACAGGGCCCCAGCATTAGGAAGACTGAGGCCTACTACCATAAATCTAATCAGAAATCGGTTGAGTGCCCCCCTAACATTCACACTCCTTTTGCACCTTGGGTATATCCTGCTATGTTTGTCACACACAGGGCTCACACTGAGGTGAGACTGCTCGTGACCTTTTCTACCACCATGTTCTGGCAGGTAATCAAGAGCAGTTCAAAATCCTGTATTGTTTGGGAGTATCCAGAATACCACTGATTAATAACTCAAGGGGACCCGTCCCTTACTTGGCATTGAAATTTTTGTTTGGCAAC
>NW_022196894.1:91603465-91603663 GCF_008632895.1 Mastomys coucha
GACCAGACTGGCCTCGAACTCAGAAATCCGCCTGCCTCTGCCTCCAAAGTGCTGGGATTAAAGGCGTGGCCACCACCGCCCACCACCACTGCCCTGCTCTTACTCTTACGTAATTGTAGGCTTTCTCTTCTACAGCTCTCAGTCCTGCATCTTATTCCTTTCCTGGCAATGGTGATTATCTCTCCTTCTTCAGTCCCC
>NW_022196894.1:91603673-91603790 GCF_008632895.1 Mastomys coucha
GTCCTAATGTCCCCCATCTATTTCCCTGCCCAGCCATTGGCCGCTGGCAACTTTATTTACCAATTAGAACCTGCTGGGGGCAGGGACCTTCATTATCTCACCTGTGTGCTGGATTCT
>NW_022196894.1:91603800-91604477 GCF_008632895.1 Mastomys coucha
AGGAACCCATAATGTGAGCATTAAACCAAACCCACAACAAATATGTTTCCTTGGGGCTTTTTAAAACATCCACATTATTAGTTATCTGTCCCTCCACCTTCTCCTTCGACCTCCCCTCTCATCCTTCTCCCCACTCAAAACTCTTCCTTAGCCAGTGTTCTATAGCTTTGAAGAGACACCATAACATTGGCAACTCTTATAAACAAAGACACTTAAATGGGGCTTGCTTACAATTTCAGAGGTTTAGTCTGGAAGTTTAGCAGCATGCAGGCGGACATCATGGTCCTGGAGAAGTTGAGAGTTCTATCTGGATCCACTAGCAGCAAGAAGAGAAACAGCCACTGAGCCTGGCTTGGGCATCTGAAAATCCAAACAGCCCCAGTGACAATGAAGCCTTCAATTGAAAGACCCAAAGAGTCTTTCTCTTGGGACCCTCGCCCAAAGACCACCAAGAGTCCGAAATTCATTGCAACAGCAAGAGGATTTAATCAGTCCCGCGCGCCGGGGTTCAGCTGCCTTAGGGAAGAAGCCGAACCCCGAGTGACTGTTACAGAGTATTTAAGCCCAGAAACCGCAAGCAGGTGTGGGGGCGGGGGTTCCAGGGAAATTCCAGTATACAGCTTTACAAATATCTCCTATACATTGATCGATTGTTCAGCCATCTTTGGCAACATCCG
>NW_022196894.1:91604487-91604777 GCF_008632895.1 Mastomys coucha
GTCGGCCATTTCCTCTAGGCACTGAGACTTGAGAAGTGGTCCCAGGGTCCTTGGGGTCAGTTCCTCACGACCCAGGTGCAGCGCAGCCCCTGGGGTCAATTTCTCATGAACCTGGTGCAGGCAGCCCCTGGGGTCAATTTGTATTTTTCCATGGTCTTACACAATGACACCACACCTATGCAACAACTTGCTTGTACTCAGCCTAATTTTTCCACCCTCACACAGTTTAGGCCCCCTGCCAGGGAGTGTTGTAGGCTGCCATGTCCTGTATGGTGCTTTAAATAGGCATG
>NW_022196894.1:91604787-91605352 GCF_008632895.1 Mastomys coucha
TTCATGTGTATTTCAATGCTCGGCCCTATGGAGAGACACTATTAGATGTGGCCTTATTGGAGTAGGTATGGCCGTGTTGGAGAACGTCTGACATTGTATAGACAGGATCTGAGGTCTTTTATGCTTAGGCTGTGTAATCACAGCCTCCTCCTGGCTGCCTGCAGAAGTCAGTCCCCGTCTTCTACCTTCTGATCAAGATGTAGAACTCTCAGCTTCACCAGCACTGTGTCTGCCTGCACGCTGCCATGCTTCCCACCATGATGATAACGGACTAAACCTCTGAAACTGAGCCAGTCCCAATTAAATGTTTATAAGAGTTGCCTTGGTCATGGTGTCCCTTCACAGCAATTAGATCCTAAGTAAGACATCCTGGGTCTCGCCTCATTCTAACAGTGCCACTCCCTGAGACTAAGCATTCCAATCTATGAGCCCATTATTTAATCCATCACATTTTCCTCTCCATTGTGTCCCCTTTCCCTTCATATCACCTGAATTCCACTACGTCCCCTCCATTAAGACCTTTCTTTCCCATACCCAACAACAGTCTTTTTTTAGTTTCCTGTAT
>NW_022196894.1:91605362-91605653 GCF_008632895.1 Mastomys coucha
CTCCAAGTTAAACAACAAATATAAAGCTTTGATGCCAAGATCCACATATTAATGGGAACACATAACATTTGTCTTCTGGGTCTGGCTCACTCACTCAGTATAATGTTTTCAGTTCTATCAATTTGCCAGCAAATTTTATAACTTCATTTGATGGTCAGCCCCAACTAAACAACGTTTAGTTGTCAACGTGACAGAACTTAGAAATACCTAGGAAGGAAGACTCAAGGTGGGATTACCTACATTGACTTGGCCTGAGGCTGGGGCGGGGGCACCTAGTCGAAAGTTATCTTG
>NW_022196894.1:91605663-91605952 GCF_008632895.1 Mastomys coucha
CCCTAGGACTTGTTTAGCCACCAACGTTCCCTAGGTAAGGGGTCCTAAACTATGTGAAAGTGGAGAGGTCAGGCTGAGTAAAAGCACATATACATTCACTTCTCCTTCTTCTTAGTGTGGACTTGCTATAAGTAGCTATTTAAATTTTCTGCCTTGATCTTTTTTCATGGTCATGGGTCATAACCTGGAATTGTAAGATGAAAAATGTCATTCTTGTGGCAGCCAGCAGCAGCTACACGAACTGGGTCTCCGGACGAGAGGAAGGGGCCTGGGAAAATAAGGGAATCAG
>NW_022196894.1:91605962-91606569 GCF_008632895.1 Mastomys coucha
GAATAACGAAACTGAGTCATGGTTTCTGATCAGGGTCCGATGTGTATTATGAATCTGGGAATTAAATAGGCAGGCAAACCCATCCCCCAGTAAGCCAGGATCTTGTGGCCAAATTAACATCTTGATGTTCGGTCCTCAGGCAAGTGAAGCAGCTCAGCAGGGCGTAGCTTCTAGCCAGAACTTCTAGAGAGGCTGAGAAGCAGCAGAACAAAGGGGCTTGTTCTTCTCTGGAAGCCTCACCCTAGGTGGGGTACCTGCTCTGCCGCAAAGCAAAGCAAATGCGTGGGGCATTTAGGTGGGGCAAATGCTTTATGCACCAAACCATCTCTCTATATGTATCTGCTCTGCAGATTTTGTCTTCAACCTACTCTATATCTATGCAATACTAGAGATTATCTTCAAGGTTTAACAATGCAAAGGTTAGATCAGAGGAAGAGACATTATACTTCAAGGCTGAGTAAACACAGAAGGAGACAAATTGTAATAGCTTGTTTTGTCTTAGTTTTTTTTAATTGGCACCCAAAATACTGAGCATAGTTAGGACATTACCATTCACATGCATCATGTACTGATAAGAGTCAACCCTCACTTTCAGACTTTTTTTTTT
>NW_022196894.1:91606597-91606708 GCF_008632895.1 Mastomys coucha
TCCTGGAACTCACTCTGTAGACCAGGCTGGCCTCGAACTCAGAAATCCACCCACCTCTGCCTCCCAAGGGCTGGGATTAAAGGTGTGCGCTACCACTGTCCAGCTACTTTC
>NW_022196894.1:91606718-91607305 GCF_008632895.1 Mastomys coucha
ATCTCTTACTTTAATCTTGAATTCACAAATGAGAGAAAATGTGTGATACATGTCTTTCTGAACCTGGCTTATTTTTGCTTAACAAAATAAGTTCCAACCATTTCCTTGCAAATGATATAATTTCATATTTCTTTATGGGTGAATAAAACTCCATTGTGAATGCATACCACATTGTAATTATCAATTCATCTTTCACTGATTTCTAGACTAACTACACTTATCTCAGATGCTGTGAATAGCCATGATCAGTGTGAATGTACAGATAACTTGTGGCTTGTTTTCTTTGATTCCCTCAGCTATTTGCCCAGGGTTGATACAACTAACTCATATGGTAGTTTTATTTTTAGTTTTTAAAAGTGATTTTCATACTTACTTCCATGGTAAGGGCACACCATAAAAGGTTCATTTTCCCTCAACAAAACTGTTTTCTTGATGTTGACTCTGGGTGATATCAATTCAACTTTAGTGCTGCTGTTTTGTTTTTGGTTTTGTTTTGTTTTGTTTTTTCTTTTTGTTTTGTTGAGACAGGGTTTCTCTGTGTAGTCCTGGCTGTCCTGGAACTCACCCTGTAGACCAGGCTGGCCTCA
>NW_022196894.1:91607519-91607700 GCF_008632895.1 Mastomys coucha
AACTTGCTGCAATCACATGAGGTTTATTGGGGATACCGGTACCTGGTCGATCTCATGACCTTGCTGGCTAGAGTTCGACCCTGAACACAAGAAGTGTCAGGTATTTAAGGGAAGCTGGGGGCGGAGAGAGAGATATCAATGAAACAGAACATAAAAACTGTGGAAAATTTCAGAGGGACCT
>NW_022196894.1:91607886-91608281 GCF_008632895.1 Mastomys coucha
TATACACCATACATTTGTATTAAATGCCCTCATTTTAAATTCTAAGATTCTCCAGCCTTTCACTGCTGTTTTTAAGACCGGCTCTGCCTAAGGTGAAAATGAATCTCACTGTGGCTTTATTTTGCATTTCCATGATTGAACATTGAATTGAACATTTTCGGAGTATTTATTATTTGTGCTTTATTGAGAACTATCTGCTCAGTTCGTTTGCCTGTTTGTTGATTGTGTTGTTTTTGTATTTGTGTTTTGATTGATTATATTTTAAGGTTTGATTTCCTTTGCTGCCATTTCTTTCCCTCTCTTATAGGTACTTGGTATTGTTTTCTGTCTACAGTAGCCCTTCTCAGGAAATCTTAACCAATCTCTGTGTCTTAAACTGTGTGACTTGTTTTCTC
>NW_022196894.1:91608291-91608452 GCF_008632895.1 Mastomys coucha
AAAGTTTCAAGCATTATTGTTGAAGTCTTTGATACATTTTAACTAATTTTAATTAATATTTTTATTTTGTTTTCAACTCAGAAAATCAAATCAGTGATCATGTAAGGGATTAGTGCTGGTTACAGTGACAAAGGTCAAACAGTCTAACACACACAAAATAA
>NW_022196894.1:91608462-91608618 GCF_008632895.1 Mastomys coucha
ACATTTCCTTTTGTGCTATGCTCAAAGGAAAAGAAAGTTTGGAAGATACTAAAAAGACTTGAGGATCTGCTCTGCCTGCTTGCCTTGTGGGCCTGAGCAACTGCTAGATCCCTGGACTTCCATTCACAGCTGCTGCTGACCTTTGTTGAGAGTTGG
>NW_022196894.1:91608628-91608832 GCF_008632895.1 Mastomys coucha
AGGGAAAAATAAGGAGTAACTGGGACCAGTGGGACCAGGCACACAGGAACTCCACCAGTGACTTGGGTTCCTTCCGGTCTGTCTGGGAAGGGGTCCAGAGTAGACCTTGGGCTCATGCTCCGCAGCCACTCCCACAACACCCAGAGGAAGCTCCACTCCCAGGCGCTCTGACACACCCAGGATCAGAGAGCAGACCTTGGGCAC
>NW_022196894.1:91608902-91609023 GCF_008632895.1 Mastomys coucha
GAGGTGAGCAGGAACCAACATCTGTCCCAACACTGGGAGTAACTGGGACCAGCGGGACCAAGCACACAAGAGCTCTGCCAGCTGAGTGACTCTGCAAAGGATTCTGGGCATGACTCTGGGG
>NW_022196894.1:91609033-91609143 GCF_008632895.1 Mastomys coucha
TGCCATTACTTTGTATCTATGCTTAAGTAACTGATTTGGGCAAACTAACAGTATAACTGGGTTGTACTATTCCTTTCATGGTTCCTGGATTGTATAAAAAGAAGCAGCTC
>NW_022196894.1:91609153-91609632 GCF_008632895.1 Mastomys coucha
AACATTCCTTATCCTCTGATTCTTAACTATGTAAATGACTTACTAGCTACAACCTCCTGACATAAGAACAGCTGCATGATGATATATTGATCCCTCTAATAATGAGCTATTTTTTTAATGTAAATAATTTTCTAGAGTACCTTTTCACAGAAGTAGGATTATAAATTTCTTTTAAAAAATAAAAGAGGGTTGCCACAATGCTCATGAGCAAGTCTGGTTTTATTGCACTACTAAACAGTTGATTCATAATCATGGGGACTGTTTTATGGTGAAAATCTGGAAGAATTTGGTCAGATAAATCCCCAACTTTCATTTAGTGAACAGTATTTATAATGCCACTCACTGTAACTATAGTTTGGAAGAAAAATTAATAAATTGATTATAGTGGATGTATCGCATGAATACAGGTCCCTGAGTAACCAAGGTGGAGGAAAATACTGAAAATGAGATGTTTGAAAGACTAAGGAGAATCTTTAATC
>NW_022196894.1:91609642-91609826 GCF_008632895.1 Mastomys coucha
GAGTCTAAGCAATAACAATTTAATACCATTTATTATAATAGATAAAAGTATTTAATATAAAACAAAATAAATATAGTGAGTGAAAATATTAGTAACAAATAAATACTCTTAAATCCCAAACTCAAGTTGTTTCTTGTAATAATCCCTTCTGATGCGCTAAAGTGTGAGGTAGAAGGGAACATTG
>NW_022196894.1:91609836-91610056 GCF_008632895.1 Mastomys coucha
ACCAACACCTTCTTTAGTCATGAAGAAGTTTTTCCTGTGGACAGGTAGATGTTGAAGTTCTTTCCTTGTCCCCTGCTAAATGAAACATAAAAATGTCATCATTAGGTAAACATTCTCAAATGATAGATACACCCACTTCAGATAAGACTAGATTTTCAGTACATTTTCTCAACTCTACATAAAAAATTAATTGAGTTAACAATATATCTGATTTTGAAAG
>NW_022196894.1:91610091-91610668 GCF_008632895.1 Mastomys coucha
TTCTTCACATGTGTTGTAGTGGATCCCGTGCAACTACATATTCATACCAAATGCTAAACATTTGGCAAAATTATCTCTCAAATGAAATTAAGCAAACATCACTGTTTTTGTACAAGGAGAGCAAAGTTTGTTGGCATACGATTTAACCTTTTACTGTGTTTAATGAATTTTGAAATCAGATAATTGTTTCTAAGTGATATTTTTAAAAATAATTTCATATACAAGACATCCTACATGACCTATGGACCATGGGGGGAAAAGGTATGAAATATATCAGGTAATATACTAGAATTCTAACAGGGGCAAATAAGGAGTTCCTCTGTCGTACATACATATATCTAAGTATGAATATATGTGTGCCTGTACGTATACCTATGTATATAAACATATATTCATATATAGTTTAATTAAAGTATTGTTTAAAAAAACTTTGTTCACATATGCTAATATTATGATATGTCCCAATGCTGCTCTGATATTTAAAAATTTATGAAGTGAGGGAACAATACCATCCTTCCATCCATTTGATGACTAATTAAAACTTCTCTTAACCTGTATGACCTTCCTCCTTAGGAGG
>NW_022196894.1:91611605-91611943 GCF_008632895.1 Mastomys coucha
AAGTTGCCTTAGTCCTGGTGTTTTATTAAAGCAATAGAAAAATGACTAAGAGAAGAAGTTGGTGAGAAGAGGGATCTTGGTTGAGAAAATGCCTCCACCCGATTGGCCTATTGCGCAGGAAAGTCTATGAAATATTGTCTTGATTAATAACAGAATCTGTAGGGTCCAGATCTCCAGGATGGTGCCACCCTTGAGCTGTTAGTCAGACAAGGAAGATGAGGCACAGGACAGGAGGCAGCACTCCTACTCAGCTTCTGCTTCAGTTCTTGCCTCCGGGTTCTTGCCCTGTTTCAGTTTAGGCCCTGATAATTCTTAGTAGTTAACTGATAACTAGATGT
>NW_022196894.1:91611953-91612234 GCF_008632895.1 Mastomys coucha
GTGCAACCTGTCCTCCATAAGTTGCTTTTCCTCAGTGTTCTATTCATAACAATAGTAGCAAATTAAGACACTTTCTAAAATGAACAAGCTATTCTGTGGCCTATCCTACTCCACTGTGAGTAAGACTTTTCCTGTGACTTGCTTCCTGTGCATCTTATTTCTGGAAACAAATAGCTAAAACATATCCTTGCTTTCTTTCCATTTTTGTTGTTGTCTTTTCTGTTGTCTATTATTTTTTTCCTTTCTGAAATGTATGTTCTTTATTGATTCTCCATGAATTT
>NW_022196894.1:91612244-91612795 GCF_008632895.1 Mastomys coucha
AACCCAATAACACTCATTTTCCAGTCCTTCCATACCTACCCTCTCTCCTAGTAAGTTCCATCAACAATTTCTAAACAATAAAAAATTAAGTATAGTTTTAAATTAAACTTATGGAGGAGGGGGTTGTGACGATGGGACTTAGAGGAGGGTACTGCAATCAGGATATAAAGGTAATAAAGTAATAAAAATATTAGTGCATATGGTTTTATAATAAAATTAAGAGCTAGGGAAAATAAAAGACTGAGGTACATATAAGACTGTACCTTAAATAATGCAAATACATATTATTCTTTTTTATTTAAGTAGGATTAGTGCTAAAATGACAGAAAGCATGTACAATAAATCCTACATATTCATCATTAGTCATTATATCCCATATTGAGTATATATATATATATCTTGTATGTATATGTACATATTTGTGTGTGCGTGTGTGTATGTGTGTAATTGTGTGTAATGTGCTTTTATATGGCCAGCAGTTCAGTAGGTGTGAAGAGTGGTAGAGCTGGGGAGGCATTCCTCTTGACAAGATGGCGCCTACATCCGCTGTC
>NW_022196894.1:91612805-91612897 GCF_008632895.1 Mastomys coucha
GTTACAAGATAGCATGTCAGAAACAGAGCGAAATGAGAGTGGGGGCTAGCCAGGATAAAAGGGAGAGAAAAAAGGGTATACCCAAGGACACA
>NW_022196894.1:91612907-91613130 GCF_008632895.1 Mastomys coucha
GAAGCAAGAGATAAGGGAAAGAATGCCCTGGGAGAGAAAACTAGGGAAAGGGATGGAGTTTCAAGACCGAAGCCCCTCTACCCAGTTAAGGAATTGGAGGTCCTCGAGCTTGATAGCTCTGAGGAATTGAGCCCCTCTGAGGAGGAGGACTTGGAGGAAGAAACGGCTCACTATGAGGAAGAGAGGTATCATCCGGATGAGCATTTGCCGCCTCTCCAGAATC
>NW_022196894.1:91613140-91613269 GCF_008632895.1 Mastomys coucha
GGGAGCGAGAGATCAGAGCCGAGGAACGGTTTATGCTGTCCTGCCTGCTCTTCCAAGTGCACCCCTGCTGTGCACTGATGGACGCTGTTCGGATTCCTGAGACGAGAGTAAACTCTTGCGTGCCTTTCC
>NW_022196894.1:91613279-91613447 GCF_008632895.1 Mastomys coucha
GATGCTGGTGGTGGCCATGTCTGTGCTCCAGTCGAGTGCACCCCTATCGGGGAGCTTGCTAAGTCAGTCGGCAGGTGTGGGCCAGGTGCCAATTTTGCCGTTGTGCAACTTGAAAGACTTGCAGATTACACTGGGGAACTACAGCTTCTCTGTTCTTGCCCGCAGGGC
>NW_022196894.1:91614909-91615133 GCF_008632895.1 Mastomys coucha
GGCATTCGCCTTGACAAGATGGCGCCTACATCCCCTGTCGACTCCTGGTAAACAACTGTTTGCGCATGAGCATAGAGTGAAAAGGCGCCAAGTCACGGCCCATCCGGGGGCGTCACATGGGATGATGAGCAAACAGCCAATCATGGGCGGACACAACGCGCTGTGGTGTATATAAGCAGTGCCGATTATTGGCTCGGGGTCTTCCTCTTCATGATGCAATAAAT
>NW_022196894.1:91615178-91615636 GCF_008632895.1 Mastomys coucha
GCGTGTCTTCTTGCTGGCGAGACGACTGCGCGGGCAACAAGTAGGGGTTGAAAATTTCATAATTATAATAGTCTCACCACTATGAAGCACAATCATCATGTGCTCCAAAGTATGGCTACAATAGAAACCAAACAAAGCACTAGGTACTTGGGATTGTTTTCAACTTCACTGTAGTCTTCTTGGACTACTGTTCTACATGCAGCATACTGTTGGCTAAAACATCTATATCTAAAATAAATATCAAAAAAGAAAGAAAGAAAAAAGGGTAGAACAAAAGAACAAAAAACAAGTGATTCTGTTCCTTCAACTATATTATCAATCTCCCTTTCGCAATCCCTCCTGAAATAGATCAATCCATCTCCCACTCCAGAAGAATGCAACCCTAGGGTGTACTTTAGCATCACCGAACTTTCCAAGGAATTCCCAATTTCTGGATCACAATGAGTACTTTGTTCCCA
>NW_022196894.1:91615646-91615761 GCF_008632895.1 Mastomys coucha
TCAGATCCCCTTACCTTTTTTGGTAGGTCAGTCCCAAATAATGAGTTCCTACAAGATGGATCCCACAGCACATGAGGGGCTATGCGGACAGATAAGACATAGCTGTCTAGGTGAT
>NW_022196894.1:91615963-91616399 GCF_008632895.1 Mastomys coucha
CACAGTATAATCAGAATTCAAAAGAAGTAAAAATATACAGCTAAAATATTGCCTAAAATATTTTCTGTAAATCAATTTCCCTATAGAATTATGGGAAATTTTTAAAAATTATGTATGAATTTCTCTGTACTAAGCATATAACTGCTACCTATACCCATAGGAAGATATCAAGTTCCCTGGAAATAAAATGAATGAAGATTGTTGCAGGTAACTATGTGTGTTCTGTGTATGGAAACATAGTGTTATTAAACAGTGAATCATCTTTCCAGCCATCATGGGGCACATTGAGTATCTAATGTAGCATGAATCCATATAACACTCTTGTGACACTCTGAAACACAGGAACAGAAAGCACACTAGTGACCCTATGCAGTGCAGTTTTAAAAGCTTCTACTATAGGTAAGGCAGTGATGCTGGAGCCCTGGGTTGAAATGGG
>NW_022196894.1:91616409-91616607 GCF_008632895.1 Mastomys coucha
TCCTGTTACCTAAGAAATCATTCTATGGATTATTGGACAGGAAATAATTCAAAGAAGTCAAAGCACTTCCTGACCCAGATTTCTCTACGTAGTTAGAGTTGGGAAAGACAAACTCACTAATGCTTCATTTTCTAATCAATGGCATATATTTACCATGTGCAATATCTACAATACCATGGTAATAATATTAAGATACAA
>NW_022196894.1:91616799-91617378 GCF_008632895.1 Mastomys coucha
TTGAGAATTGCACCCAGTTATAAAGTACATGTCTGAGCAAAGAAACCTCCTGGCATGGGATCTCATTCTAGTTTATAATCCTGTAAATACAAGCCTAGGTACCTTCAAGATACTTTGCTTCTATCATTGTACAGTTTCCCACGTTTTTACTGTATCATTACCTTTGTATAGAAGAAGTTTTTCCCATCAGGGATTCTTCATCCAGTAGAGTCAGCCAATTTTCATATAAATCTGAAGAAAGCAAGCTTCCTTCTATATTTCTTAGACAATCCTTTTTTAATGATAAAACACAAGAAAATTAATGGTCCATGTACATTGTAGAAAGGATTTGAGAAACATTTGTGTTTAAAAATAGAAGTTTAGACCGGTGATTCTCAACTTGTGTGTCACAATCCTTTTGGGGGTCACATATCCTACATATCAGATATTCTATACCTTACCCATTATAATTCATAACAGTAGAAAATATCAGTTGTGAAATAACAGCAAGATAATGTCATGGTTAGGGACACCCACAGTATGATGAACTATATTAGTGTCACAGGACTAGGAAGGCTGAGAACAAAAGGTTGAGACCCT
>NW_022196894.1:91617388-91617710 GCF_008632895.1 Mastomys coucha
AAGAATCTCAACCTGTCACCAACCAGAATCTTGTCTCACAACTAGAAACTAAAGGCAGGAGCTTATTGTTCTTAACTAACACTAACACTAACTCAAAGATTCAGAGTTCTGGCTGCAGCATCAATGAAATAACCCTACTGACTGTTCTAATTCCGTTTCCTAGCTTTCAGTCCTTACGACTACCTACATTCAGAGATCTGCACTCCACTTCACAGCCTAAAGCTCTGTCTGTCTCAAAGGAGGCCAGCTCCTAGGAGGGACATCCAGAGAAGAGTCTATCATAACTACTCTCTGAGAGTCTTCACCCAGCAGCTGTCTAAAA
>NW_022196894.1:91617720-91618567 GCF_008632895.1 Mastomys coucha
CCCACAGCCAAACATTGGATGGAGCTCAGGGACCCTTATGGAAAAGTTGGGGAAAGGATTCAGGGCCCTGAAGGAAATAGGGACTCCACAGAAAGAGCAACGGAGTCAACCAGCCTGGACCATTGGGAGCTGTCAAGGACAACTACCAACAAAAAAGCATAGAGAGGCTATATCATGACATATGACACATATGTAGCAAATGTGCAGCTCAGTCTCCATGTGGCTCCCCCAACTTGTGGAGCAAGGGCCATTCCTAAAGCTGTTGACTGTCTGTGGAAACCCTTCAACTGCCTGCAGTAGGAGAAGATGTGATAACCCTGAAGAGAGTTGATGGGCCAGGGAGTGAGGTCAACCCAGGAGCCGAACCTGCTCAGAGGAAGAGAGAGAGTCTGTGAAAGGTAAAGAGGTAGGTGCCAGCATTCAAGATGTAAAATGAAGGAATAAAAAAATAAATATATAAATATTGGATAATAATAATAATAATAATAATAATAATAATAATAATAATAGTTAAGGAGGAAAGATAAACTAACTACAAAAAAACCCAACAAAACAAAGTGCTCATCTTGAAAATACGCAACCATCAAAAAATGACAATGCCAGAAAATGCCCATTCTCATTGTATAAGTTGGTGAATGTGTACTTTCATTTCACAGAGAACAATGTTTTAAAAGACATGAATACCTATGCATACAGGCCCAAGTGGGGTAGTGGGGAACTTTATACTTGAGTACCAAGTATTACATGTGAGAAGATCTCACAGTTTCTCATCCATTTCTTAAAATACGTAAATACTCAACTATTTATAGTAATTGTAAGCAGCAGCTTGTTTGAATGACAGAAAAGT
>NW_022196894.1:91618577-91618821 GCF_008632895.1 Mastomys coucha
ATGAAATACCACAATTAACATTCATGTTGTACCAGGCAAGCATAACTAATCAGAAAAATGGAAGATTCCAATGTGTTCCTTTACTTTTAAATTGCCCTGAGTACACATGGCCACTTTCAGTTGCTGATCTGTTCTCCACCCCCAACCCCTATGATGTGGCCCCAGGTTTCTGGCACTGAGAGCCAGACACACTTGGCAAGCTTGAGGGCCAAGGAGGGATCATTCGGTACCTTTGCTTCATGTT
>NW_022196894.1:91618896-91619032 GCF_008632895.1 Mastomys coucha
TCATGGCCCAAATAAAAATAAAACAATGATATTTGCTCTAGAGTTGCTGCTGCTCACAGGTAAGTTAAACATGGTAGACTGTTTAGAAGTAGGTTAGGCTAATTCTTCATTATTTGAAATTGGGTTAGGATGGAAA
>NW_022196894.1:91619042-91619338 GCF_008632895.1 Mastomys coucha
AAGTGAAAATGTTGCTTTATGTTTTTGATAGAGAAGCAAACCAAGTTCATGTATCTACTGGACAGAGGGAAACATCCAACTCTCTCACAACCTATTATAAGTCTGTGGTGGAATAGCTATTTTGTACTGTTGTTACTTATGAGAAATAGTTTTGTTTTGTGTTTTTGGGTAAGTATCATTTAAGATGTGTATTTTGTAAAACATACTTTTACCACAATTATTTGCTTGTTAATTCACATGGTATAGTTATAGAGGTGAAATCAGTAGGAACATTTGTAATGCCAAAACAAAGCCCA
>NW_022196894.1:91619348-91620377 GCF_008632895.1 Mastomys coucha
AAGAAAGTTAACTTCCAACAGAAGGTGTTCATCTGTGTCTTTGTGATGAATCATTGAAGTTTTGAGACTTTTTACCTACATGCCCCTTATCCAGAGGTCATGTGTCCATAGTTAAAGAAAACTGGCATCAGCAGGTAATCTCAAGGACAGAAAGCACATTCGCATGTCTAGAAGGATGCTGAATGTTTGCGATGCAAAAACCTTCCTTACCTTTAAAACGGAAGCGATAATGAGGACGGATTCTTCATCCCAGTTAAGCTGTTGTTGAGTATAAGTCCTGTCCCTCAGGGACCAGTGTGATCTATCTGATGAGAATCTAAATATTTGATCCGAGTCCTCTCCCTCTACTGAAGTTACGGATAACATATCCTGTGTGGGATAAGGATAAGCTTCTATTATTACACATCCAAACAGCTGAAGCTCAAATATGTCTTTTAAGGTACACCAGAGCCATGACAATTATGGATGTAGAGATACAACTGAAAGGAATGAAGAAGACATTGAACTTTTTTCCTTTTCAGCTTCCAAATGTATTTTCTTCCCTAATCCATTTTCCTCAATTTGAAATATTAAGGTTTTCTTGGGATTAGATAATCCCCTAGATTGAATCACACTTCTGGTCACCAAAGCATTTTGGTGAATGGTCCTCTTACACTTTATTTTCTTCTATGAATAGCTTTCTCAAGAATGCCATTCTAAATATTTCCCTTTCAGAGATCAAATCACTCTTTTATTTCCTGTCTGTCCTGGCCTCTACTGTGAATTCTGACATTCTTGATTTTAAGAAACCTTTCTTTTTTCACTATATTTCTAAGACTTTAATTTCCTTCATCTGTGACTTCTTGTTTTCCACTATCTATATCCAAAGATGCTGTCGCATGTAAGAACCCAAGCCAATTTCAATCGTTCTTTCAGGTTTTCAATCTGTAAAAATGACAGCCATTCCCAGATTTACTCCATATTTTCACTGTTCAATTGATTACATGATTACATTCATTGATGACAAAATTTCTGCTCTAAAATACCTAA
>NW_022196894.1:91620387-91620585 GCF_008632895.1 Mastomys coucha
AATGGGCAGAAATTCTCATGTGTCTAACATGATAAACTTGTTCACATGCAGCATACATTCCTGGCACAGGCATGTGCTAAAACAGATCCTGGATGGTAAATGAATATTTCCAATGGAAATCTTGTAGCATATTTAAAATAGACTAAGCCATATAGGTGGCAATTTTATATCATCCAATAGAATAAAAAGACCAATATA
>NW_022196894.1:91620640-91620756 GCF_008632895.1 Mastomys coucha
CTATAGATATTTTTAGTTATAAGAATGAATAATCTCAGAGGCAATGAAATTAAGACTCTAGAGTGATATGGAGTCATAACACAGCTGGAAGACTTTATAATTGGAGAATCGGCGGG
>NW_022196894.1:91620766-91620978 GCF_008632895.1 Mastomys coucha
AGATTCATTTCTTCCAACAAGCTGATGACTTTGGGTCTTTGCTGAAATCAGTGAAAAACATGGGAATACTATTTCCTTTCTCTCTCTCTCTCCTCTCTCTCTCTCTCTCTCTCTCTCTCTCTAAATTAGAAGACTCTGACTTCAGTGGAATTTTTTTCTTTTTAAAAGGATCTTTCCCTCATGAATAGGTTATCTATAAATTCATCAGTTTG
>NW_022196894.1:91620988-91621468 GCF_008632895.1 Mastomys coucha
TTTCTTAGGACAAATGTTCACAGAAATTATGGCAAATAATAGTTATAGAAAGCCAAAATGAAACTCACAAGTATTGGAGAAGGCAGCATTCTGTCCAGGCACACAGTGGGTGGGAATGAACGAAATATTTGATTTTTCATTGATGCAGCAGGTGTTTGAGAGGGTTCTAGTCGGGTTGTATATCCACTGCCTTCGTGTCTCTGTAAGTCTAATAAAGAGGGGAAATAATTATCTGTTGTAATTGAACTCACCTAGCCCTTGCATGCCCTTCATATTTTATAGCTTGCTTGCCTTCTGCATCACCACAAATACAAAGATAATAACTTATCAGTATTACAATATTTATAATAATGACATTGCTACATAAGGCACTGAATATCTAGTTATATATGGCCCATTCTTCTGGTAATGAAGATAAATACTGTGTTTGCCTTGAAAGCTAGGTATTAGAATAAAGCAATACTATAGTGCCAATCTTTT
>NW_022196894.1:91621967-91622786 GCF_008632895.1 Mastomys coucha
AGACAATTTATTACAATAGAAAATTATCTATAACACACAGGTGAAGTTTCACTTCAAATGGTTTCATAAATTCTTCATTGCTGTTTGTTATAATTCATAGTTGCAGTGCTAAATGATTCTAACTTTTAAGTTATAGTAGTAGAACATCTATACACACCTGTAATGCCCTCACAGATATTAGGAGCACCTGGACTTATATGCAGTGCATAATGGCCAGGGGTGCATGTCCTCCCACTGGGGAAGCTAATGAGTCCACGTTCAGAGTCCTTTATGTTCCTGATGTTAGATGCAGTATTCTGGGAACATGAGGACTTTGTCCCTTGTGAATGAAAAGGTGGTGTTTCATGCCATATTGAAACCATGTCTATCCCAAAAATTTTGGGAGAGTTTTTTATCAGAAATGCTACCAGAGAAATCTGTGACAAAATGGAACAAACACATTTTGCATGGTTAAAAATCACATTTTACTTATGAGTCTTGGAGGCTAAAAATATATAGTTCAAAATTCTGAGAAAACATTAGCTATAATAGAATATGGGGGCAGGCTTTTTGTTAGAAATTTAGAAGATGATTGTGAGATCAGATTTTTCAAGTGTGATCATTAGAGTGCAATACTATATAAGAGGATGATTTCCAGATTTCACCTTGTGATGGCCAGTAGGTGACATGTACTTTCTAGTTGAGTTACATTGGTTGCCTTTGACACATTTGTGGCTATGCATATTTGTAAGGATGCTTACAAATGTGTATACAGACACAACTAAGGAGAGGAGATGAACTTCTGAATGTAGGCACCATCCACCTGAAACTTCCCATGGG
>NW_022196894.1:91622796-91622910 GCF_008632895.1 Mastomys coucha
GATGCCCATTTGGAAGAAATTGGATAGTTATGGAACTCCAATGGCAGGTCTTTTTATCCCTATTTTTTATCTCTGATAATTGATCCTATACAATACAAAGAATATTTATTCTGT
>NW_022196894.1:91622969-91623741 GCF_008632895.1 Mastomys coucha
AATAATGAATCAGAAACTCAAATGCTGATAGTCAAAATAACCATTTGACCAATACTCTAGGACTTTTGGTATTTTAATATAGTATTTGAAAGTTAGCTCCCATAGAAAAGTGTACTCTATAATTTCTCTAAACAATCATAACCAGCATCAAGAGGCCAATGTGATATTTACTCACACTAATTAGGAGTCATAACAACCATATCTGATAAAAACAATCCAAATTATATTGCCTTGGTTTTGTTGAGGAAACCATTGTAAAAATAAATAGAATTTCACACATTCTACGGGATTACATCAGAATTCAAGTCTTGACTCCTGAACCCAGTACCTAGAACTGTTTTTTTTTTCATCATTTCACTGCATTTTTACTCTGTGGGTTAGTTGAAGGATATTCTAATTCACAACTGACAAAAGTCTGAGTCATGGAGCTCAAATACTCATTTATATTTAACTTACTTAGAATGTACCAATGATTCTTCTCAGGAAGAACCACCATTTAAAGGTGTACTTCTTTAACAAAATGACAGAAAACCAAACCATTAGCAACAACTACCACAAAATAACCCAGACTCGCAGGATAATCCTCTACTACTGTCTCATTATAAAGCTTGTCAAAGCTAGACTTAAAGTTTATGTCTAATTACCTTTTCGGCACTATCATTTGCCAGTATTTTATTGTGGTAGGTAGGAAGCCATAAGATATATGGAGCTATCTCAGTAGATAGACGGTAAGATGGCATTTGGTTAACAGAAGAATTTCTTGTAATTGTAT
>NW_022196894.1:91623831-91624390 GCF_008632895.1 Mastomys coucha
AAAGAGCCAGTTATTTTAAAACAACTTTACTCAATTTGTAAATAAGAAGGAATGGGACAGAGTAATTGAATCTCATGCATGAACCTCCACAAATAAAATGGAAGTAAGAATGTATACTCGATATATTGTTTGAAGTGTTTTCCCAGATTCGGGGTGAAAATGACAAATTTAACTGGAATACAAAGCTGATAATCATAAGCATGGTCCACAGTGATTCCCCAAGTCACACCTCCATTTGAAAATGTCTTCCATGTTTGTGAACAATTGAAACATTTTGCGGTCAGTCAGAATTTTTAGTGAATATTTCTGGGTTATATAATCTCTAATGTGTGTAAGCAAATATTAATTCTATTTTGTTTATGTGGTTCACACAATTTGCCAGCCATTACCTCCGCACTGTGGCTAATTTTTCTTTGTCATTCAACTTTTGGGGTACAGCAAGCCAGTGGTCGAATAATTTGGAAGTGAGCAGACTTCCTTTTATTGATCCAAGAAACTCCTTATAGAGAGAGAAAATATATTTTGCAGAAAAAAATAAATTATGAAGGTTACTCAAAAC
>NW_022196894.1:91624400-91624782 GCF_008632895.1 Mastomys coucha
CTAAAATTTAGTTTGGATCCAACACTCTTCAAAGCTACCAATCTTTCCCTCAGTTAGAATGTTAATTGATTTGTAGCCCCAGTAAGTTTTGTCCATCAAAACTGGAAAACTGAGAGCAGATTTTCAGATGTGCTTGAATTGCAGGAAAATCTCTTCTAAGCTCAAAATGCCTCTAGTGGTCACCTGAGCAAAGTAGCAAACCTAAGAGATCAATACCTCAGATCAGATACTAGTTTTATTTTATTTTATTTTATTTTCCTTTAGTTTACTTTAGTTTTTCAAGACAGGTTTTCGCTGTGTAGCCCTGGCTGTCTTGAAACTCTCTCTGTAGACCAGGCTGGCCTTGAACTTAGAAATCTGCCTGCCTCTGCCTCCCAAGTGC
>NW_022196894.1:91624792-91624937 GCF_008632895.1 Mastomys coucha
GCATGCACCACCACTGCACAGACAAGTACTATTTTTAAATGACAGAAATATAAAATTATGGTAACTACAACAAAGGCGACCACATTAAGTTATTATGTAATTTCTGAAGTGCAGAAACTCATGTTTATTACTGAAAGCATGGGAT
>NW_022196894.1:91624947-91625743 GCF_008632895.1 Mastomys coucha
GAGAAGGTCCTATCACCATTTCATTAAACAAGCATGGTTTCCAACTCTGCTTTAAACATTTAAGCTAAGATTTATACATAATGTATCCCTGACCCAGACATTAAAGAAGAGTTTTTCGGCAGTGAATAGAGACTAATACAGACAAACACAGCTATTCAAAGTATACAGAACGAAATGCCCTGTGGCTCCAAGCCCCACTGTGTACATATTTCATGTTGACTCCTGAAACTTGGGCTCCAAACACTGGTTAAATGAATTAGAAAGATTGTACATCAGAGGAACAGGAAATCTGGTTTGAGACTGGGTCTCCTAGAAATGTTCAGGAGTCTTCATTTTGATAGTCCAACAACATAATACACTTGTCAATATAATATACTTTCTGTCTGAAGAAAAAAATCATCCAAAATTGTAACACTAACTGGGAAGAGTTAAATCTTGTGAAGACAAACTTCAAATAAATAGTCCATATACTACCAAGGATAATGGACTATTCAGGTATTTTGAATATATTTACAACTCCTTTTTATCTATATAATAGTAACCATAAATGAAAATGGGCCATGTTTTTTAGTAGAAGTGGAAGATTTACAGCAAACAAACTTAGAGCAAGGGAAATGACATAATTAAATTTTAATTTAATATGTAAATAAAATTATCATTTTATGGTGCTGAAGGCATGGCAGTGTGAGTAAGAATAACTACTTCACAGTATTGAGCACCTGAATTTTGGTACCAATATTTCATGAGATAGAGACAAGCAGATCATGAGGTCCTATTAGGGATGGGTAGCAAAGAG
>NW_022196894.1:91625753-91625951 GCF_008632895.1 Mastomys coucha
GAGTCACATACTCTATACTCGGGAAGAGAAAACTGCCTCTCAGGAAAAAATGTAGCATGACAGGGAATGAAGAACACTGGTAGTCAAATGCATCTGACTAGGCATTCATATCAGGTGACGCTCGAATGCATGTATGAAGTGACCCTCCACATGGCCACATGGAAAAATCAAATGAAAGATACTGCTCATTCTGACTGG
>NW_022196894.1:91625961-91626094 GCF_008632895.1 Mastomys coucha
GAGTCCCTATTCCTTATGTTGTGAATAGCAGAGGAACCTTTGAGCTTACCAGATTTCTCTCCTACATATCTGCTATCACTCAAGGGAATGCATGATGAAGGAAACTACTCATGTAAACTCAGAGAAATCCTGA
>NW_022196894.1:91626104-91626278 GCF_008632895.1 Mastomys coucha
TGCCAGGACTTTCCCTACCTTTAGTAGCCAAGCCACTTCATGCACCGACAGCTTTCTTATATTCACTTCTTCCCCGGTATCTAATTTTTCTTTCAGGGAATTCCACGATGTTCCATTAGGACATGCCATAAATATTCCCTGTGTTTTTGGGCCTTTTTCTCTTATCAGGGACAG
>NW_022196894.1:91626398-91626536 GCF_008632895.1 Mastomys coucha
ACAAGAAGGACTTCGAGCTGGTTTTATGCTTCAGTCTTTTCATGTACACATCATACCCTAAGGTTAACCATGAAAGATCAGGCAACACTTATTTTTTTAATCAGACTTTCCTTAGGAAATCCAGAAATGAGCCATGAG
>NW_022196894.1:91626752-91626888 GCF_008632895.1 Mastomys coucha
AAAAGGAGATGAGATTATTACCTGGAATAGTGTAAATTACACAGCTCTTTAAAAAAAAACAAATTTCAGTTGTATAATATCCCTGTTGTAATGGATTGGACATCTTGTAGTGTCTATATATTCTTCTTCCTTGTAC
>NW_022196894.1:91626898-91627060 GCF_008632895.1 Mastomys coucha
TATTAATCTTAGAGATGTCTGTAAGACATATGTTATTGTTCTCTTAAGACATGATCCAATGAGAATTCTCACAAGATGAGCTTGTCTAAGTTGTAGTGCATCATAAGATAGTTGATATCTAATTGAACAAGTTTCTTAAACTACATACAGGCATTTGGTTCA
>NW_022196894.1:91627283-91627456 GCF_008632895.1 Mastomys coucha
AACAAATGGAATGTTCTCCCTATAATCAAGCTTCACCTTGATATCAGATTACAGAGATCTCCAGCTGGACCTGGAGCATACTGTTTTGTTTTTAGTGTGTTTTCTCCAGTGCCCCTCCCCGAAGCAAGCAAAGGACAACATGCATAGATATTTTATGCCAAATTGATATAAGA
>NW_022196894.1:91627466-91627736 GCF_008632895.1 Mastomys coucha
TACTTGAGAGAAGATGGAGGACTCACTTTGCTGCTGGCTTTTAGCTGAGTTTCTGGGCTTTAACATGAAATGTCCCTGTGCATCTGAGCTTAGGTCTTTCCCAAACAATCCAGGTAAGGCAGGGAATGCTGTGAAAATTCTTGAGTTTGATCTATTGCACGTCTTTTGAAGGTTGGTCATTATTATGTCATGTGGATACTCACAGCCTGTAAGAAGAAAATAAGAATATCTTTTGAAATCAGTGTGAGCAACCCTTCCAATGGGATTTAA
>NW_022196894.1:91627750-91627920 GCF_008632895.1 Mastomys coucha
GGACAATGTAGACTCAACACCCTAAGCATTAGGAGACTTACTGGGATATTGCGATTAAAGTAAGGATGTGTAAGCTGAAAAATCAAAAATAGAGAACAAAAGTTTCAATTTATCACTTTATTTAGACCCATCAGAAAACTCTGTATGGCAGACTTTTTCTGTGTTCTGCT
>NW_022196894.1:91628002-91628334 GCF_008632895.1 Mastomys coucha
ACGTTACTTGTCTAGCTTTATATTAATCAATTTAAATATTTCTCATTGCATATGTGCATATATATGCATATAAACATACACAAACATACATATACATATACACACATATACATATACATTTACATATACAATTTTTTGGAGGCTAGCAGTCTATAAGTAATTCTATTAGTAATGTCAAATACTTCTTTGTTAATTTTTTTTCATGATGATGGACAAATTTATAGAGTCCATTTACATTCCCAGTAGGTTAACAAGGTCTCTTGGATCCGTAATGTGCAAAAGCCTCTGTTTCCTCCCATTGATGTTCACTTTGACTATGGTCAGGATTATGC
>NW_022196894.1:91628344-91628436 GCF_008632895.1 Mastomys coucha
AGAAAACACATGAGCCCTTCTAGAAACACAACAGGTTTTTGTACTCTAGTTCCAGGCATAGACCAGGGAGAATATGGCCTAATAGAGAGGCA
>NW_022196894.1:91628446-91628585 GCF_008632895.1 Mastomys coucha
GTATGCAATAGACAACTTTTCGCAGCACTTCAGATAATTTGCAATCTGAGAGTTAAGAAGAGTCACCAGAGGAAAGTGTACAATCACAAAGCTGGATGAGATAAAACATGTTTCTCCATAGAGGCATGTGAACAACAAC
>NW_022196894.1:91628595-91629218 GCF_008632895.1 Mastomys coucha
AACTCCCTCCTATCTGCTACAACTAGCAAGAACACCAAATCACATTCAATGAACAATTCAGTGTCTTTAAGGAAATTGCGGGCATGAGACTTTTTTCCTGTTTATGTGGGTGAAAACTTCTCACAAGCAATAAGAATAATTCATTTATCACAACAACCATTTTTAGACTGTTTCAATTAACAGTTGACTCTAGGCCAGAACTACAAATACAAAATTGGAATCAAATCCAGGTGCTTGATGTGCTGTCTCCCGTCTTTCAAAGTATCTCTTCTCTAAAGAAATATTAGAGAGTTTGTACTTTGTTTTCTATATGGTTTTCTAGGAAGTATGAAACCTTGGCTTTGTCCTTTTCTGATGACTCACCAACATGATTAAAGTCTTGATTTGCCTTTGCGTGGGAGACAGATAGAATGCCAGTGCTATAATCGGAGTAAGATTTACAGCAACATTGGTATAGACTCCAGATCCTTCCAAAGGGTCAACTTGGAAAAGTCTAGACATGATGGATATATACTTGGGAATGGCCTCTGGGTTGAAATATACATTAAAGTGATGCTGATAAAATAACAAGAGCATTAAGTTCTTGGAATTTCTGAAACATCCATGACATATACAGCTCTTCC
>NW_022196894.1:91629235-91629626 GCF_008632895.1 Mastomys coucha
ATTGAAATATTATCAAGTTGACATATTTCACTCAATAAATTTATTCTAGAATGTGCCACTCCACACTTTTCTTTGCACTGACTGAATACTGCTATTGTGTCCACCTTATAAAAACTACAAAGACCAGATGAATTTGGCACTTGCCTGTATTTTCAGCATTCATTTGATTGAAACAGTAAGGACTGAGAGTTCCTTACCTTCCTGGACTCAATAGCAATACTGCTACGTAAAGGAAAATGAAGTCAAATGTGTGGCATAAGTTTGTGCTAGTTATTATATAGTGTATTAAAACCCTGAAAATATATATTGAAGAAAAATAAAAGTAGACCAATTTCGGTTTCCTTCAAATCATCAAAAAATCCCCACAGATTCTCTTATGATACATAAAACA
>NW_022196894.1:91629636-91629744 GCF_008632895.1 Mastomys coucha
ACAATGTTCTCTGGTCACTATTTTTTATATTCATTTATTTATTTATTTATTTATTGGCTTTTTTGGTTTCGAGACAGGGTTTCTCTGTGTAGCCCTGGCTGTCCTTGA
>NW_022196894.1:91629754-91629866 GCF_008632895.1 Mastomys coucha
TAGACCAGGCTGGCCTTGAACTCAGAAATCCACCTGCCTCTGTCTTCGAAGTGTTGGGATTAAAGGCATGTGCTGCCACTGCCTGGCTACAAGACATAGTTACTGTCACTTA
>NW_022196894.1:91629897-91630246 GCF_008632895.1 Mastomys coucha
AACTTCACCTTTTTGTTAGCTTTTAATAGATCACACTTGAAAGCACACTTGATGATCTCATAATTTTATATCTTATCCAAATGCTTCTGATCATTTCATTACTATTATTTACTTGGCAATAATTTAGTTAGTGAGAAGTTAAAAGTGGCAATAAAAAGACTAGCAGGTGAATCATTCAGGAAGTCTCTAATTATCTAATTATGATCTCTCATTCAGTGGGGGAATTGCAGGTCATAGTGAGATCTGAGCTGCATACTCCACATGGACTCAGAGATGTGATTACATGTACAATTTTCATTACAAAACAGAATCTACGTAGTTTAGGATAAAGAGAATAGTTCTTGTTTGT
>NW_022196894.1:91630256-91630797 GCF_008632895.1 Mastomys coucha
GGTGTTCACTTTTATTACAAAGGTCTCAAGTCAGTGTACAGGCCAACCTTGGCTGCCTCAATACCTCAACCCACTCCTAGGGAGATGAAAGCATTCATACATCAAGTTGGGGGGCACGATAGCTGACCATTCAGAAGTTAAAAACAAAAATGAATTAGTATTAAGGTGGAAGATTTTAAAAGTATTTGCAGTACATAACTTAGACAGAAGCAGTGTTGTCACTTTCCCTGGTGTGGACTCAGGGCATGGACCTGAACATCCTCCTCTTAGGAGTGACTTTTGTGAGTGCGAAGGACTTCCTGTAACCGTGTATTTCATGGATACTTGGAATGACTATTTAAAAGAACAAAAACAAAACAACAATGTCCACTCAAAGTCCCTCAGCCATATTGGATAGAACTTTGGAGATTTTTGCTCCAACTACTGCTGTCACTTACTCTTTTCAGTTTTTAATCCGGAGTCAAAAGCACCAGAACAAAAGAAACAGAATTTTTTTTAAAGTCACCACATTTCTTACTACTTATGAGAAATCTTCACACAG
>NW_022196894.1:91630841-91631009 GCF_008632895.1 Mastomys coucha
AGTTTCCTTAAAGACACTGAATTTTTCCTTGAATGTGTTTTCATTTTAATATCAGACTTGTTTCTGTTAGGCTTCAAATTATATATTTGCATATATTGACCCTGATACCTGAGCATGTCAGACCAGAGAATTTGATCCCCTGAAACTGGAGTTATGGATGCCTATGAA
>NW_022196894.1:91631027-91631138 GCF_008632895.1 Mastomys coucha
TGTGAGGAATCAATGAAAAATTTCTTTTGCTAGTAGGATTTTCTATAATTATTATCAAATGATTTTTTTATCAAGTAATATTTTCAGAAACAATATATCTGGAGTTTTGTT
>NW_022196894.1:91631148-91631337 GCF_008632895.1 Mastomys coucha
TTTTAGGAAAATTATGTTTCTCTAGTAGAAAGCACAGAAGATTGTTGTTTTTTGACAGACCTCAGACTCTTTTATAATGAGATGTTATCTTACCCTTAAGACCAAATAATGAAAACATTGTGATTTCAGAGGTAGACCACTGAACTCAGCTAGTCCTTCCTAAGATTACCCTGTTACCTACCTTGGAGT
>NW_022196894.1:91631415-91631596 GCF_008632895.1 Mastomys coucha
GTACCAACCATCACAAATAATCTGACAGTAGAGTCTTGAAGAATCTAGTGATTTTATTTACTTACAAACTTCCAGCTCTGTAGCAAGGAAGTTATTAGGATCAGTACTAATGGCATATCTTCTGAACATAGGTTTGAGGCATCAGGACTGACTTCAGGAGAAAACCCTTGGGTACTTACCT
>NW_022196894.1:91631804-91631994 GCF_008632895.1 Mastomys coucha
TATACTCACAGTGATTATGATGACTTGATAAAGCACATTTGAAATATATGGTTATTTTGGTAACACTGGGAAAATAGACTAAAAACAGAGAGTCTTTGAAGGTGCCTAGGAGTACACACAACCATTGGCTTTCATTCAAAGATAGCCAGTCTGTGGAAAGGTTGAAGCTGGAAGGTGGGAGGTCTAACCT
>NW_022196894.1:91632028-91632313 GCF_008632895.1 Mastomys coucha
AGAAGTTCCACAACATAATTATTGCATGCAGAGTGATGGAATCATTTGAAACAATCATATAAATAGAAAAAAATCTATTGAAATAGTTAGCAACTTCCAGGAGTGACAAAATGATATGTTCTACTTGGAGTTACCATTAATTGTACTTTTGTTTGTTTGTTTGTTTTTTCGAGACAGGGTTTCTCTGTGTAGCCCTGGCTGTCCTGGTACTCACTCCGTAGACCAGGCTGGCCTCGAACTCAGAAGTCCACCTGCCTCTGCCTCCCAAGTGCTGGGATTAAAGGC
>NW_022196894.1:91632342-91632468 GCF_008632895.1 Mastomys coucha
AGCTTAATTGTACTTTCTTGTTGATTGATTAAAACCAAGAAATTGTCCCACAGAGTTCTTAAGTATTGCACTAGGAGACAAAATCCCATTCAAGTAGACACTCAAACGTCCACCCATCCAAACATA
>NW_022196894.1:91632478-91632678 GCF_008632895.1 Mastomys coucha
AAATAGTGAGACAGACAGACAAAGAGTGATAGAGACAGAAACAGACTGACAGTGAGTCATCATAAACACTCTCCAAACTCACAGGAAATGATAGAGGGGGACATACACATGTACACACACATACAGAGAAAAACACATGCAGATTGAGAGATAGATAGATGGTAGATAGATAGATAGATAGATAGATAGATAGATAGATA
>NW_022196894.1:91633579-91633844 GCF_008632895.1 Mastomys coucha
TAGATAGATAGATAGATAGATAGGTAGATAGATAGATAGATAGATAGATAGATAGATAGATAGATAGGCAGGCAGACAGATAGAATTACACAGAGGTACAAATTCAGTATCAGAAAGACCAAATATACAGATAAGTATGGAGAGAGAAAGAAATACACAGATACATTTATTAAAGATTTAAAAACAACACAAAAACACCAAAATATCTACACTTACACCTCCGAACACAGGAAATGAAAAGAAGAAGGAATGGAAGAGGAGAGGT
>NW_022196894.1:91633854-91634049 GCF_008632895.1 Mastomys coucha
ATAAAAGAAGTGCAATAAAATTTTAATGAAGAGAAAGAAAGGAAGGAAGAAAGAAAAGCAAGAAGGAAGGAAGGAAGATCTTGTTGCTTGTAATATTGGCATATTTAAATCAGTTGTGTGCACATGACAAATTAATCTCACTTTATTACAATGTATCTTTATTGTCTAGTGATAGCAAAAGTATAGCTTGGAGTC
>NW_022196894.1:91634059-91634255 GCF_008632895.1 Mastomys coucha
TACTCCTGCGAGCCATCCACCCTAGTGGACCCATTGCACTCAGAGCAGTTGAGGATATGCTGCACTCAGAGCAGTTGAACAAGGGACAGCATGCTCCGCTGAAGACCCAACAGTCTGAAGGCATCATCTCAGGAGAACTACTGCAGCCGGAGCAACATATCAGTATATGCACTTCCCCTGTGAAGAGCCCAGAGTT
>NW_022196894.1:91634268-91634387 GCF_008632895.1 Mastomys coucha
TAGCCAGGACCACAGACCTACTGGGAGACCTGAATCAATCAAGGGACAAAAGAGGCAGACTCCAGACAATCATCCAGACCTACAAACACCAGGGATATTCAGATGGCAAAAGGCAAGTG
>NW_022196894.1:91634397-91634655 GCF_008632895.1 Mastomys coucha
AGAAACAGAAGCCAAAATATATGGGCATCATCATAACCGTGTTCTCCAACCAAAGCAAGCTCTGAATATACCAATACACCAGAAAATCAGGAATCTGTCCTAAAATCCTATCTCATGAAGATAACACAAACACAGGTAAACAGATGAAAGAATTGAATAAAGTGATCCAAGACCTAAAAGTGGAAGTGGAAACAAAAAAGAAAACACAAATGGAAGAAAACCTGAAAATGGAAAACCTACGAACGAGGGCAGGAATTA
>NW_022196894.1:91634665-91634919 GCF_008632895.1 Mastomys coucha
TTTTACCAAAATAATACAAGAGACAGCAGAGAGAATCTCAGTTGTAGAAGATAAAGTAGAAAAGACTGACAGAACTGTCAAAGAAAATTGAAAACATAAAAAAAAATCCTAACCCAAAGCATCCAGGAATTTCAGGACACAATGAAAAGACCAAATCTAAGAATAATCATAATTGAGGATAATGAGGATTCCCAGGTCAAAAAACCTGAAAATGTCTCCAACAAAATGAAAGGAGAAAATTTCCCCAACCTAAA
>NW_022196894.1:91634929-91635137 GCF_008632895.1 Mastomys coucha
TACATAAAGGTACAAGAAGCCTATAGAACACCAAATAGAGCCAGAAAAGAAATTTTTCTCATCACATAATTATCAAAACACTAAATGCACAGAACAAGGAAAGAATATTAAAAGCTCCAAGGGAAAAAGGCCAAGTAACATACAAAAGTAGACCCATCAGAATTACACCAGACTTCGCCACAGAGACTATGAAAGCCAGAAGAGCCTG
>NW_022196894.1:91635147-91635267 GCF_008632895.1 Mastomys coucha
ATGCAGACTCTAAGAAAACACAAATGCCAGCCAAGACTACCATACCCAGCATAATTCTCAATCAACATAGATGGAGAAACCTAAATATTCCAGGACAAAACCAAATTCAAACAGTATTTA
>NW_022196894.1:91635345-91635652 GCF_008632895.1 Mastomys coucha
AAGATATTAAGCATCTTACAATAAAGCCAAAAGCAGAAAGCCACAAGAACACAAAGAAACCTACAAAACCAAATATATCTGGAAACAACAGTCATCTCACTTTAATTTCTCTCAATATTAATGGACTCAACTCACCAATAAAAAGAGGTAAGCTAACAGACTGTGTACACAAACAGGATCCAGCATTTGGCTGCATACAAGAAACAGACCTCAATAACAAAGACACACAGTATCTCAAGTTAAAAGGATGCAAAAAAGGTCTTCAAAGCAAATAGTCCCAGAAAACAAGTAGGAGTTGCCATCCTAA
>NW_022196894.1:91635662-91635934 GCF_008632895.1 Mastomys coucha
AATAGACTTTCAACAGAAAGTTGTCAAGAGTGAGGAAGAAGGACATTTCATACACATCAAGGGAAAATTTCACCAGGTGAAAATTTCAGTTGTGAACATCTATGCCCCAAATGCAAGAGGACCCAAGTTCATAAAAGAAAACCTACTAAGCTCAAAACACACACTGAAACCCACACCATAATAGTGTGAGATTTCAATACCCCACGCTCACCAAAGGACAGCTCATTGGAACAGAAACTAAACAGAGACACAGAGAAAGTAAGAGAGATTAT
>NW_022196894.1:91635944-91636077 GCF_008632895.1 Mastomys coucha
GATTTAACAGATATCTACAGAACTTTTCACCCTAAAGCAAAGGAGTCCATCTTCTCCTCAGCATCTCATGGCACCTTCTGCAAAATCTAACACATAATTGGTCACAAAACAACCCTCACCAATACAAGAAGAT
>NW_022196894.1:91636087-91636342 GCF_008632895.1 Mastomys coucha
TGCAATAATACCATGCATCCTTCAGATCACCATGGCCTAAGGCTGGTCTTCAATAACATCACAACTACAGAAAGCCCAAACACATATAATGTGGAAACTGAAAACCTATTTGCTCAATGATAGCTTGGTCAGGAAAGAAATAAAGAAGGAAATTAAAGACTTCATGGAATGCAATGAAAATTCTGACACATCATACCCAAACTTATGGGACACAACGAAAGCAGTGTAAGAGGAAAGTTCATAGAATTAAGTGCC
>NW_022196894.1:91636352-91636494 GCF_008632895.1 Mastomys coucha
ATAAAGGAGAGATTTTACCCTAACAACTTAACAGTACACCTGTGAGCTCTAGATCTAAAAGAAGTAAACTCACCAAGAGGAGTAGAAGGCAGGAAATAGTTAAACTCAGGGCAGAAATCAACCAAATAGAAACAAAGAAAAC
>NW_022196894.1:91636504-91636620 GCF_008632895.1 Mastomys coucha
ATCAACAAAACCAGAAGCTGGTTCTTTGTGGAAAACCCCTAGCCAAACTAACTAAACGGATGAGAAGCAGTATTCACATTAACAAAATCAGAAATGAAAAGGGAGACATAACTGAA
>NW_022196894.1:91636630-91637069 GCF_008632895.1 Mastomys coucha
CAGATCCTACTATAGAAGCCTATACTCAACAAAATTGGAAAATCTAGATGAAATGGATGTTTTTCTAGACAGATGCCACATACTAAAGTTAAATCAAGAGCAGGTAAACTATTCAAACAGGCTCATATTGCATAAGGAAATAGAAGAAGTTTTTAAAAATCTCCCAACCAAAAAAAAAAAAGTCCCAGGGCCAGATGGATTTAGTGAAGAATTCTAGCAGACCTTCATAGAAGACCTGATACCAATTTTCCTCAAATGATTCCATAAAATCTAAAGAGAAGGAACACTACCAAAGTCATTCTATGAAGCCACAATTACTCTGACACATAAACCACACCAAAAAAGAGAACTTCAGACCAATCTTGCTTATGAATATCGATGCAATAATACTCAATAAAATCCTTACCAACTGAATCCAAGAACACATCAAAACCATCAT
>NW_022196894.1:91637282-91637477 GCF_008632895.1 Mastomys coucha
CTCCCTTCACAATGGCCACAAATAATATAAAATATCTTGGGGTAACTCTAACCAGACAAGTGAAAGACGTATATGACAATTATTTCAAAGTCTCGCAAGAAAGAAATCAAAGAAGATCTCAGAAAACGGAGAGTCTCTCATGCTCATGGTTTGGCAGAATTAATGTAGTAAAAATGGCCATACTTCCAAAGGCAA
>NW_022196894.1:91637624-91637853 GCF_008632895.1 Mastomys coucha
TTATAGCAGAACAATAGTGATAAAAATTGCATGGTATTAGTACAGAGAGAGACACGTCATTGATCAATGGAATAGAATTGAAGACTCAGAAATAAAACTACACACTTATGGTCACTTGATCTTTGACAAAGATGCTAAACATATACAATGGAAAAAATAAAACATCTTCACTAAATGGTGCTGGTCTAACTACCTGTTTGTATGTAAAAGAATGAAAATAGATCCATAT
>NW_022196894.1:91638413-91638554 GCF_008632895.1 Mastomys coucha
GGTGAAAGAGGAATACTCCTCCATTGCTGGTGGGAGTGCAAACTGGTACAACCACTATGGAAATCAATTTGGAGGTTCCTTAAAAATTTGGAATTAGATCTGAAGGCCCAGCTCTGTACTACTCTTGGGAATATAACCAAA
>NW_022196894.1:91638564-91638764 GCF_008632895.1 Mastomys coucha
CCATGCCACAGGGGCATGTATTCAACTATGTTCATAGTGGCCTTATTTCTGATAGCCATAAGGTGGAAACAACCCAGATGTCCCACAGCAAAAGAATGGATAAAGAAAATGTGGTTCATTTACACAATGGAATTCTACTCAGCTATTAAGAATGAGGACATCCTGAGTTTTGCAGGCAAATGGATGGAAGTAGAAAATAT
>NW_022196894.1:91638774-91639115 GCF_008632895.1 Mastomys coucha
TACTCAGAACCAAAAGGACATGCACGGTATGTACTCACTATTATGTGGATATTTGCCAAAAAATTATTACAGACTACCCAAGATTAGTCCACAGAACTCAAAAAGGTCAACAGGCAGAAGTGCCTACTTGGGAGAGAGAAGAAAGCAATCACAACTGGGAAGGGAAAGTTGACTGGGGGGACAGAGTTGGGGGCAGAGGGGAACCTGATCTAGTATTGTGTAACAGAAAAGGACTGAAGCTCTGAGGTCCAGAAGAAAGAATGCAAACAGGCAACCTCAGCAGATAGGAGGCTGGGGGGACCCTCCTGAATGCACCAGAGACCTAGTAGGTGAAAGACTCT
>NW_022196894.1:91639125-91639268 GCF_008632895.1 Mastomys coucha
AAGGAGGAACCTTAGATGAAATGCTGGATAGTAGGTAGAGGGATCCCATGAAGCCCAACTCCAGCAGGAAGACAGGACATCAATTGAGGGATAGGGTTGCCATCCTACAGTCATAACTCTGACCCATAATTGTTCCTGTCTGA
>NW_022196894.1:91639278-91639421 GCF_008632895.1 Mastomys coucha
GGGATGGAAATGGAGATGAACCTGAGGAAAAGAAGGTCCAGCAACAGGCCCAAAGTGTAATCCAGCTCAAGGGGAGGTCCCAAGGCCTGACACTATTACTGGGGCTATGGAGTGCTCACAAAAAGGGACATTGTATGGCTGCA
>NW_022196894.1:91639431-91639533 GCF_008632895.1 Mastomys coucha
ACCAACAAGCAGCTGAAAAAGTCAGATGCAGATATTCGCACCCAATGAAAGAACAGAAGCAGCTGACCCCTGTGGTTGAATTAGAGAAGACTGAAACAAGCT
>NW_022196894.1:91639543-91639690 GCF_008632895.1 Mastomys coucha
GTGATCCTGAAGGAGGACCAGCAGTCTCAATTAATCTGAACCCCCGAGATCTCTCAAACACTGGACACTGAACAGGCAGCATACACTAGCAGAAATGAGGCTCCAAACACACATACAGTAGAGGACTGCCAGATCTGTGTTCCTTCA
>NW_022196894.1:91639700-91639918 GCF_008632895.1 Mastomys coucha
ACCTAACCCTCAAGAGACTGGAGGCCCTAGGGAAAGTGGAGGTCAGATGGGGTAAGGGGTGGAGACATCCACTTGGAGACAAGGGTGTATGGAATGTGGCACAGTTGGAGGGTGGATGGGAGGGGGATAAAATATGGAGTATAAAAAATATATTAAGTAATTTTTAAAAAGTAAAAATAAAACAAGTATAGCTCAAAACCATTGTGCTATGAGTTTCA
>NW_022196894.1:91639934-91640575 GCF_008632895.1 Mastomys coucha
CTATGGAAAAGTAGACAAGAAATTCAAGAAAAAATTCCCTCTCAAGACTGTTATTAAATCTCAGATGCTTTAGTTCCAAAAGGAGAAGATTATAAAATATGATTTGTAAATTATCATGATTAATTTTCATCTGTATTATTTATATGCATACACATTTGCACATATGTGGATCTCAAAAACAAAATTCGACTTTAACTCCAAGTAACTTGAAAATAACTTACAGGCATTCTTATCATTGGTAGTAATTTCACAATTATATCATCCACCGTATTAGTCTTTGTTGCTGTTACAGATAAAGTCTGTGAAAAGTACAGAAAGGAATGGTATAAAATAACTTTGAAGCTGATGATTACAAAATTAGTTTTTATCTAACCATTACTAATAATCTACAGTCTGTAATGGCAAATCTAATATAGAATAAACATCTTGTTTTTTTCCCTTGAAATACCTCTGGAAACTGTCAGTCTACCATATTTATCACAAAATTAATCAGTACATGGGTACTTGGTATTCAAACATAATTGTAACAGGTTTTGTTTAAAAAAGGAAGACTGATTAGCCATGGGTGCAAGAAATCAGCATCCAGATTATTCTTTCATTATAGCAGCAGAAGGGCAAGGAGGGTGGTTAAACTTGATCGC
>NW_022196894.1:91640585-91640775 GCF_008632895.1 Mastomys coucha
TTCTTCCCATCTAGAATTCCAACATTTTATACCCTTACTTTCATGCATAGCATGTGCACAGTTCTAAGAATATCAGGATAAAAACAAGTTGCAGTTAACAAAAAAACAAAAGACCAAAACACAATTAAAAAATAAAACATGAGTGTGTACTCTCTCCATTTAATGCTCCATATAATATAAGCATTGTAAG
>NW_022196894.1:91640785-91641230 GCF_008632895.1 Mastomys coucha
AATCCCTTAAATAAGAAATACAGCACAAGTGTCCCCTCGACTATCCAGAAACAACCTTGAAACAAGACTAAAGAAACCACTTCGTAAGCCATCCCTTTCACAGAGTTTTTATTTATTGTCTTCTAACAGCTGGGCATAAGAGATTATCTTGAAAATAATTGTGTGTGTTGTGTGTGTGTGCCTATGTGTCTGTGTGTGTGTGTTTCTGTGTTTGTGTATTTTGCTGAAGATTCATCTAAGATCATATCTTCACATGCTAGGTTTCTTGAATTTTATGACTAAGAACACCTTACAATAACTGATTTCACAGCTTGCTATCTAAACAATAACAATTATGCAAAAACCTCTTAGAATATGTAAGAACACCTCTGGACTTGTGGCTGTAATGTAAATAGGAAGGAATGTAGAGTTCCTTTTTGCTAAGAATGTAGAGTTAGCCACCTCT
>NW_022196894.1:91641240-91641512 GCF_008632895.1 Mastomys coucha
TAGCTCATGTCTCAGAAATTACACACTCAAGAAAGACATTCGAACACCAAATATACAAACACACATACATGTGCACAGAATCACACATACACACAAGCACATGCACACGCACACAGGAGTGAGCATAATAAATTTAAGAATAGAAAAGCTTCTAATACTTTGTTGAATATCTGAAAACTTCCGTATAATTTAAAAACAGCAAAGTATTATAGAAAACCATACACGTGATAAAGAAATAATTCCATAGAATTTTAATTGACATTATTATAAAA
>NW_022196894.1:91641522-91641756 GCF_008632895.1 Mastomys coucha
TTAGAGCATTTCAAACATACTAAGATCTAACTAATGATTGCAAAGATGTGTGCATTTCTTGCTGATTGTGATGTTTATAAAACAGACACATTTCAAGAGATAGAGTGTTTTTAAAGAAAATAGTTCTAAAATTAATATTTTTAAAGCATGGAAGTGAAAAAAACAACTGGGATTTTTCTGTACATGTTAAAAGGTTTCTTATCTCATGGTGAACCAGGGATATGTAAGTAATTC
>NW_022196894.1:91641766-91641853 GCF_008632895.1 Mastomys coucha
CAACCAACCTTATAATAGATCACTTAATCCTACTGTGAGGAAAAATAGGTTTTAGTAATTGTTCAATGACACTTAGAATGATTAATG
>NW_022196894.1:91641863-91642154 GCF_008632895.1 Mastomys coucha
GAACTATACCTTCAGAGAAAAATTTAAAACCCTGTAAATATTGAAATTACATGTTAGTAAACTAACTATGAAACATTGAGTTGTTGCTAGCACTAACAATGTATGAATTTCAAAACAGATTATTTAATCATGTAGCAAAATGCTGCCCTCCAGCCATGGCATAGGCACTGACTCACGAGGACAGTGCAGTTAATCGTTACCTAGACACTATTAAGTCAAAAAGTCAATATTTTATATATTTGAATTTGAATTCAAGAATAGGAGTAGGCATGTACAACTGAGGGAGAGGTT
>NW_022196894.1:91642286-91642561 GCF_008632895.1 Mastomys coucha
TGTATGTATGTATTTTAAAAATAAACATTCTGAGAGATCTACATTCAATCCTAGGAATAAAATAAAAAGGGAAAATAAAGAGGAAAAGAAAGCTTTAAATTATAATAGCAAATATAATAGCAAGAATGTAATGAAATACATTCTTAACTGTAATGAAATACATAGATGAGTCAAAGAACTCTCAAACCTACAAGGCAACTATAAACATAAAATCAAAGAAAACCACCAATGAATTGATAAATATATAAAGAATCATTGCTGAATACTCAGTAGAG
>NW_022196894.1:91642571-91643114 GCF_008632895.1 Mastomys coucha
AAAAAGTGATGGAGGATATTTAAATTAGAAGAATGTTTTTATGTTCTGAAGATATCTCTTCAAGGACAAAAAGGAAATAACCATATCGTCACTTGAAGAAAAGCTAAAAAGTACCTACTAGCAATCTTCTGGACTACAGAAAATGTTGCTAATAATTATGGCAGGGTAAAATATGAAAGCACTAGAGTCATGGGTGAAAATCAGTAAAAATGTTTTCTTTAAAGGAGTTGGATCTAAGTCACAATGGTGTTGAAAGACATCAGGGAGATTGCTCATGTACAACACTGAGCATATATTATAGCTGAAAGCAAGCAACAGAAGCAAAAGAGCATTTTCCTACAGGACTATCTGCTCTTCTGCTCTTCTCTGACCCTGAGGACACATCTGTTCAGCCAAGCTAGTGAGTCTTCTCCTAATGTATGTCACTGGTTAGAAATTACTTTTAAACTACACTATCTCTTTAATTACTGTTTTGTATTACCAAGAAAGTATGAATGAAGATCAAATTGCGTGGTGATCATTATACACACCTTGGTTTGTTTA
>NW_022196894.1:91643124-91643654 GCF_008632895.1 Mastomys coucha
AACAGTGACATGTTAGAATATCAACTCTAGATATTTTTTTCACCCATTAGCATTTGTAAAAGTCAGAGAGAGGGTGATCCTCTGAGCTACATTCTATTCTGGTTTACAGAAGGAATGGTCTTCAATGTTCTACATGCTATATAACTGTTAAGTTTCTGTTCTGCACTAAATCCAATGGTGAAAATAGAACAATAATGTATTAGAAAAATAGATACTTTTTAAAAGATTTATTTATTTTATTATATAAGTACACTGTAGCTGTCATCAGACGTACCAGAAGAGGCCATCGGATCTAATTACAGATGGTTTTGGACCACCACGTGCTTACTGAGAATTGAACCCAGGACTTCTGGAAGAACAGTCAGTGCTCTTAACCACTGAGCCATATCTCCAGCCCCAAATAGACAAATTATTTAATAGCTATGTGTATAACTCAATGATAGAACTACTACTTAGTATGTGTGAAGTTATGAGTTGTTTTCTACACACTATACACACATATGAACACACACACACACACACACACACAC
>NW_022196894.1:91643788-91644000 GCF_008632895.1 Mastomys coucha
GGTTATGTAGCTGGCCTTCCAAAGAAGGTGTGAGGATGCACAAAGAAATACTTAAAGAGCAGAGGACAGAAGTACAGAGATAAAATGTTATGAAACATGTGGATGTGGAGAGCAAATTAATTCATAATATTTTGCCCTGTTAGGATTTATTTATGGTTACCTTATATAATAACAATTACTTTTTACTACACAGGATTATTTTAAAACAAATA
>NW_022196894.1:91644010-91644137 GCF_008632895.1 Mastomys coucha
AACACATAAGTTAATATATATGCAATAAGAACTCAGGGGGAATAGCAGTTTATTTCTAACAATAATACTTGTCAGGGAAATTTATGCTGTTGCAACTACCTGATGTAATTTTCAGTCATTTAAGAAA
>NW_022196894.1:91644655-91645156 GCF_008632895.1 Mastomys coucha
GGTTGGAATGTCCTCAGTGAATATCTGCATTGAGAAAGTTTTCTTGATACCCTTCTTGGCTTCATCAACGCATCTGCTCAAATGCAATAAAAACACACAATACAGTAAAATTAACTTGCTAGTAGCTTATTTAAGCCAATCACTGTTAATATTTTGTAAGTATCATCTTAGTGTTAAATACAAGAACATTATTGGATTAGGGAACATTTAAAAATGTTTCAAAAACAAAGTCATTGTCAGACACATAGACCAAGGAAGCACAGCCAGTCCTCAGGACATTTTTGTTTACAAGGTTGTTGTCAACTTGACTACATCTGGAATTAGCTACAATCCAGAAATGCCTCAATCACACCTGTGATCCAGGTCCTGGAAGACAGAGGCTTCTGACTTGGACCCTGACGTGGAGATCTTGAGGCATAGTGGCCATGAAAAGCTTAAGCCCAGGCAAGGTAGAACACATCCAACACTAATCCCTAGAGAATGAGGGAAGCGGATCTGAGT
>NW_022196894.1:91645184-91645365 GCF_008632895.1 Mastomys coucha
GTCCTGATCTAGGCATGGTGGTACACACCTTCAATCTGAGCCACACCTTCTGCTGAAGGCCTATATAAGGTCATTGGAAGAACTGAGACTCACTGACTGTTTGAACTTACATTCAGCACATTTGTTGATGTCTACATCTTCAGGATTCCAGTTTATACAGAAGATCAAATGAAACAAACTA
>NW_022196894.1:91646424-91646873 GCF_008632895.1 Mastomys coucha
TTTTCCAAGAGCTGTGTGACTATGACTGGGCCAATAATCACTCCTAGATTTAGTTTCATATATATATAAATGGATACTTGGCATGAGGTCATGTTCACATAGAACGGGATCATTATTCACACTAAACCACAGATAAGGCATATGAATTTTGTTTAAAATACACTTAAGGCAGGGACAACACCTTTTAAGAAAAAAATTACTGTTTACTTTCTCATGTGAATTACAAAATTGACATACAAACTAGGAGGGCCTAGAAACTAGCACTTCATCTGTGTGAGTCATCATATCAACTCTACTGGTATAAATTAATAATAAGCCCACAACTACTCCATTGTAGCATGGAATACTCTAAGATGGGTTAAATGTGAATTCACCATGCTAACATCTTATAACTGCAAATTTTATGTTTAATGAGTTAGACCTCATTGACATTTGACAAATTCACAGTG
>NW_022196894.1:91646883-91647203 GCF_008632895.1 Mastomys coucha
ATCTTGTTGATCAATATTTTGCTTTTTCAAACAGCAACCCCTACCCAATGCACTATCCCTCTTCCCATGCTCACAACACTGTCAGATCTAGTTATTCCATCTGTAAGCTAAGGTGTACAGTGTTTCCTCTTTCTGAAAATAATTATCTATGCTGCAAATATCTTACAGTCACAGAATTTTCTTCTCCATTTTGCCATGATTCTAACACCTATAACTCAAGTTGACTTCCTATGGAACTGATTCTTGCCCAAAGACTGTCACTTTCATATTTCTACTATTAACTGATCACCAACTCTATTCTCTGCCTCCAGCCATTTTTG
>NW_022196894.1:91647213-91647350 GCF_008632895.1 Mastomys coucha
GGATTGTGCCTGTACTCCTCAACCTAAACACACACACATTTTATATATATGTATATATGCAACACATATCATATCACCAAAATAAAAAATGACATAGCAGGAAACCTCATAGGTACTTGGTGATATGTAGGGGTTGC
>NW_022196894.1:91647526-91647710 GCF_008632895.1 Mastomys coucha
TGAGAGCTGAGGTGTGTTGGCCATTGGCTGCTTCCCCAACTGGCCCGGGGTAGCAGGTAGGAGATTAGAAACATAACTAAGCTATGGGTACATTTAGGGTGCTGAGCTAGGACTACGGAGACTGAGCAAACAAAGTTGAGGGCAGATTGAGAGGTGTTGAGCTGGGGAAGAAAAGAAGGGTATG
>NW_022196894.1:91648561-91648916 GCF_008632895.1 Mastomys coucha
ATATATATATATATATATATATACACATATATATATGTGTATGTGCTCATATATATTTTTAGAAAGCCATATGTTGCATGACTTCATCCCTTGATTTTGTTAATTAGTAACCATTTTGCTTTATTTCCATAATGTCCCTACCAAGAAAATATGAGTTAAAATTTTGTGTTTTACTTAATTACATTTAATAATCTTTCCAAAATAAATAATATAGAAATATTATCTAACTAAATAAAATTCATTTTTCATTTCCCTTCTTTGTATACTAGAAAGTCATGTCAGCTTACTACAAAAAGCTCCTTCAGTAAACATACAAAGCACATCTCATACAAGTATCCAAAAGGATTATTTATCC
>NW_022196894.1:91649132-91649275 GCF_008632895.1 Mastomys coucha
TCGAGGCCAGCCTGGTCTACAGAGTGAGTTCCAGGACAGCCAAGGCTATACAGAGAAACTCTGTCTTGGAAAACCAACAAAAAGAAAGAAAGAAAAAGAAACAATAATATTGGAAGCATCACTTTCCTTCTTTCATGATTCCT
>NW_022196894.1:91649285-91649679 GCF_008632895.1 Mastomys coucha
GCTTGTCCTTTTTTAAAATTCACATACATATACAATATGTTCTGATTTTTTTGTTGCTCTATCCTTTCCCTTCTATCTCTTGAGAGAATCCTAAACAGATTCATGACTGTTCTATTTTATGATAGGCTGAATATGAACTTTGCTTGTGTGTGTGTATATGAACTTGTGTATATAACTCTGCATTGGACACTGTTAAGCTAATATATTGGTCCAAAATTGAAGATGCTTACTCTAACTCTCTCAGACTCAGGAGACCATACAATACAATATAAATCCTGATCCATATTTATTTATATACTATATAATATATGAATACAATTATATATATAATATATATAAATATATATAATATATAAATATATATCTTTCTAAAATACAGATGTATGATGTTTTT
>NW_022196894.1:91649689-91650019 GCF_008632895.1 Mastomys coucha
ACTACAGAGAAAATTTCACACACTATCTCATGTATCATGTAACAGTCAAAATACAAGCATACTCACACACAAACATACAAACACAGGTCTAAACGATATGAAATATTTGTACTTATATTTTCTTTCCACCTCAAGACTTCTACTTGTATATATACATATATGTATACATGAATATATACATGTATAAATTTTACATATATATGTATACATATACATATGTATATGTATACATATGTATATGTATATGTATACATATATATGTAAAATTCAGAAGAAATGTATAAAACTAAAATCTCTAATTTAAATGTCTGATAAGAGATAATCTTCCTG
>NW_022196894.1:91650062-91650249 GCF_008632895.1 Mastomys coucha
ATTACAGTATCAAAATAATTTTAATTTTTATCACTACACAGCAGAAGCAGAACAAATGTATGGTCTTTTATAAAAAACATTCATTTTAGTCTCCGTTACTCTCAAAAAATCAAAGTGAATTTCACTTACTTACATCAACTACACTTAAAAGACACACTATCAGTATATATACATTTTTAATTCAAAT
>NW_022196894.1:91650259-91650404 GCF_008632895.1 Mastomys coucha
CTTAGAGGAGCCAGACAGGAAAGAGGCCGACGCCCACGAGCCGCTGCAGTAGCAGCAGTGACAGTTGGAGGCGGAGGCGGAGGATGAGAAGGGAGGGGGAAAATGGAGGAGATCTCAGGACAGAGCAGACATTCCTTCCCAAGCC
>NW_022196894.1:91650414-91650490 GCF_008632895.1 Mastomys coucha
CCCAACGCCTGGTCCACAGCACGTGCTACAGGACCGGGGACGCACCTCATGGCTGTCGATTCCTATCTTTAAAAAA
>NW_022196894.1:91650500-91650779 GCF_008632895.1 Mastomys coucha
GTGTTTCTAAGTGTGAACTGATGATGAGTTAAGTTGAAATGACAAGGATGACAGACTGATAGCCTGGCCATTCATTTATTTTTGAGCCTGCATCAGTCAGACACTACCATTTTCTATGCCGGGCACTTACACTGACTGATCAGGGTCGAAAGCCAAATTTACTCCATTATTCTCTTCTGAACAATTTATTCTCTCACAAGTTTTTTGTTGATGTTGTTTTGTTTTGTTTTTCGAGACAGGGTTTCTCTGTGTAGCCCTGGCTGTCCTGGAACTCACTCT
>NW_022196894.1:91650802-91650992 GCF_008632895.1 Mastomys coucha
CAGAAATCCGCCTGCCTCTGCCTCCCAAGTGCTGGGATTAAAGGCATGTGCCACCACCGCCCGGCTTTCCTCACATTTTTGAAGTGGATCTTCAGGAATATTATTTAAGGATGGCCAGAAAGTTTATCTTCCACGATAAATAAATTATATCATTGTCCTCCAAACCAGTTACAAACTTATGAGAACATAC
>NW_022196894.1:91651002-91651342 GCF_008632895.1 Mastomys coucha
TTACTTGATAATGTCAGTACCAACTTCCTATCTCCTAGAATAATGTGAAGGCTATAATCATGGCCAGTGGAAATTATATGTGATGTCGTCCCAGAAAACACCTCCATGGTTATAAATTACAATAAAACCATATATACGGCTTCGTTTAATCACAGCAGTTTTCTCTAGTATCTGCAGAATCACCAACCAAGAACTTCTCAGTACCTGCACTTTCCCCTGATTAGTAGCAACTATTATTAGTAGGGATAGTAGTTGGTTTTTGTCTCTTCATACTGATTTGGAAACTATGAGGTCAAGCGGCTTACACGTGTTGTCACTTGGATGCAAAGATCATAATCAG
>NW_022196894.1:91651455-91651710 GCF_008632895.1 Mastomys coucha
TTCTCATATTTCTAATATTTTATTTTGAGAACATGGCTCATGATATAGTCCACAAATCCCACAAAGTTCCAATACTCCTAAGTCAGCTTTAATAATGCTAGAATTACTGGCATGTGCTTGCACATCTGCGTCCTTTTCAAGTTTGCTGCTATTCTTTCCCCAGATTCAAAAAGCAGGATAGCACCTTAAATAATTCATTTTTTAAAAATGTGCCTAAAACTTTTGACAAAATAAATTGAGAAATGTGGAGGAGAC
>NW_022196894.1:91651720-91651956 GCF_008632895.1 Mastomys coucha
ATCCTCAACCATGGTAGAGGAAAAAGAATCATGAAGTAATAAATATAAACTTTTTAAAAAAAAAAGAAGTAAAAAACCATTTTATTTGTTGTGCAAAAAGACCTAATTAAAGTGTAGCCTCTCATAATAAGGAATGCATTTTGTACATACTCACAGGTTACTAGACACAACCAGAACATCATTAAATAAGGATTGATGTCTCTTCTTGCTTTTGCTGCCATTTGTGAGTTCCACGG
>NW_022196894.1:91651966-91652082 GCF_008632895.1 Mastomys coucha
CAGCAAGGTTTGATGAGTTCCTCCCATGTCTTCCTTCTCAAGAGTATCCATATTGAAAAAAAGCAGATTCTCCTGGTCCAGGTCTCCACCTAACAGAACAAGTATTCAGTGGGTAA
>NW_022196894.1:91652092-91652338 GCF_008632895.1 Mastomys coucha
CAATGTTCACACTAAACTTTAAAGGGTTCATGATATTAAAACACAGGAAATAATCTTGAAAGAGAAGACCTGTGGAATATTATAGCAACATTTATAAAGATAACAGTTAATATGTGGTTTACCTTATGAAATTCAAATAGATGTGTATGTTATATGAAAAGATAGTTGTAGGCTCGGTGGCGTGAGAGCTAAGCAGGAATGTAGGCAGCAGGCGCACCTGCGCTTTTCCCTTGATTGCGCACAGGC
>NW_022196894.1:91652349-91652982 GCF_008632895.1 Mastomys coucha
ACTCAAGTCCAATGTTAGCACATCCGATGCAGTTGGTCCTGGGGCATCAAGGGAGTGAAGAAAGGACAGAAGCATACAGACAAGCTGGGACCTGATGGAGGATGCCTCCCATTTAACAACTGGAAGCTCATCAGGTTCATCACTTACAGCGCAGGGGAGGAGTTAACTAGTCTCCATGGTGGCCTGTGGGCTGGCAGTCTAGCAGACTCAGGCTGTACAGCCACCGTCAGCACTGGGACCTGAGAAAGTGTTGCCATTCTCTGAGCTGGCTTGAGGGGAAGGGTTTTGCTGATTTCCCATGAGCCTGAGGCTTTGGTTCGTGGCATGGCCACATGAATATTAAACAATATGTTTTCACTCTCGGCTTCCTCAGATCGTCCACAGCTGGCAATGGTTTCGGCATTCCAGGACACAAAGCACCCCACAGTGGGGTGACAATGAGCAGGGCAGTACACAAGTATGAAACATGTTGATGAAACACATTGTTTTGGGTAATGACAAAAAGGGAGATTTCATCAAACCACAAGAACCTTTCTCTACCCGGAAAATATCCATTGCATGTGAGAGCGTCCGTCCGTCGTGGTAGAGCTGTGAGTCTGTCTCACAGCTTCCCCTCCACTGTTCAGTAGACAG
>NW_022196894.1:91652992-91653419 GCF_008632895.1 Mastomys coucha
AGCCAAGGTTTCCACAGGACACTTGGAATCAGGCAGCTTTGTCTTCCCACACGCTCTGTTCTCCGATTATTCTGTCTCCACTGATTTGTGCCTTTCTCCGGGATAATTATCGTTATGTGAAACGCTTTAACAGCGCTCAGCTTTTGCAACTGTTTTTAACAGACAGGTTTTTCCAGGCAAGATAGCTCAGCACGTGGGTGACTGAGACAGGAGGATGACAATCCCAGAGCATACCAGAGGGCATAGCAAGGGGCCCGGGTGGAGGAAAAAAAGAAAGAAAATACCACTTTACTGAATTGCCCAGGCTGGTGGTGAACTCCTGATCTGAAGCCACTCCCCTGCCTCATTCTCCTCCCTCTTCTGGTGTATCTGGGGACAGCTACAGTGTACTTACAATAATAAATAAATCTTAAAAAAAAAAAAAAAA
>NW_022196894.1:91653505-91653734 GCF_008632895.1 Mastomys coucha
CCCAACTAATACAGAAGTAGAGGCTCACAGCCATCCATTGGACTGAGCAGAGGGTCCCCAATGAAGGACCTAGAGAAAGGACCCAAGGAGCTGAAGGGTTTACAGCTCCTTAGGAGAAACAACAATATCAACTAACTAGTACCTTCAGAGCTCTGAGGGAATAAAACACCAACCAAAGAGTACACATTGTGGGACTCATGTCTCCAACAGCATATGTAGCAGAGGATGG
>NW_022196894.1:91653780-91654042 GCF_008632895.1 Mastomys coucha
AGGAGAGGCCCTTGGCTCTGTGAAGGTTCTATGCCCCAGTGTAGGGCCAGGAACCAGGAGAGGGTAGGCTGGTGAGCAGGAGGAGAGGACAGGGAAAGGGTTTTTGTTTGTTTGTTTGTTTTTGTTGTTCTTTTTATTTTATTTTATTTTTATTTTGTTAGCTTTTTTGGAGGGGAATCTGGAAAAGGAGGTTTCATATGACATGTAAATAACAAAAATATCTAATAAAAAATAAGCCTCTGAAGATTATTTTAACTAATTT
>NW_022196894.1:91654052-91654266 GCF_008632895.1 Mastomys coucha
ATCAATTTTGAGATTAACTTAAATCTAAGTGATCACAATGATATTTTCATCTTAATAGTGAAATAATTTCTAAAACCTTTAAAGCTGAAAAATTTCAATCATTCAGATTGTAAAGAAAATAAGACTAATGTGAGAGACTTAAATTGAGAAACACCCCCTGTCCTCTTTAAAACTTACAATTGTTAATTCTACTGTTTCAATACTTCTTTTTCAA
>NW_022196894.1:91654304-91654556 GCF_008632895.1 Mastomys coucha
ACATGGATTAATGATGCCTTAATAATTCATTACCAGTTTTTTGTCCCTTAAATTTTGCATGCAATATATATGCATTTTATTTAGTATAATATCAGAGAATTGAAAGCAACTGCAATAACATTTTTTGCAATAAAATTATTCTTTCTGTAAATAATAAAGCGATAAGCCACTTCTATATTATACAAGGTATTATGACTTTTCTGCTTTGGAATTTACTCTTCTTTGAATTGCAACATAGGAACAGTAATAGCT
>NW_022196894.1:91654637-91654859 GCF_008632895.1 Mastomys coucha
CTGAAGAGAGAAGCCTAACTTTATAAAAGTTGAGGTATAAATGATATCAACAGGCATTTATTAATAAAACTAAAAGGAATTAATTCAATCATCTGTGCATTGGATTAATTTTACATTAGTTTTAGGCCAAGTTAAATCAATGTGTTAAATTCATGAAGTGTACTAATTACTAAAATAATATACCTTGCATGGGTCAACTCCTGTCTAAGTAGGAAGGTGTAT
>NW_022196894.1:91654869-91655045 GCF_008632895.1 Mastomys coucha
ATTTATTTATTTATTTATTTATTTAGATCTACAGGACTGTTTAATCATGGGAGACATATTAGTTCACAACCTGATTACATCCTCCCTCCCTCTCTTTCCTCCCAATCCCACCCTTATACCTGTACCCTCTGAAAAGGGGAGGCATGCCATGGACACCTATAAACCCTGATAAATCA
>NW_022196894.1:91655055-91655151 GCF_008632895.1 Mastomys coucha
CACTTTTAAGATGAAACCATGCACAAGTGAGAGTTACTGTTTTGAATTATAATCCTACAGGCTTGAGTTAAAGGACAATAAAAATAGAACTTGATA
>NW_022196894.1:91655161-91655264 GCF_008632895.1 Mastomys coucha
GGAAGGTGTATTTAAAATAACTAACATTCCAGCCAGTAGGCATAGGCCGCAGAAGTGGCAGAGCAGCTAGGACAGGATACTTTCTACCTCCATCTACAACTAG
>NW_022196894.1:91655283-91655468 GCF_008632895.1 Mastomys coucha
CTGATCCACAGCCCTCTGTGCACCTTTCCCACAAGCTGAGAGCTTGTCTCCAGGAAGTACTCTGACTCTAGGACTCAGGTGAAATCTCCATTTTCTCTCTGGTGACTTTCTAATGCAGGACCAGCCAGGAGGCATAGGCCACAGAAGCTGCAGAGCAACTGGGACAGGGTCCTTCATTCATCCAT
>NW_022196894.1:91655498-91655636 GCF_008632895.1 Mastomys coucha
TTAACAGATGGTAACAGATGGCCAAAGGCAAATGCAAGAATCTTACCAAAAGAAACCAAGACTACTTGCCATCATCAGAACCTAGTACTCCCACCACAGCAAGTCCTGGATACCCCAACACATCAGAAAAGCAAGATT
>NW_022196894.1:91655803-91656156 GCF_008632895.1 Mastomys coucha
CTTACAGAGGAAACACAAAAATCCCTTAAAAGAATTACAGGAAAGCACATCCAAACAGGTGAAGGAATTGAGCAAAACCATTTAGGACCTAAAAAATGGAAGTAGAAGCAATTAAGAAATTACAAATTGAGACAACTCTGGAGATAGAAAACCTAGGAAAGAAATCAGGAGCCAGAGATGCAAGCATCACCAACAGAACACAAGAGATAGAAGAGAGAATCTCAGGGGTAGAAGATACCATAGAAAACACTGACACAACAGTCAAAGAAAATGCAAAATGCAAAAAGTTCCTAACCTGAAACATCCTGGAAATCCAGGACACTATGAGAAGACCAAACCTAAGGATAATAGGT
>NW_022196894.1:91656166-91656541 GCF_008632895.1 Mastomys coucha
GTGAAGACTTCCAACTTAAGGGCCAGTAAATATCTTCAACAAAATTGTAGAAGAAAACTTCCCTAGCCTAAAGAAAGAGATGCCCACGAACATACAAAATGCCTACAGAACTCTAAATAGTTTGGACCAGAAAAGAAATTCCTCCCATGAGACAACAGTCAAAACACCAAATGCAAAAAACTAAGAAAGAATATTAAAAGCAGGGAGAGAAAAAGGTCAAGTAACATATGAAGACAAACCAATCAGAATTACACCAGACTTCTCCCCAGAGAATATGAAAGCCAGAAGAACCTGGGCTGATATCATCCAGACCCTAAGAGAATACAAATGCCAGCCCAGGCTACTATACCCAGCAAAATTCTCAATTACCATAGA
>NW_022196894.1:91656759-91656973 GCF_008632895.1 Mastomys coucha
AACAGAATTCCAACTCTAACAACAAAAATAATAGGAAGAAACAATTACTTTTCCTTAATATCTATTAAAATCAAAGGACTCAATTCCCTAATAAAAAGACATAGACTATCAGGATACGTATTTGGGTACGTATACATTACCCAAAATTTTGTTGAAATCAGGAAACCCACCTCAGTGACAAAGACAGACACTACATCAGAATAAAAGGCTGGAA
>NW_022196894.1:91656983-91657128 GCF_008632895.1 Mastomys coucha
CTAGCTATTGGTCCCAATAAAAAAGCTGGAGTAGTCATTCTACTATAGAATAAAATCAACTTTCATCCTACTGTGATAAAAAAGATAAGGAGGGACACTTCATACTCATCAAAGGTAAGATCTACCAATATGAACTCTCAATTCT
>NW_022196894.1:91657337-91657549 GCF_008632895.1 Mastomys coucha
GTGAGACTAACAGAAGTTATGAAACAGATGGATTTAACAGATATTTATAGAACTTTTTATCAATCTATCAATTGCCATATTACAAAATTTATCGATACATACTTTAAATACATTCTAAAACGAAATGAATATTTGTAATGTTCAAATTCTGTAGTAAAGACTTTAAAGACTGCTTTTTTACTCCAGGAGTGAGGAAGCCATAAGGGGAAGGA
>NW_022196894.1:91657559-91657671 GCF_008632895.1 Mastomys coucha
AGCAAAGCCATCTAAAATAAATGAACAAAATTCAAATAACTCAGGGAAACTGAAGCAGGAATCACAAGGCCTACAAGAGTCTACAAGGATCCTCTGTAAATATACTAGGAAA
>NW_022196894.1:91657682-91661688 GCF_008632895.1 Mastomys coucha
CAGATCCAGACGTGTAGAGTTCACTTGTACGATGGCAAGCCTCAGTCTCCTCAGAGTATCTTCAAACTTACTTAAGTTACTTAAGCATAGATACAAAGTAATGGCATTAAATATACCCCCAGAGTCATGCCCAGAATCCTTTGCAGAGATAGTTCTAAATAAAATTCCATTAACAATCAACATTAATCATCAAACATGATAAAATTAAAGGTGAATCACAGTTTAAAAAATATGTGAATGTTCAGACCTTAGTGTTCAGAGAATCTACTGATCTCTTCATTGTGTCCAGTTTTGGTTTTCTATGATAGTCTTGATTTCCTGTACAAAGAGGATTCTTTGATGAGGTGTGATGACTTCACTTATTTGTGGGTATAAAAATAATATTTAGAATGCTGCTGTAAGAATTTGAGCTGATCTAGCAAATTAATGTGGTAAACTTTCAGGTCCATGACCTTACTAGCTCCATAAATCTGACTAGATTTCTAGCACCATAATTTCAGTCCTGTTGAGAGAAAACTTTCCCATTGTCACAGTATTTAAAAGGACTTTCCCCAAACTAGTAATGTTTGAGGTAGTCCTTGGCTTTCTCTCAGGGTTGAGGGCTTGAATGCCTGTTGCCAAATAAAGATCATAGGGATGTCTCTGAATTCAACTGATTCTAACAGGATATGACTTAAAATCCTGGACCTTGAAGTTCAGTTTCTAAGGTACATAAAACAGGAGGCAAGTTGACATGCTGGGCAATATCCAAGAGGTCTTTGATTAGACTTAAGTTTATTTTCTCTATTCCACAATTGAACATAGAACCTGTTGTTTCATTTAGTTTCTCAGAAACTAAATGGTACCAAACTAATATGGTACCAAAAGCTGACTGTGCTCATCTTTGATCATACTCAAGGGACTCTTGTTTCATACAAGACTTGAAAACTACCATATTACAACTGAAGGAGACCAAAACGTAACAAATTGGAAATGAAGAAGTCAAAGTATCATTTATTGAAGACTAGTAAGCATAAGTGATCCTAAAAGTGTCACAAGAAAACTCATATAGTTTGTAAACTCAACAAGTAGCAGCACATAAAATTAGCACACAAAATGAACATTCCTTCTGTGTAAAAATTACAAACATACTGAGAAGAAATTCAGAGAGACACCACCATTCACAGTAACCTTAAAAATTATAAATTTGTGGTAATTCTAACCAAGAAGTGAAAGACTTGTCTGATTAAAGAAGTCTAAAAGAAATTTATTCAGAAAGTCTAAATAAAGAAGTCTAATAGATAATAAAAAGATTCTCACATGCCATTAAACAGTAAGATATTAATACTACATTGATAGTAAAAAATGACTGTCCTAAAATACTCTTCTGATTCTATCCTTTTTCAACCTGATAAAATTTAAAGGGAAAACAATGTTACAGAAATGACTTTTTAAACCTTCATTCCTCCCAGTCTTCTGCTATGTTCCCTTAGTCTCACCCATAGAGCGTCACCAACATGATTGCCAATGTGTTACATGAACAAGACAATACCAATGAACATTAAAAATTAAATGAGGCATGAAACCTATACAAAGAAATATAGGCAACTGCATCTTAAACATTTGTATGCAAGTGTATCTAAAACAAGTGTTTTGCTTGGATGTAGGTGAGTGATGGAGTCCATTTTCTCATCCAAACTTTTAGTCTGTGTTTTGTATTTGTGTAAGTGAGGCAGTTAATGTTTGGTGTTATAAAGAGCACAGTATGTATGGGTCTGTTATTCTGCTGTTGCTATATACTTTCCCCTCTCCTAGGATGAGTAAGTACAGGGTAAGTTATATCTGTCCTCGAGTATATAGCTTATCTTCAGACTGATGTTTCCATTTGTAGACCTAAATTGCTAAAGAGAAATAGCTTAATATTGATTATACTGTGTAATGTGTTTCTGCTTTTGTTGATATGAATGATACTGTTAATTGGTATTGTAGTCTACTCTGGTATCTGTGTTCCTTAACAATATAGACAACATCACTCCAGGCTAATTTGTATTTTAGAATATCCATTTAAAAATCAGGTGTTGTTCTAATGGCTCAGCATCTGTATGTGACTTTATCATTTTTCCTCATATCTTTTGGAGTTTTTATTTCTCTGTACATATAGTCTTTGATTTTTTATGTGTCTGCCTGATGTTCTGTATGCTTTTAGTACTTTAACAGGTATCTCTTTTGTATTTTGGGGAAATTGTTTTCAGACAAATCATATACAAAGGGTAAATTCATTGTATTCAATACAGTCAATAAAAACTAAGACTAAACTAGGGTCCCTCCCTTTGAGTCCTGAGAGCCTCACACCTCTCACACATCTGGTATATTCTAGAGGATTCTCCCAACTTCCAAGTTCCCAGTTGCTTGTTTCCATTCTTTTTGCTTGTGCTCAGGGCTTCAGTCCTGTTCCCCATGCCCAATACCTGATCATGTTCACCTCCTCCCCTTCCTGTCCCCTTTCTCATTCAAGTCCCTCCTCTACTCCTATGATTGATTTCTTCTCCCTCCAAAGTGGGATTGAGACCTCCTCACATGGACCTGTCAGCTTGTTAGCTTTTTTGAGTTCTGTGGATTTTATCCTGGCTATTCTGTAATTTTTTGGCTAATATCCGCTTCTAGAACTCAAATGGATGGACCTTAGATGAAATACCCTATAGTAGGGAGAGGAAACTTGTTGATCCCACTTCCAGTAGAAAGACAGGGCATCAAGTGGAGGGTGAGCTTGCCCACCCACTGTCAAAAACTCTGACCCAGAATAGTTCCTGTCTGAAAGAAGTACAAGGACAAAATTGGAGAAAAGCCTGAGGAAAAGGAGGTCCAGTGACAGGAGCAAAGGGGATCCAGCCCGTGGTGAGGCTTCAAGGCCTGACACTATTATTAGTGCTATGGTGTGCTCACAAAAGTGACCTATCATGACATCCCTTTGAAAGTCCTAAAAAGCAGCTGAAAGAATCAGATGCAGATAGGTATTCCTAAACAATGGGAAGAAGCTGGGGACCCCGGTGGTTGAACTAGGGAAAAGCTGGGACAAACTGAGGAGGAGGGCAACCCTATAGGAAGACCTGTTGTCTCAGCTAACCCGGATCCTGGAGATCTCTCAAATACAGAGCCACCAACCAGTAGCATACACCAGCTGTTATGAAGTGCCCCGATATGTATATAATTAGTTATCATTAAGCAATTAAAATGATATATGTGAAATTAAGCTCTCTCTGTCTGTCTGTGTGTTTATGCACATGATTCTACTTGGTTGTTTTTGTTCTCTCCTTCCTCATGCACTCAGTACTCAGTAAATCATACTTTACTGGGGGATCACATTTATCAGCAAATGCTGTTATCTTCTAAGCCACCATCCTAGGTCAAGGCTTAGAGCTTTAAAAACCCATCTGAGGTTCACAAAAGGAGCCAGGTCTCAGTTCAGGACATTGGTGCATACCTGTAATAATTCCACCACATTGGATATGGAGACAGCAGGAATTATAGTTTCCTGACAGCTTTGTCTACATAGCAAGATCTTGTCTCAAAATACAAGAAAAAAATCATAAAAACCCATCATGATGCATTACATCAGAGATGTCAGTACTTAATAAGTTGGGAGGAGAAACACCAGAAGTTTCAGACAGCCTGGGGTATCCTATTACTGTACGTCATAAACGCTCTCTTCTCAGAAAGTGCCAGGCCACTCCCTTTACTATTATCAAACTTAAACCTAACCAATGCTCATCCACATAATTGACTATCTTACTACACACGTTTGCTTACATTTGTTCGCTACTGTTTTATTTATAATAGCTAGAAACTGAGACAGCCTAAATGTGCATCTCCTGAGGAGCAGGTTGATACAACTTCACATTTTCACACACCGTATTCATCCATGAAGATTAACTAAGTCATGATATTTGCAGGAAAGTGTGCAGAACTAGGGAAAACCTGAGAAAGGTTTCTGTTGTGATGCTGGCATGAAACTTGCCCAAGGTTTCTT
>NW_022196894.1:91662718-91665730 GCF_008632895.1 Mastomys coucha
ATATGTATTAATATTTTGTATACATTATATGTATAAGTCATATTATATAAAACATTCTATAATATAATTATACATATATATTATAACATATAATATACTATATCTTACAGGTATATTTAATCAAGGTGAAGTATTACTTGTATAATAAGCTAGATACCTGATAGTTTTTAAACAGTGTCCTTAGAAATGGACTATCATGCATGGCGTGGTGGTGCATGCCTTTAATCCCAGCACTTGGGAGGCAGAGGCAAGTGGATTTCTGAGTTCGAGGCCAGCCTGGTCTACTGAGTTCCAGGACAGCCAGGGCTACAAAGAAACCCTGTCTCAAAAAAAATAAAAACAACAACAAAAAAGAAATAGACTACCATATTGAAAGACTAATAGAAAAAAGTGTCCCTTGTTGTACCCCACACCAAAAGCTGGTAATGCCTGTCTAGCTTGACTTTTGTACTTTTCATGTTTGGGGGGATGGGTAAGCCTGAAGGAGAGAATATAAATCTGGGTGAGTGCAGAAGTGGAGAGAATCTGAGAGAAGGAGGAGGAGGAGAAAGGACATGGTCGAGATAATTCACGTGAAAAGTTTTAAATAAAAATTCAAAGAAAACCTGACAATCCCCTTCTTAAGGTCTTTAGAGGGAGCATGGGCTATATAGTATGGTTATGTGACAAAATCACTTTTAACTTCATTTTAAAAAAAAACAGCTGGTTTGTGGTTTCATGCGATGGCGCTGAGGGATGGGTGATGCACATTCCTTCCCTGACTTCTCTCCTCATCCACAAACCCTCAGCCTCCTCTCATACTGACTCAGCAGCTCCTCTGCTTAAAGCTTCTACTGTTCCTTCCATGGTCATGGCAGCCGTGGTCACAGCCAGTTGGGAGTTTTGGGACATGTTGAACACAGTTGTAAGGATCAGTTCTTTTAAGATCAGTTCACCTCAGGGATGCTGAGTTGAAACTGAATCTCAAATAGGCACACAGTGATTTAAAACAAAAAAATGGTGCTAGAGCTCTGGCCTCAGACATCAAATTTGTTTTTCTTTCCAACATGCTGGTTTTATAAGCAGTCTGGATTTAATTTAATGTTATCCATTTCAAGAAAAGCAATTTATTATTTGTCTTACAGGTATTTATTTGATATTATGCCTTTATTATAAATAATTTCCAAATGAGAAAATAAATCCTTTGTCAGAATTTTTACACAGGATGTGAGGTGATCAGAGTAAGCAAGCATTTGCATTCCCTGTGACACTTTGAATGTATTTTATTTTTAATCAATGCTAGAACGAAGAAGGACGATCTTTTTTTTCAAATTTTTTATTAGATATTTTCTTTATTTACATGTCATATGATTTCTCCTTTCACAGTTTCCCCTCCAAAAAATAAACAAACCAACAAACAAAAACAACAAGAACAAACCCCTGTTGCCTCCCCCATCCCCAGGCCTGCCACCCCACCCTCTCCCAATTATTGGCCCTGTCATTCCCTTACACTGGGGCACAGAACCTTCACAGGGCCAAGGGCCGAAGAAGGACTATCTTAACATAAAATATTATTTTCAGGATTCATTTATCCTATATCTTCATCCCAGAACTTGAGTTTTAATATTTCCACATATTCTGAGAAGCGAAACTCAGTAGGAGAAAATTTTTATAACATTTTGCTTCTTTTCAGAATTTTAGCATTTCATACTGATCACAATTACACTATGCTGTTTCCAGAGTCTTGCACTCACTTTACTCTCTTCACCTTACACCTAGGATAGATCTTCAAGGTTACTGTTTAAGTGTTAATTAAGCCTAGCCATCTCTTAGAGGATAAGTAGGTAAACCGACTAGCCAGGATGACAAGGTTTCCAAGAGCAGATAGAAAGGAATGTTAATGCATCTCTTGTCATGGCGACAACACATTTATAATCTCGGATTTATTATAACTATGGTTACAATGCCTTATGCTACTTTCACCTTCACTGGCTTCCTTTCACTGGGATCCACCTCTGTCATCAGGAGAGTCTCCTTGTGCCAATGGCATGCCTATGTCACCACAAGAATACAAAGATTAAATACTTAATACTTAATGGAGAGTGTAAATTTCTTTATCTGCCTGAGAAGTCTCTTTTCAGTAAGGAAGACTTAGTCAACAAGAGAGAAGTGTTCTTATTTAAGCTAACTATCCCAACAAAAAAAACATTGACTTTTTATTGTGCATGAAGTGTAGGGTCATCAGAGACTCCCCTGTCAAGTGCTTCAGTCTTTGTTGCCCTCTCCTCAATGTTGACTGAGAGCTTCAAAAGAGTGGTTCTGCACATACTTGGGGTAAAAGAGCCTAGAAGATCTTATCAGGATAGAATTTAGAATCCTGGATTTATCCTGGAAAAAAAAAAAATTCTCAAAGAACATTAATAAGGTAGGAAATTGTTCATACCAGAACATTAGACAGTCAAATTATTTAAATAATCCATCTTTTAAGAAAAATGATACAAGACATGTGAAGAGAGAAAGAAGCATTTGAATTGGAGAAAAATAGTTGTCTCAGAGGTAGACTTGCTGATGATTCGCTGAAAGAAACATGACTTTCTTAAGGAGCCAGGGAATCCATCCAGTGTGCCTTCCATCCAGTCCAGTTTAAGTCAGAGGTTGGTAGCTGTGAAAAACGCTGTTCATGTGCAGCATTTCCAGAGTGGCTGAACAAACAGTCTGGACATAGCATTAGCTTCCTTCCTCACCTTTTACAATGTATTTTTTGAAAATTTTATAAACGTACACAATGTAACTTGATCATATCAGCCTTCAATCCTTCATATCATCCCCCAGGACCCACCTCCCCTTTACATCTCCCTCCTAACTTCATATTTTCTTTTATTATGTATAATTGTCTGAATGTATTTTCAATCCTATGAGTCTCATCCCCATGGGGAAGCTGGGAACTCTACCTATATCCACTCCAGAAGAAAAGTGATTTGTCAGAAGCTTTGGTCTAATGTCTTTTCACGTAAGTGGAAATGTGCACTGGAA
>NW_022196894.1:91667085-91684505 GCF_008632895.1 Mastomys coucha
AGAGGGCAGAGCTGCTGATTCTTACTGAAGCCTCTGGTTTCTGTAGAGTGACAGAGGGCAGAGCTGCTAATTCTTACTGAAGCCTCTGGTTTCTGTAGAGTGACAGAAGGCATTGCCTTGTGTACCACAGTGCAGTATCTGTGTTGTACATGGTTCCTTGGGGCTGAGACAAATAGGATGGACTATGCTAAGATTTCTATGACCTCCCTATTCAAGGAGATGCCAGCCAAGCTGCCATCTGTTCCCTTGGCCTATACATTTCAAAACAACTTTACTTAGAAGTGGTATGTAGATTTTCTGAAAGCCTTGCCCTGCCCAATATGCCCAATAACAACCCTGTCATGTAAGGATGTGGGTGATCCTCTCGCTTATTACTGGCTCAAGGTAGGAAGTGCAGATTCTTGTCACAGTGACCCTTGGGAAATCAGCCAAAGAGTAGCAGAAACTTTTGTTCTAAATACCAATGATTATCCTCTAATGAAAAAATAGCTTCATCAAATACATTGTGTACACATATAAGTATCTCAATGAAACCCATTACTGTGTATGGATATATATTACTAAGACATTGTGGTTTGAAAGAAAATGTCCCCCATAAACTCATAAAGAGTGGCACTATCAGGAGTTGTGGTCTTGAAAATAGTTCTGTCCTGTTGGGAGAAGTGTGTCACAGGGTGGGCTTTGATGTTTCAAATGCTGAAGCCAGGCCCATAGTCTGTCTCTGTCCCTGCATCCTGCTGATATGAATGTGGAACTCTCAGCTTCCTCTTCAGGACCATGTCTACCTGTATGCCACCATGATGCTAATAGACTAAACCTCTGAACTGTAAGCCAGCCCCAATTATATGCTTTTCTTTATAAAAGTTGTAGTGGTCATGGTATCTTTGCATAACAATTGGAATGCCAACTAAGAGATATTAAAAACAAAAGTCAATACTTAAAGTTGTAAGCAATTCGTATATTTAGAAATATCAGCCTCCTAAAGCTCAGGCAATATTGCCTCTATCTGTCTTCTGTTTACTTGATTTGGACAGTGTCCTGCTTGAGACAGTACTGACAATGGACTACACACTAAAGAGCATATGTAATAAAAATAACTTCCTCAGGGGTGGTCAAAGGTGCTGAAGTTATGCTCAGTTTGTATTAGGCTGACTTTGTGTACTTAGAAACAGATGGAAAAAAGATCTTTTCCTCACTCAGTGGCAGGTATATGATTGGAACCCCTGAAAAGAATCTCCAAATAAACTGATTAGCAAGAGAAAGACATGAAAAATTTGTTTAATCAAAGCTGTATAAAACATGGAGACCAGATATGAAACACAGAGATCAAAGGAACAATTTTAATGGACAGTTATACAGAGAAATGTGGGATTTGAGACCAAAGACAGAGAAGTGAGTGATGATGAACTTGGAGGGAGTCAAAATATTATTTGTAACTCTTCTTGGACCTAGTGACACTTCCTTTTGGTGAATACAGGCAGGATACTTGTGGCATGAAGATCTTCAAATAGGACAAAGGTCAATGTAAAAATCTCACCTCCCAATTTCACCTCCCAGTTTTCCATGAGGTGACTTTCTTGGGAGAACTATTTTCTGAACTGAGCCAGGCACATGAAGATTCTGAACTGAGCACACTACTGCAGTTATGGATGTGTTTCTACTGATAGGACTAACAGTTCATAGTCAATGCTCCTAATTTCATTTTCACTACTGTGATACTATGCCCCTGACAAAGAGCAGCTTAACACAGTAAAGGCTTCCTAGAACTTACAATTCCAGGTTACAGCCAGCCATTGGAGGAGGGTCAAGGTGGCAGGAACTTGTAGCATCTCATAAAGTCATATCCCTAGCCAAACAGAGATAAATGACTATTCATGCTTATTACTCATCTGGATTACTAGTGGATGTTGCTCACTTTCAGGCTGGGTCTTTTTACATCGATTAAGACAATTCAGACTTTCTTCCACAAATATCCCAATGGGCACACTCCCTCACTTAGCCTTTTCTCAGGTGATTTTAGATTGGTTCATGTTACCAATCAAAGATAATAGCATAGTTCAGATCCTTGCTTTTCTGGAGCATCAATATGACCCAGGTGCTGGTATCTGTTTTTATTTGAGTCACTTGCTCACTATGAGTGCATACTTTGTTCCTCTTTGGACAGGTAAGTATCATGAAGGATTCTTTTTATTTGCTGCAGGAATTAGTGCTGAGGTAGAGTAAGGATATAAACTTAGGTCTCCTGGTTTCATGGCTGAGACAAATAATCTTTTGTTTTTACTGGAAAAAAAGTTTTTCATACAATATAGTATGATTATGCTTTCCTCCTTCCTAAGCTGTTCCCAGGTCCTCCTGAGAGGCTCTGACAGTGCCTGACTAATACAGAAGTAGAGGCTCACAGTTTGCAGCCCCTTAACATGAACAACAATATGAATTAACTAATAACATAGGAGGGCCTAGTCAGTCATCAATGGGAGGAGAGGCCCTTGTTCCTGTGAAGGTTTATGCCCCAGTATAGGGGAATGCCAGGGCCAGGAAGTGGGAGAGGGTGGGTTGGTGAACAGGGAGAGGGGAGAGGAAACAGGGTTTGTTTTTTGTTTTTGTTTTTGATATTTTTTCGGAGGGTAGTTTGAAATGAAAAAAAAAAACTAACAAAAAAAGAAAGAAAAAAAAACCCTTAAATCACTTCCAAGCTCAAAAAAAAAAAATTGTCTCAGGCACTGTGTCACTTTTCTTGTTGCCTTGATCACATAACCAAAGAAAAAGCAATTTAAGAGCAGGTTTATTCTGGCTTACAGTTCAAGAGTCCATCTTTGTGGGGTCCTAACCACATGTGTGTAAGACAGATGGTCAAATTGTGGGGGTGAGAGGAGAGGGGAGGGTCCCATGTGTGCAGAATCCACAGGTTGAGGGGAGAGGGGAGGGGTCCCATGTGTGCAGGGTCCACAGGTTGAGGGGAGAGGGGAGGGGTCCCATGTGTGCAGGGTCCACAGGTTGAGGGGAGAGGGGAGGGGTCCCATGTGTGCAGGGTCCACAGGTTGAGAGGGGAGGGGAGGGGTCCCATGTGTGCAGAGTCCACAGGTTGAGGGGAGAGGGGAGGGGTCCCATGTGTGCAGGGTCCACAGGTTGACAAATGTCTTTCTCCATTCATCTCTTCCAGATTCTTTGAGGTAGGGTCTCTCTCACTTGAACCCAGACCTTGCCAACTTGGCTAATCAGTTTGCCTCAGGAATCCTGCTTCTGAGATTATATACCAGTCATTCTGCTGCACATTGTGTGGACCTTGGGGATTTGAACTCTAGTCCTCATGACCTTCACCCACTGAGTCAACTGCACAGCCTGAGCTCCCTCTGAGCTCCACACCCACTGAGCTCAGCAGCTCAGCTCACTTTCTCCTTTTTATTCTGTCCATTCCAACATCCTAGCCCCTGGAATGGTGCTGAGCTTAGGGTGGGCCTCATACCCCAGTCAGCCTAACTGAGAAACTCCCTCATTGGCATGTTGAGAGGTCTGTCTCCTAGGTGGTCCAAGATCCTCTCAATTTAACCATCACAAGCATGCTAAGCCCCCACAGAGCTCATTTTCCTGACCTCGGGGATCATTTGAAACAGAAGGTGGAGTCCATAACAAGAGGCTAAGGCAGTTTGACTGGATCGGCTTGGGAAACTGAATCACTGTGAGGACTTAAACCTCAGAATCACTAGCCAAGTAGTATCAACACAGGCTGGATTCCACTCAAGAAGGGAGGATTGTATGCCCACACTTACACGCGCCTGGAATTTTATTCGTAGGTTCCGAATCTTCTTGGGAGATGATTCACACAGACTTAGACCAATCCAGAGCTATCTGCATACCCATGTACACTTGGAATAAACCGAAGACCCGCACTGAGGGTTCCCGTATTACACAAAACAGCTCGGTAAACACGAGCCTTCTCTCCCACGTGGGGGCGCACCGAGACCTCCAGACGCTCAGAGCTCGCCCACACCTGTTCAGTCTACTCCCAGGCACTGTTCCCTGAGCAAGCAGCGGGGTGTGTTAAGTAATCTCAGTGCGAGTTCCGCAGAAGCAAATATTTGCATTTTGCAGAGAACGACGTGCTCTTGCCCAAGAAAATTACGGAGCATTTGTTTTCCTCCTTTTGAGGGTTTCCCCAAAATAGTTGCTTCAATCCGACTGCCACAAGTCCTGCTGACCCCTTCCTTTGGGCGCAGCGCTTGTCCCCACCAAGGCTTAGCTCTGAACCAGGATCTCTAATCTAGCGGGCGGGCGGGAGGAGGCGGACCCTTCGGGAACAGACAGCTCCTCCTCGGAGGGGAGGGACAGACTTCTCAAGGCCTTGTTCTCTAGCAGTCGCAGTGCCGGGTCCCAGAACTCAGTCCTACGCCACTGTTCTGACCACTGTGACCCGCTGCCCAGACGGCCCGGCCCTCAGGTGATCCGTGTGTCCCTCTGACATGTCGTCTTGCAGCCGCGTGGCCCTGGTAACCGGGGCTAACAAGGGCATCGGCTTCGCGATCACGCGTGACCTGTGTCGGAAGTTCTCCGGGGACGTGGTGCTCACTGCACGGGACGAGGCGCGGGGCCACACGGCGGTGCAGAAGCTGCAGGCGGAGGGCCTGAGCCCACGTTTCTATCAGCTGGACATCGACGACCCGCAGAGCATCCGCGCACTGCGCGACTTTCTGCGCAAGGAGTACGGGGGACTTAACGTGCTGGTCAACAACGCGGGCATCGCCTTTAGAAGTAGGTGTGGGCTCCAGGAGGAGAAATCCGGGGTTCTCCGAGGGTGCTGGGCAGCGAGTCTCTGGGATCCGGAGGCTGCGCCAGCCCGTCTGGGTGTGCCTGGCTAGCGCCCTGCGAGGCGGGTTCCCGCGTGCTGTGACTCGGGTGCGGGCCAGCCCAGGCGCCTCACTCCACGCCCCACCCGGCCGGCGGCCTGTGCCGGCCTGTGCTCTGCCCGAGGCCCTCCTTGGAACTTTCAGCTGCGCCTGTTTGCAAGAAAACCCGCCTCTTGGGAGGGGACCACGCCTTGCCAAGCTCATCAGTTTTCTGTCCCACGCACGAAGGCTTTTCTCAGAGAAGGGTCTTCCAAAAAATGGTTGGAGCTTTCCCTTCTCGTGAAACAAGGGTGTATTCATAGATGCTAGGAGACATCTGCTGAGGACAGGAAATGGGTCGCCCGGACACAATTAGCGCGCACTGGCACGATAGTGGGTTTCCTACCAGCTTTAATGGAGCGTTTTGAGAGGCTCTAGGAAAAAGGAAGCGAGTCCTGCTTCCCTCCTCCTGGGGAAACTACGTTTGTTATTAACTTGCAAGCGTGGTTTGGAAATCATCTTCCTTTAGGGGGAAAAAAATCAAGATCGCTTACTCTAAAAAAAAGTTCAATTAGCAAAATTATTCAGTTGCCATATGCTGGGACAGAAAGAAACAGTCCAGCTTCACTTAGAATGCTGAGAGAGCCGGAGACTAATAAGGGAGGGAGACTATTGTGGGAGTAGAAATCTCTGTCCGGTTGACCCTGGACACCATAGGCGCCTTGACTGAGACCCAAGTCACTTCCAAACTCAGCACCCGAGCTTTGGGGAAGGGGAGGGACGAGTTCACCACCCCAGCCACTCGGCCTCCGTTGGAAGGTTTGGAGAATTACTGCCCTGGAAGTTCCTGCTTCTTAAGTGTGGGCCGTGTGTACGCAAACCTGAGCAGCAGCTGCCCCCGCCACACACACACACACACACACACACACACACACACACACACACACACACACGCAAGCTGAGATCTTACACCTGCCACACCAGAGCCTGCACCTCTATTTACCCAACCTCCAGGAATCACAAAGCTTGAGATGGGAAGATCAAAACTGGGTGCTCTTGAGATGCCGCATGAGAGCAACTTGGGGTGTGGACCAGAAAGTTCTTTCCTTAAGCTCACAAGAGCTTTAGAATGATCAAGTTCTAGTTTGGCTCGCCGGGGCGTGAGCGTTTGTGTGTGTGTATGTGTGTGTGTGTGTGTGTGTGTGTGTGTGTGTGTGTGTGTGTGTGTAGTTTACAGATGTGTGCATCACCACGCTCAGCAAGTCTGTTCTAAAGTTAGCACACTTTCCCTTTAGCTGTTATGTGATAAGATCCAACTTCTCACAGGAAAATGTAATTCCTTTTTTTCCTTGTGCTTTTCAAAGCGGATGATCCAACACCCTTTGACATTCAAGCTGAGGTAACACTGAAGACGAACTTTTTTGCCACTAGAAATGTCTGCTCTGAGTTACTGCCCATAATGAAACCACATGGTAAGTCCAAAGTAGAACTACTGTCCCTCAAGAAGTGGCCACTTCAAACAGGGCAACTGACAGGAACCACCCAGGGCTGCCATTTGCTTGTGAGATGGAGGGTAAAAACTGCCTTATTTTATCAAGGTGTCTGGCTCTTGTACTTGAGCCTTTAGCTGTGGTTGTCAGAACTCTGCGGTACTGATCAGTGTTCTTGGGGTCTGTGTCATGAGCTCCACCTCCATTAGAGGATGCAGCATGCCCACAAAGGTCTGTGGTATCTTAGAGAATCCCCTCCCCCTCCTGCCCCACCCCATGTTGGAAGGATGGGCTCACCCCTTCCAGACTTGTCTGACTATATGACATTCCTTCTTTTCCTTTCTTATGTGAAACTTAAAAAAAAACAACAAAAAAAAAAAAACTTATGAGAAACGTTTTTTTTTCTAAATGTAAGCTGAGAGGATCCAAAAGAAGTAGTTTTTGTGGAGAAACACTTTACCTCTGGCCCATGAGGGTTCAATATTTATTATTAATTATCATTAATTTCCTTCTAATGTTTATTGGGTGCCCACCATTATGCCCAGCCCTTGTGGTGTAATTGGGCCCATCATACACAGAAGGACCACTTTATCCACGGAGCCTGGAACTGAGTTGGGAGACAGAGATTTTCTAACAAAGACTCTAATGTGTGAAATGGCCAACTTGGTGGAGAGACGCACTTCTCTGAGGATTTTCTTTATCTGAGATTGGCTGTGGTTCTGTGGGAAAGCTCTGTGACTGATATTTTGTTGTTGGGTTTTTTTTTTAAAGGTTTATTCATTTATTTTATGTATTTGAGTGCTCTATCTGTATGTGCATCTGCTTGCCAGAAGAGGGCAGCAGATCCCTTTCTAGATGGTTGTGAGCCACCATATAGTTGCTGGGAATTGAACTCAAGACCTCTGGAAGAGCAGTCAGTGATTTTAACCTCTGAGCCATCTCTCCAGCCCCCAGCTATTGTTTTTAAAACATAATTTTCAGGGCTAGAGAGGTAGTTTGTCAATTAAGAGCACTTGTTGCTCTTGCCGAAGAAATGGCTCAGTTCCCATGGTTCCCTGCACCTACATAGCTTACAACCGTTGGCAACTCCAGTTCCAGAGGACCCAACACCCTGTTCTAACCTCTTTGGGCACAGGACAAGCACATCATGCACATACATACATACATACAGGCAAAACACTCATACAGACACATAAAATAAATAGATCTTTAAAAAATTTAATTTTCTTAACATTTTGAATGAGAATTAACTCAGGTTGTGAGAATTGGGTTTTTTCCTTCTTTTTTTTAAAACAGGATCTAACTCTATAGTGTTTTCTGGCCTTGAATTTGCTGTGTAGACCAGGTTGGCCTTGAACCTGTGATGCCTCCTCCTTCGTTTGCTTCCTGGGTGCTGGGATTCCAGGCATGCATCCCTCTACCCAGATTAGCTGTAAGAAATTTTCAATCTGAAAATTTCTAAGCATGGTAAGATCTGAACTTGAATCCCTGCCCACCACCTGCTCTTTTCTCCATTGTTTCTTTTTTTTTTTTTTTTAAGATTTATTTATTTATTATATGTAAGTACACTGTAGCTGTCTTCAGACACACCAGAAGAGGGCATCAGATCTCATTACAGGTGGTTGTGAGCCACCATGTGGTTGCTGGGATTTGAACTCATGACCTTCCAAAGAGCAGTCGGTGCTCTTCCCCACTGAGCCATCTCACCAGCCCCTCTCCATCGTTTCTTAGATGGGTTCATAGGAAGTCTCCAGGCACCGCACACACCTGTGATCCCTGAACTCAAAAGCCCAGCTTGACCTACACCACCAGATCAAATATACTTTATTCTATTGAAATGAGAATTACAGCATCAAGTGTCAGCCAAGCCATTTTGAAAGTTAAAGGAGAGCTCTGGGAGGAATAGGGTGGGGGCAAGAACCAGGAGAAGCACATCTTTAATCAAGTCTGCAACTTCCTGCCCTGAGGGAACTCTGATTGATGGTGTGCCTGGAACCTGTGACTTGGCTACGTGCTGTTCGCCAGTAGATACAGTGCTTACTCTCACAGCCTTGTCCTTTCTGTTTAGCTTTTAGCACATTACTTTTCAGGAACCTAGGTCTTGCTTGCTTGCCCAAGACAAAAATAGCTTAAACAACAATTAAGTCACTAGAGGGAGCTACTTGCCTGTTCTTTCTTTATAAAAAAAAAAAAATAGTGGAAGTTGTTTCTGTCTGCATGGAAACACATGCAGACAAACAATGGCCAAGCATGCACAAGCACGCACGTGTGCACACACACACATGCACACACTCGTGCACCCAACAATGCAGCTGCTGGTAGATGGTGTGGTGTAGTCCCTCTTAGAGCTGTTAGGACCATCTGGTTAATAGGATGACCTTTGATCACCCTCCAGCATCTCCCTCACATGTGCCCCCAGATCAAAGAGGACACAAGATAACTTCCCCCTATAATAAGGATTAGAATTTCCTCCAAGGCACCCAGCAGCTCCTACAGTTAGTGTTTATTGTCTTCCTTGCCCCCCTCCCTCCCTTCTTTCTCTATACACTTTGCAGACTTCAAACTGCATAGCCCAAGCTGGCCTTGAACTCACAGCCTCCCAATTGCCAAAATCGTATTATGAAACCTACTGCCTCTTTCGTAGCTGTGAACTTTTGCCAATGTAAATATTAAGTCATATTCATGAATTGGTTCATTATCATGTTACTGGATTAATTTAGATTAATGAGATCGGAACAAGGGTGGAGAATGGGCCTTCCTCCTGTGTGGATGAGGTTATCACTAAGGGTTCACTTCCAGGAGAGGCTGATTCCAGTTTAGGGGCTCAGGGATGGAGGTGGTTGCCCACAGCCCTAGCCAACTGTGCAACCTAGGGAATTGAGAGCTTTCCTCCTGAAGGAGAAAGACACTATCCCTTGGGATGCAGGTGATAAGCAGGTGGATTGTGTGTGTTGAAGGAAGAGGGTGTTTTTAATAAAACTGCCTGATGATTTTGTCACCTGCCATGGTGACTTGCCTCTAGAAACAGTAACAATAGGTGTGCCGGGTCTGGTCTCAGAGGGGTCTAGGTATGCCGGGTCTGGTCTCAGAGGGGTATACTCAAGGCTTTTCTGTTATGACAGCGACTTAAAAATGAACACAGACAAAATGCCAACTAAATGTATCCGCCCAGACTAGGTGGACGTTATAGTTCTGAAGGAAGGACAGCATGGGTGGATACAAGAAGAACTGAGGATTTCAATTTGCATAGCACATTCCACCCTGCCTGAGCAAGTTCTTAGGAGGCTGGTCGGTCCTGACCTGCGAGTAGGATGCCTTTGCCTCTGTGGCATTTTTAACTTTGAGGCTTGCTATTGTGGCCCCTGGGCCCTGTCTATCTGTTTTGTAGCTTTCCTATGAAAACATGAGACAGATGTGATCCTGAGGACTCCTTCCTGACGCAGTACTTTAGTTTCCTTTGGGTGGTCCCCAGCTGCCACAGATCTGCAGACACATGAGTTAAAATCTTTAACATCTTTAAAAGCAAGGCTTCATCCATTGAACTGAGTACAGGGTCCTCAATGAAGGAGTTAGAGAAAGGACCAAAGGAGCTGAAGGGTTTGCAGCCCCTTAGGACGAACAACAATATGAACTAACTAGTACCCTCAGAGTTCCCAAGGACTCAACCACCAACCAAGGAGTACACATGGTGGGACTGATTGCTCTGGCAGTATGTGTATAGTAGAGAATTGCAAAGTCAGTCATCAATGGGAGGAGAGGCCCTTGGCCCTGTGAAGGTTCTATGCCCAGTGTAGGGGAATGCCAGAGCAAAAGTGGGAGAGGGTGGAGTGAGAAGCAGGGGGAGGGGGCAGGCAACAGGGGTTTGTTCTTGTTGTTTTTGGTTTTTTTTGTTTGTTTGTTTTTTGTTTTTGTTTTTTGTTTTGTTTTGTTTTTTGGAGGGGATACTGGGAAAGGAGAAATATGACATGTAAATAAAGAAAATATCTAATTTTTAAAAAAGCAAGGCTTATAAACCTTTTCCATCTTTTACTCTAGTGGAAATTTAATGCAACACCAAGTATTATATGAAATTGGTATATAAACCAACATTTTCTGATAATGAACCATAAGACATTTATTTTAAAATAATTCTTTTAGAGCTGGGGATGTAGCTCAGTCGTTACAGTGCTTGCCTAGCATCCCAGAGGCCTTGGGTTTAATTCCTAGTAATATATAAACTGCATATGGCAGCACATGCCTGTACTCCTAGGGTGCAGGCAAGAGGATCCAAGGTTACCCTCAGCTACCTACAGGGCATTTGAAGCACAACCTGAGCTACATGAGAATCTGTCAAAAAACAAAAGAAACAAAAACAAAAAAAAAATATCAGTTAAGATTAAGGCAAATTTACATAGTAATGAGATGCATGTGCTTCTTTATTTACATAGAACTTTAGATCATGGTTGGGTAATTGATGCTACGGGATGTAGCAAATCTTCAACATTTTCCAAAAGTCAATCAAAATTTTTAATTTACAACCATTGGTGCCAAGAACATCTCTTCACATAAATACATATTACAGAATGTTGGAAGTATGTTAGGGCCATTTTAAAAGTGCTGGAAATTCTGTCCTAAGCTCAAGCCAAAATTCATTTTACTAATCTTCTGAAACTTAACAGCACCTCCAGCAATAGTCTTTAGAATGAAACATTTTAGAATAGTGCAGTCTAAAGATACACTAACCTGATACTTGTGTTCTGTGGAATGAAACATTCTAACATAATGCAGTCCAAAGTTACCCTAACCTGATACTCACAGACTGTGGGATGATAGTAGGAGAATGTCAAAAGATTGGTTTTAGCAACTGAACTACTACTATCTTTCTATAAGAGCAGAAAAGCTGGCCTGTGGAGTAACAAGTCGTTGCAGGTCACCACACATGAGTTCCAGACTTGAAAAGAAATCTTTTACACAGTGCTTCTCTGCACATGTGTGGTTAGAACCAAGGCTGCAGTAAAGTCACATGACACAAAACTGTTGAACACTGCCAGAAAAACCTCAAATTCAGTATGCATTTGATTTTGAATTCATTTTTAGACACTGCACAATTTACAACATATATGCAAACATATATATGTGAATACATGTATATGTAATAGTAAAAAGATTTTGAAATATATATAATGTATTTAAATATATATTTATAAATCTATATGTAAATATATTGCTGTGGAAGGAAAGCCTGGTCAGTGGTAGCAATGTGTTTGCCCCTTGGAATACACACAAACAGACACACACATACACACACGTCGACTGTACATCTTCTAGACTTGCTTTCTATTTGTTTGTGTATTTGTTTATTTGGAGGTGTATGCATGTTTGTACGCATCATGTATGGATGTCAGAGGACAAACATGAATTAGTTCTCCCCTTCCACTCTAGGGCTGGAGAGATGGCTCAGTGGTTAAGAGCACTGACTGCTCTTCCAACGCCCCCAGGTTCAGTTCCCAGCAATCACATGGTGGCTCACACCCATCTGTAACAGTATACCCTCTTCTGATGTGTCTGAAGACAGCAACAATGTACTGTTGCTACATAAAAGATTAGATAATTTAAAAAAAAAATTAAAAAAAAAAAAAAAGAATGGAACTCTGGTCATTTGGCTTGAAGGCAGGAGCCCCTGCTTGTCGAGTTGTCTCCGCCGCTCCAATTTCTTTTTTATCAGCAGTTAAACCCAAACTGCACCACGACTATGGTGCATACCTCCATACTCTGTGAAATACCCTTTGTGATGGGCTTTCCTGGTCTTGTCCGTTGCAGGTAGAGTGGTGAACATCAGCAGTCTGCAGGGGTTAAAGGCCCTTGAGAACTGCAGTGAACATCTTCAGGAAAGGTTCCGATGTGACACACTTACGGAGAGGGACCTGGTTGACCTCATGAAAAAGTTTGTGGAGGACACAAAAAATGAAGTCCATGAGAGGGAAGGTTGGCCAGACTCAGCTTACGGGGTGTCCAAGCTGGGGGTGACAATCCTTACTAGAATCCTGGCCCGGCAGCTGGATGAGAAGAGGAAAGCAGACAGGATTCTGCTGAACGCCTGCTGCCCGGGATGGGTGAAGACAGACATGGCGAGGGCCCAGGGCTCCCGGACCGTGGAAGAGGGGGCCGAAACCCCCGTTTATTTGGCCCTCCTGCCTCCAGATGCCACTGAACCTCATGGCCAGCTCGTCCGTGACAAAGTTGTGCAAACATGGTGAAGATCTACTCTGGGGCTTAACTGTTTGATAAACGTTAACGGGAGAGATGAATGCAGGCTGATGTGGTTTGATTCTTTCCCACATCCACCTTCCTATCTTTGGCTCTACAAGCTCAATCTGAACAATTTGCTGTGTCCACACTCTCTTAGCTCATCGTGTTTTCATCCAGTTAATGTGCCTGCTTTGTTTTTCAAATTAAAAAGATTTGTTTTATTTTATGTATTGCTTGTTTTTTTTTTTTGTTTTATGTGGGTATAAGTGCTGTGTGTGTGTGCGTGTGTGTGTGTGTGTGTGTGTGTGTGTGTGTGCGCGCGTGCGCGCGCGCGTGTTTATGTATCATGTGCATTCAGGGTGCCCATAGAGGCCTGAGGCGGGTGTTGGATCTCTTGGAACGGAAGTTATAGGTGTTTGCAAAGGCCCCTGCCAGAAAGCAAGTGCTCTGTCTGCACAGCCAGCCTGTCTCCCCTTCCCCTCAACCCGCCTTTATTTCATTGACTAAAGCCAACATCCATTCAGCCAGGCTGTGGGTCTCAGCTGGCTTCTGAACTGTCTCAGCGGGTCACAGTCAAGTGTCTGTGGCTGGGGGGAGGCGAACACCACATGGAGGAATCGCCAAGCATTGCAGTTCTGCTTAAACACAAGACAGGAAGTGGAGACGTCAACTGCCTGGCCTTTTCATTTCGACTTCCTCTTCTATCAGGAGCCAATCACAGCGTCACACGTGGAGCTGTGAAGACCCTTGCCAACTGTAACAGGCAGGAGGGCACTACAACCACTGCCAGCAATTGGATTCGCTGCCCGGTCCCCGTGGTTGAGTGACAAGTAGGTGGCTTGAACATGCCGTAATGAAAGCAGACAGATTGAACTGGCTTAGGGCTAGAGCTGTGAGTGGCCACACCCCAACATAGGGACAGATCCAGGCAGGCCACAGCCAGAGTGGAGGTGGAGACAGGTCAGCCCTCAAGAGGAACGTTTACAGAGTGGCCCAAGGACTAACTCCCTTCCCTCACCTCAGACAGTTCCTGAGAGCTTGAGTGTCTAAGACGCTCTCTCTGCTTGAAATCCCTGTTTTCCTTAAGCAGGTTGAATCCACCCATTGACGGCAGCTCAGAGGAATTTGAATGACAGAAATGCATTAAAATGTTCCATGGCATGTCGCAGAGGAGCGGTAATCAAGACGAGAGTCCAAAGCAATGCAAAGCATGAACTAAAGACTTAGCAGACTGTGTGCCTGCCCTGCTGTGTTTCTCAACGGGGCTACTCTGGAACCGTGGTGACATTGTCATTTTCCTTCTTGTTCTTTCAGTTTTGGGGGTTTGTTTTGTTTTGTTTTTTGTTTTAGGAGGGGGACATTGGATATAAAAAGTAAGTTTCATGGTTACATCTCCATACATGTGTATGATTATATTTTGTTCTTTTAAATTTTTGTTTTATTTCTTTTATTATGTATGCATGTGTGCATGCATATGTATGTGTATGTTAATGCAATGTCATAAGTACCATTACATCTGCATGCCACAGATGTGGAAGTCACAGGACAACATTGGGGAATTGGTTCTTGCCACCATGGGTGCCAGGGATCCAACTCTGGTCTTCAGGTTTGCATGACAAGTGCTTTTAATTTCTGAACCATCTCACCAACTCAACTTGGAGATTTTTTGAGATAGGGACTCACTCTGTAGTCCAGGCTGGCCTAGAACTCGTATCAGTCCCCTGCTCCAGTCTCTCGTGCTGTGATTTCAGGCTACTGTGTCTGAATTCACTCTCATTTTCCAAATGCAGAAATAAAATCTCAGGATTATTAATTAACTTGTCCTGGATCACACATCTATGGAGAGCACATCCATGACTGTGTGAATGAAGACCCACTAGTTTCTGACCATGGCCATATCTGGTTTCTGCTATACTTCTAGAAGCTGTTTGTAGCCTTGTCGATGTAATAATTTAAGGTAGATTTTGGGGGGTCTCTGCAATCTTCACAGGCTGTAGGGAGACAGGCCCTGGGAGTTCAGCTCAGCACTCAGTAGCTAGTATTGGTTCAAACTTCTGGCACTGGGCCTGCAATGGTTTATTTAAGCATCTTTAAGCACAGCAGAATTTGGTGAACATTATTATTCTGAAGACTTAGCTCAATCCCATGTGGGCCACAAAGTAAAATAAATACAGACTAGACGTGACCACAGCAAAACGGTTGCATTTTATAAATCTCGGGAGTCTAGTGCAGCAGGAGGGAGCATGGGGTCTGCCAAGATGTTCCCCCTGAGGAGTCAGCCATGTTGACAGACCTAATATAAAGGTCTATTGGTGGGATGAGGAGGGGACCTGGAAAAGGGGTAGAAGCAGAGAAAGGATGGAGACAGAAGAACAGAAAGAGAGAGGACTGAGAAAGGGAGAAAGAGGGGAAGAGGCTGGCTGGGGACATGTGCAGACAGGGTTGGGTTGGGGAAAGGTCTTATATGCCTGGCTCCTGGCTAGTACCTGGTAGTTGGAGATGCAAGCTGTTGCTAGGTAACAGTTGGGCAGAGCCTAGAGGAATTGCTAACAAAAACCCTCATAAGGTCCATGAAGATAGGGTCTATAGACTGGGAAAGAAATTTTGATGAGGGTCAGAGGGAGGATGCAGTGCAGTAGAAGTCTCTATCCACCCAGAAGGCTGGAGCAGAAATGCATTCTAGTTTGGGGACTAGGTAGGTATTGTAGAAAGAATATCTTGTGTATTGTATGGATGCATCACCTGTCAATTAAAAAGCCCATGGCCTATGGCTTAGGCAGAAAATAAAAGGTGGGACAACTGTGAGGAAAAAGAATTCTGGGTTAGAGCCAGAAGGGAAAGCTGCCTGGGAAGGTATGAGAAGGATGCAGGGTACCTGAGCACAGGTTACCAGCCATGAGACAGAATGTAGGTTAAAATAATTGGGTTATCTAAGTTATGACCTAGTCAGAGAAGAGCCTAGATATATGACCAAGGTGTTTGTAAATGTATTTTGAGTGTGAGTCTTATTTCTGGGAACATAGGACTGGGAAGACAGATTGGACGTTAACTTCAACAAGGTATTGCACCCTTCCCTTGAGGAAACAACCCCATGTGCTCAACATTCCGGGTTCCTAGGTACGTATGTGCGAGCAGGAGGACATTCCAGGTTCCTAGGTGCGTATGTGCGAGCAGGAGGACCTCCTTACCTCCTACAGGAGATGATGTGCCTCATCTGAGTAACTTGTATGCTGTCTGAGCATATGTCCTCAGATTGGATAGATTCCCCACCGAGGAGGGGGTGATTTAAATGCAGCATATTTCAAATTAATCGCATCTTTTGATATTTATTTCTTTGAGGAAGATGGAGCTGTCAGGTTTTCTGGATCAGCTTTTGTATGGTAACCCCACATAAACCACACCAGCTTTAGACCAGGCCTTTCAACTTCTCCTTCTGCAAACTTTCAGGAACTGTGATGGACTGAAAATCTGCATAGTAACAATGTGTGGATATAATAATATACATAATAATATATTACATATAATAATATATAATAATAGTAACTTGTGGACATAATAAACATGATGATAAGTAGGACAGAGACCTGCTTAAGTGACAAGCAGCCAAAAAGTGCGCCCAGCATCAGTATAGAGCTGCATCTGGCTTCTCTGGGAGAGGAAGGAGTGGATTCTGTCCAGCAGAGGCAGAGTCTAAGGGGGCCACAGTGTTTACTCTCCAGAGATGGGTACTAGGCTCTTAAAGAATTACCAACATCTGTATATCCAAATTCAGTGCCTCCAAAGGGCCAGTGTCTAATGGGTGGAGTGGCCTGAGCTACAAAATGCAGTAGGGTTCTGCTGTCTGGTGCTCTCTCTTTTCTGAGACAGAGTCTCTCTACATAGTTCTAGGTAGCCTAGAATTCACTATGTAGATCAAGCTGACCTCAACTTACAGAGATCTGCCTGTCTCTGCCTCTGCCTCCATGCGCTGTGTTCTAATGTGCCCTTAAAAGTCAGCAGGAGGGGACTGAAGTTCAGCTTTACTCTGTCCCAGAATGAATAATGTGTTGGAGCTCTAAAGTTCAGATGAATGCTAAATTTGAAATTCTCTAATTAGTCTGGCTTATCTTGTAAGGAGCCTTCATTATTTGCAGATGGCAAAGTATGAAGTGTAATAACACAATCTGACCCAAGAAAACACTTTTAAAATTAATTAGACATGTTTTAAATTAGCTAATTAACTACGTTTTAGCTATAATAGGAACCGAATACAGAGGCTGCACGTGCTGGGCAAGAGGTCCACCATTGAGCTCTGTCCTTTGCCTAGGTTTTCTTGTTCGCTGGTTTTTGTTTTAAGATAGTGTCCTATGGCTGTTTGAATGGTACAGCCCCCATTATATAGGCTTATAGATTTGAATTCTTGGTCCCTAGCTGGTGGAACTGTTTGGGACAAATTAGGAAGTGTGCATCGATGTTTCAAAAGCCCCTATCATCCTATAGCCCCAGCCCTTGTGTTTTTAGATCAGAGGCGAGCTCAGCTACTGCCTGCCTGCCTGTCGCCATGCTTTCTGATATGACGGACTCTCTCAAACAGTAAGCCCCGCCCCCTTTAAATACTTTTTTAAAATTAGTTGCCTTGGTCATGATGTTTTGTCATGGCAGTAGAAAAGTGACTAAGACAGAAGCAAGGCAGAAACCTGAAGGCAGAAACTGAAGAAAAGACCTCGAAGGAACACTGCTTGCTTGCTTGAAGATTCTGTCTCCACTGGGATTACAGTGGGAATGCCTGCCCAGCATTCCCTGGGTGCTGGGGATTTGAACTCAGGTCCTTATGCTTTGTTCAGCAAGTGCTTTTTTTTTTTTACCTGCTGACTCATCGCCCCAGCCATCCCATTTTTTTTGG
>NW_022196894.1:91684529-91700342 GCF_008632895.1 Mastomys coucha
ACATGTGTGTGTGTGTGTGTGTGTGTGTGTGTGTGTGTGTGTGTGTGAAGTCTTGGCTGTTCTGGAAGTTGCTCTGCAGACCAGGCTGGCTTAAAACTCATAAACATCCTCCTGCCTCTGCCCCCAAGTGCTAGGATTAAAGACATGTGCCACCCACTTGTCAGCTCTTAATATTGTATATTTATTGTCAATCTTGATTATAAATTAACTTGTTCTTTTTTTAACAGTTTACAAATTTTGAGTCTTTCAAGCTTTAACCCCTTTGTACCTGGATATAAATACTAGACACGTAGATGATTTTATATAGCTGCATGTGCTGGTTACACAAACTTCAATGTATCTGCAAGAGGGATCATCTAAGAAAAGACTCCATCAGAATGCCTGTGAGCAGTCCTGGGGGCCCAGCTCTCTGTGGGAGGCACCCCCTGGGAAGGCAGTCCTGGGGGCCCAGCTCTCTGTGGGAGGCACCCCCCTGGGAAGGCAGTCCTGGGGGCCCAGCTCTCTGTGGGAGGCACCTCCCTGGGAAGGCAGTCCTGGGGGCCCAGCTCTCTGTGGGAGGCACCCCCCTGGGAAGGCAGTCCTGAGCATATATGAAAGGTAGCTGAGCAAGCCGGTAAGCAGCATTCCTCCACTACTTCTGCTTCAGTTCCTGTCTCCAAATTCCTACCTCAAGTTCCTGCCTGGCCTCAATTCACGCTACACTGTGCTAGTGACATGTAAGCCAAATAAACCCTCTCTTTCAAAATTGCTTTTTGTCAGTGTTTTATCATAGCAACAGAAACCAAGCTAGGACATTGTGTTGGGACAGATTTGTATATGTTAGCTTTGGCACAAATAGGTGTGCTTTCTTTTTATTGCTCTAAAGCAATTCCCTTTGTTCAGTGAACAGTAAGCTGGTTAAACCTTGAAGACTGTCAAGGAAAAAAAAAAACTAGCTGAGTGCAGTGGTGAATGCCTTTAATCCCAGCACTCAGGAGGCAGATCCTAGTGGATCTTTGTGAGTTCAAGGTCAGCCTGCTTTACAGAGCTACTTCCAGGTCAGCCAGAACTACAGAGAAACCTTGTCTCAAAAAGCCAAAACAAAACAAGCAACAAAACATGCCAATTGTTGTTTTGCCATTTTGTCCAAGCTCTGAGATGAGAGTTTATGGAATCTTCACTAGGAAGAGTGTATTTGTGGGTGTGGGAGGATAGCTATTAGGAGCTGACGTTCTCATCCTGGAATCGAACTCTTAGCAACAAGAGCCTTTACCCACTTAGCCATCTTGCCCTGCTGGGTAGATCTATTTTGGAATCTGATATAATCTATTTCTCCCAGAAAAAAAAAATATATTCAGTGAGCATTATAAACAATTACTAAGTAGATTTGGATGGTGTCTTAGTTACTATTGCTGTGTTGAAACACTCTTGGGGTGGAAAGGGTTTGGCTTACTCTTCCATATCATTGTTCACCATTGAAGCAGTCAGGGCAGGAACTCAAGCAGGACAGGAACCTGGCGCTAAGAACTGATGCAGAGGCCATGGAGGGTGCTGCTTACTGGCTTGCTCAGCTTACTTTTTTTTTTATAGAACCCAGAATCATCAGCCCAAGACTATGTCCTCATCAACAATGGGCTGAGCCCTCTCCATCAATCACTAATTGAGAAATGCTCTAAGGTTTGTCTGCTTATAGCCAGATCTTATGGAGGCATTTTCTCCATTGAGGTTCTCTCCTTTCGGCTGACTCTAGCTTGTGTCAAGTTGGCATAATACTAGCCAAAACAGATAGCTCTTTCTAAAATTTTCATGGATTAGAACTAAAACCAAGGAACATGTTAAACAGGAAAAGGCTACCACTGAAATAACCTTAGTCAGTAGAAGGCGCTGTTTTAGCTGGCTTAGCCGGCATCATCAAGACATGGTCAATGTCAGAGTGAATCCTGCCAGCTCCCAGACCCCACCACTCTTCTTGTTCCGTAGCTGTCAAGCAAGCCGTGTTCGATGGTCCAGAGATATCAATGTTCGAGGATGCAGGGACACTTTAACCCGGAATCCCCAAGCCACGCCCACCACGGGCCCCCCAAGGCAGCTGGGATGCTAGTTTAGTTTAGACCAGCCCCCAATCCCCAAGACCCCGCCCTCAGTCCAACCGCATCTCCAGGCGTCCAGAGGCCCTACCCACCCTGCCAGACGTCCCCCTCCCGTCCCACCACCCACCCGCCCCCGCCTCCAAGTCTCCTTTTTCGGTCACTGCCTTGTGACCAGGGCGCAGCCCTACGCCGCAGAGGCCAAAACAACCCTGCCATCAAGGCCCCGCCCACACGTCTAGAGTCCCGCCCACGAGGAGAGGCGCCTCCATACCGTCAAGGCTCCGCCCCCGCTCACGCGTAACGTCACGGCCACGCCCAGCCACCGCTAAGGACCCCGCCCTACGCCGAGGGTCGGCCTCCAGGTCCAGCCCCGCCCGAGGCCCCGCCCGAGGCCCCGCCCCCAGCCGCCTGGTTCCCGGGAGTGGCGGCGGCTGGGCTGAGGCGCGGCCCTTCCTCCGCGTTCGCGTTCTCTGCCGAAGCGCGGAGCCGCGGTGTCCCGTAGCCGACCGGCTCCGTCTCACGCTGGACGCCGAGGTCCGCGGCCGCCGGTAAGTGTGGTCCTCGCGGGCCCGGATTGGCGGAGGCGCCGGACTCGGGCGGCGGGCTCGTCTGCTGCAGTGCGGGTAAGACCGCGCGTGGGTGTGGGTTTCAGACCCGGCCTTCCGCGCCTGGCAGGGTCGGTGCGAGCGGGCCTCGGGCCGCAGGTGGAGGTCGAACGGACACCTCTGTCCGCTTAGCTGGCCCAGGGCGGTTCTGGAAGCTCAGCCTTTGTTGGGCAGGGCTTCCAGGTTCCCTAATGGGGTCCCAGCCGTGCGTGCACGGGCCGGCCTGGCGCAGCGCCGGCGATGGAGGTGCTCACCCGGTGACAGCAGTCCCCTCTCAGGAAACCTGTGTAGGGTTGTTGAGGACACCCCACATCTTATAAAAGCTATTCCAGTGAGGTGTCAGGTGTCTTGCGTTTTTTTTTTCTTAGTGCCATTTGATCTCAGTATAAAAGACCGAGTTCAAAACTGGGTTAAGAGGGGTTGATGCGCAGTAGAAGCAGGGACATTATCTGCAGGTAAATGGGAAGGCTGCTGATTGTCGGCTTTTACTGTGGTCATCATACTCCTTCCTTGTAAGCATGTTTACAACCCACTTCCGGATCCAGCAGATGGCTAAGAAATTAGGAATGGCTAAGGCGAGAGAGCTCCTATGGATGCTTTCTGTTTTAAGGTAAAGGTGTCAGGTGCACATGTGCATAGGGCTGTCCCTTTGTGTATTATCGTCTGTAGCGTCCATAACGCCCACTGAACTGCGGTTGTATCTCACAAAAAAGGTGCCAGAGATGGCTTGTGAGAGGAGCTGTTTAGAGGTTGACCTGGCCATTCTTGCTCTTGTATAACAGAGATTTCCACAGAACTGAGTCTGAATCCTACGCCTACCACTAACCCCTAATATCCCCATCTTTCGGCAGTAATGTCCCTCATGGGGCTCCAGTGTGTTTCATAAGTGAAATCTGTGTAGAGCTGACACGGAAGCTGGGTAGTGTTGGGATTCCCCATGCCTGTATTTTGAAGGGGTTCACTTGAATAATATCTCAGCTTCTTAGCTGTGCAGTTGTGCCAGCTAGCATTTTCTTCCAGCATTGGGCCATCACAGAGAAAGAACTGCACCTGCTGCCTGTTCATACCTGGCTGGCAGTCTCCTTGGCAAGGGCAGCCAGGCACTCTCGTCCTGGCCACTCATCAGTGATGCAGGTCTTCCTGGTGACCTTCCTGCAGGTCCACTAGTGTGGACTCTGAGCACTTCGTAGCTGATAGCTGGCCTTCCTTTTTCCTCTCTTGTCCAAATCAGACTCAGAAAGCTGTGTGTGTAAGAGAGAGTGTATGTGAGAGTGTGTATGAGAGAGTGTGTGTGTGAAAGAAAGAATGTGTGTATATGTGTGTGTGTGAGAGAGAGAGAGAGAGAAAGAGAGAGGGAGGGAGAGAGAGAGGGAGAGAAGGAAAGAACGAACTTTGGGCTTCCTTTTCTCAGGAAAGACATCCTTTTTATTTTGAGGCAAAGTCTCTCCTTGAACCTGGAGCCCAGGTTAGGCCAGGCTGGTGGACAGAGCCCCATGCTAGGATTACAAGTATGCCCAGCACATCTGGCCTTTATATTTGGATTATGGGGTAGTTCGGCTGCTTAGCACTTTCCTGACCGAGCCACCTCCCCAGCTCAGCCTCAGTCAGTATCCCAGCCTCCCTTCTGCCACCTCATGTCAGCCTAATTCAGCTGCAGTTATTTAAGTCGTTCCTTGAGTTCAACTAGAGATCCAGTCTTGCTCAAAATTCTTTGTTCTGGGACACTTAATAAACAAATTGTGCTTGGGATATTTCAGGACTGCCGTTGTATTGGAGTTCAGACTGAACATTCCTTAGAGGGAACAAAAGTAGGGGGCAGGGAGCTGATAGACTTTGTGGACTCGATGGATAAAGCACCGCCACTCTGCTCACCACTTTTTCCTCGAGGTTTCACAAAGTGTGAAGCTTGTCATTTCAGAAAAAGCTTACAGGTCCTCCTGAGAGTTGTGGATTCATTTGCATACACAGCAGCACTGTGGCCCGAGGAGCCTCTCTTGGAACACGCCCAGTACTGTGAAGGGATCAGAGGGTGGAGCCTTGTAGAATGAAGGAGACATTGGTAATGAGGAGAGCTTTACAGGGCAGCAAGAGGATTCTGAGAGTGCCACATGAGAACATGGAGTGGGGGAAGAATGAGAGTGGGAGACTAGACTCTTGCAGGACAGAGGGACAGGTAGAGGCAGAGGTGAGAGGGACAGTCAGCAGCAGCAGGACAGAGGGACAGTCGGAGGCAGCAGGACCTAGTGTGAGTATGGCAGGTGAAGGGAAGGAGGAGTGTAGAGCCACATATGAGCCACTTTGTACAAAATGGGAAAATGAGGGAAGAGAGTGCTGAGTGGGTGGAATTCAGGGTGTAGTTGAGTTTTTTAAAAAGTGTTAATTTGCATATAATTTACAGACCATCAAATTCACCAGGTATGTAATTCCGTGATTTTCAGTGGAGTTACAGAGTTGAGCAGCAGTTGCCATAATCACATTTCCATGACCTCAAAATGACCCTGCCTGTCTGTTTCTGGTCTATGCAGGCAACCACTAACCTGCTTACCATCCTGAGAGACTTGCCCACCTTGCGTATTCCATCCAAATGGAGTCATAAAATATATGATCTTGCTTGGCTGGCCATTTTCACTAAGCTTATGTTTTCTTTCTACCACCATCCCCCACCCTACAGAATCTTGTGCCCCCTTCCCTCACTCTACCTATATCTGTCTGTCTCTGTCATGACCCTCAGGATCTCATACATCTTTATGTTGGTCTTGAACTTACCATGTCTGAGGATAACCTTGAACTCTTAGTTCAAGTGAATTCTCTTGCCTCACTGCCTAGTTCATGATTACAGACATGCTTACCACAGCTGGCCAGAACTCCTGTAACAAGTACTTTACCCACTGAGCCATCTTGCCAGTACCCTACTTGGTTTTTGTGGAAAGCATTTCCAGTCTCCTAGTCTAGTCATAGAGGATTGAATTGCTAAGTGGACCTCTTAGGTTGAACACACACCCTTGGTTTGATAAAGGCCCATTAATGGGAGGGACCTTGTTCATGCAACATTACCAGCCAGCAGCGGGATGTAATTTTGTTGGTTTCTCTCCTAGAATTAGTTTTGTCTATTAGACAGATCCAGCATCCTTGTTTCTCTCTGCCTAGTGCACTTGTGTCCCTCAGAATCTGTGAGGGTGGGAACTCTTTATCTTTATTTACCCAGTGCCTGGGCTAGGAACCTTGCTAAATATTTGAATTGGATTGCCCAGCAAGCCCAGTCTGTGGACACAGGTCTCTCATGCTCTGAGTTGGGGAGGACTTCTGCACTGGAGCAGTGCCCTCATGTGTTTTCTGATCTCACGTCTAGATCCCTCCTTCATTGTGAGAATGTAAGATGGACCCAGAGGAGCAGGAGCTACTGAACGATTACAGATACAGGAGTTACTCGTCAGTAATCGAGAAGGCTTTAAGAAACTTCGAGTCCTCCAGCGAGTGGGCGGATCTCATATCTTCGCTCGGCAAGCTCAACAAGGTGCTGGGGCACTTCCTGTGGGAGGGTGTCAGTGGGGACAGAGTTGTCTTCTTAAGGTAGGGGATTTGTGGTGGTTAGAACAGCTAGGAAGACAGAGAAGAAAGAATAACCAGGGGTTCTGTCTATCAGACTCACCCTCACCTAGTTCACGTCACTGCATAAAAAACTCCCAGTGTCTTTGTAGCACAGAAGACAGACAGATGCTGTATTGATGATTTATAGTGGTGATGCAGTGCAGTGGTCTTTTTTATTTGCTTTTTGGTTTTTTGAGCCGAGGTTTCTCTAGGTGCCCTCGAACTCAGAGATATACCTAACTCTGTCTCCAAGTCTTGGGATTAAAGATGTGCACCACCACACCTGGCTGTGATAGTGTTTTTCCTTAAGTCTGTGTACTGATGGAATGTGAAATTGTCAGTATTATTCACTTATTCAAAGATTATTCTGCATCGGATGAGGATTCTGTTTCTTTTATGCTGTACTTTTTGTAGAGCTGACTGGTGACTTCTAGAACAGAAAACAAAATAATTGCATGTGTGCATATGTATGTGAGTGTGGGAGTGTGTGTGTGTGAGAGAGAGAGAGAAAGAGAGGGGTGGGGCATGTGTATATGAGAGAGAAAAAGTGCATGTGAGGAGTGTGTGTGAGAGAATGTGAGTGTGTATGAGAGAGTGTGTGAGAATGTGTATGTGTGTATGAGAGAGTGTGTGTGAGAATGTGTATGTGTGTATGAGAGAATGTGAGTGTGTAAGAGAGTGCATGAGAGAGAATGTGAGAGTATGTGCGAGAGAATGTATGTGCATGAGAGAGAGTGTATGTGAGAATGTGTATGTGTGTGTGAAAGAATGTGTGTATAAGTGTGTATGAGAGAGTATGTGTGTGTATTTGAGAGAGAGAAAGTGTGTGTGTGTGTGTGTGTGTGTGTGTGTGTGTGTGTGTAGATGTAGAGAAGGTTGTACTCTGGGAAGATCCAAGAGGATCAAATGGGGCTCCAGCTATCTCTGTATGACCTTCCTGTCCTGCCCAAAGGGAAGACTCTGCAAGAACTCTCAGGAGGTCAGTGACCACTGTGGTATGTGGTAGACAACCACTATAGGGAAGAAGAGACTGTGCCCTCTCAGGCTGGCTGGCCATCACTTGGGTTTGGAGCATGAGTATCAGGTGGGAGTTTGAAGATCCCCATCTCTATTTAGGTCAGGGAACTCCAGCAAACCCCACTGAGAAGAGAGTCCCTCCCTTTATCTTTCCCAGGTAGGGGGATTGGTGAAGAATAGACAGATTGAGCCGAGTACACCGCCTGGGCAGCTGTTGTGTCCCCTCCCATGTGCCTATCTCGACACCTTCCCTCTGAGGCCAGAAAGCAGCTCTCAGAGTGCTTGCTTGGCATGTGTAAGGCCCTGGGCTCAAGTCCCAGCATCGGGGTGGGGGTGGGGTGAGCATCTCAGCCTGGCAGATGGCTGTCCTGGGCTTGGTGAGATAGGAGGTTGGCACTCATAGGCCAGGAAACTCCTGGTCTCCTGGAAGGGATGTTTACATGGAAATGTCACAGGCAGGCGCTCAATAGGAGAAACAAATTTCTACTCCTGAGGTCTGTCTTAGATGGATACAGAAGCCTGAGGCTCTGTGGTTGGACAGCTCCAGCCATGCCCAGGTCAAAGGGTTACTCTGAGAGACACTAAAGAGACTGAGGCACATCTGAGTCCTGCTGGGTGCTTACCTGACCTGCCTGGTCTAAGAGCGTATGCCGGGCTCCCTGCATGGGGAAGTGAAGAAGGGCCAGGAGCTGAAGGCACCTGGAAGCACAGGATAAGTTCAAAACCAGCCTGAGCTATTATTGTGCTGTCTGAAAAACTAACAAAAGAAAAGACAGAAAAGAACACCGTGCCTGTTTATCTCAGAAAAAAAGCAGTTGTGTTCCTCATTTCTGCCTTTTAAAAAATTTTCATTTTTAATTGTGTGTGTGTGTGTGTGTGTGTTGGGGGTTGTGTACAGATGAGGAGGCCAGAGGTGGCAGGTCCTCCCTGTGCTGGGGTTACAGGTTGTTGTGAGCCACATGATGTGGATGCTGGTAATCAGACACTGTAAGAGTACCCTGAACCACAAGCCATGTCTCAGGCCCCTCTTCTGTGGGTTTTTAAGACAGGCTCTCACATAGCACAGGCTGGCTTTGAACTCCTCATGTAGCTAAGGTTGGCCTTGAACTCCAAATGCTCCTGCCTCCTCTCCTAAGTGCTGGGATTACAGGTGTTTATCATTGCAACTGGCTGTGTTTCTTAATTGAAATCCAATATATTTTGTCCACTTTTTTAATTTATTTGCTTATTTTATGTATATGAGTACACTGTAGCTGTCTTTAGACACACCAGAAGAGGGCGTGGGATCCCATTACAGATGGTTGTGAGCCACCATGGGGTTGCTGGGAATTGAACTCAGGACTTCTGGAAGAGCAGTGTTCTTAACCTCTCAGCCATCTCTCCAGCCCCATATTTTGTCCACTTTAAAGTCTGCAGTACATGATTTTTAGTACATTTTACAGTGTCATGCCACCATGGAATTTCTCATTCCAGAAAAATGTCATCTTCCAGAAGGAAACTGCCACTGAGCCGCCTGTCCACCCACAGGGTTTATCTGCCGCCTCTCCCTAGGGCCCTTGCACATGAGTCAAACTCTGCAGTGTGCAGTCTTGAGTGTCTGGCTTAGTTCACATAGCAGAGCGTCCACAGGGTTTGCCCATGTATGTAGCAGAGCATCCACAGGGCTTGCCCATGTACGTAGCAGAGCATCCACAGGGCTTGCCCATGGCTTGCTGGATTGTGCTGCATGGTCAGATCAGCCTGGTTTACAAGGCTGAAAGCTAGCCTGTGTGCTGACAGGTGTGGTGGCTACTGTGAGAGGACTGCTATTGTGCTTATGTCTGTATTTGCTTTGTTGTTTCTTTTTTACAGTCATGCCTCTGTGTGGGCGAGCCTGTGCTACTGTGGGGGGGGGATGTGTAGGTGTGTCAGTGTAGGTCAGTGGACAACCCCTAAGAATCAGTTCCCTTCTTTTCCCTTGTGGGTCTGGTGTGTTGAACTCAGGTCATTGGGCTTAGGGGAGAGCTCGGATGCACTGGAGGAGTACCACACTGCTTATCTGACAGCTGTGTCTCTCCTCATGCTCCCAGCAACGCACCAGGACACCAGCTTCTCCTCACTCTTATGATGCTGATCTCCATGCTTTTTATAATAGCCCTCCTACTATATGTGAAATCATAACTCATTGTGGCTTAAAAACATTTGTGTGTTTATGTGCCCGCATGTGCATGCATGGGACCGTATGTATGCCACTGTACACACATAGAGGCCAGAGGAAAAGTTGAAGGAGTCATTTTTTTTCCCTTTTACCATGTGAGTCCTGAGGACATCAGGTTTGGAGTTAGGAACCTTTATTCATTGAGTTATCTCTCTAGTCCCCAGAGAGAGGGAGAGAGAGCAAGAGCAAGCTATCAAATGTATGCTGTTTTGCTGGTGTGTATTCTGGGCACTGTGTGTGTGCAGAGAAGTCCTGGCAGCAGGAGTGTGTGTGGCGGGTAATGTAGCATCTATGTTTTAGAAACAGAGAAATGAGCAGTGGTGCTCAGTTGACCTCCTTCCTCAGCCTAGGGAATGGAACCACCTACATTTAGCATGGCTCTTACCCCAGTTATCATAGTCTAAGAAACTCTTAAACATATGCCCAGATGTTTGTCTCTTGTCAAGTTAACAGTTGATATTAACCATCCCGTCTAGTGTAGCTAATGCTTGCCCAGAGGATCCTGACTCTACTACAGGGGAGTGACTACACTGTTGTCCCAATTCAGATGAGAGAACTGGAGCCTAGAGAGCAAGTCTGTGACCGTGGGTACAGCTAAGGCACCAGGGCTCTGTCTTCCTGCTATATTGCTGGTGTCCAGGGCTGTGTCAGTGCTGGATCAACAGTGTATTGGGCGTTTTAAAGGGCTTGATTTCTGAGAACAACTTGTACCTAACATTACTCTTGCTGCTTGTCCTAATGATGTAGGAAACAGAGGGAATGGCTCCAGCAAGAGTGAGCAGATTCTGTCATCTTATTTCCACCTGCATAGCCTTCATTAATGTAAACTGGGTCCGTTCACACTTCAGGAAGAAGTGTGGTGCTGAACACTCATCTTTCCCAAGATTTAGTCACTGACGTGACCCTACCTGTCATATCACAGTGGATAAACGTTCTAGTTAACAGGCCACTTTTTGTTACATATTCTACCCGAGAAATCCTACCCTGTTTGTCATTCAGACAGTATTGCTTGCCTTTTATCCCCTCCAAAGCAAGGAACAAGGTCTCATGAATCTCCGGTTGGCCTCAAACTTAGCTTTCTGCTACCCTTCTGCACCCCAGCCACCACAGTCCACCAGTGTATATGAGAATGGGGCTGAGCTCAGGGCTTTAAGCATGAGACCACTCAGTTATAGCCCGGCCCTGTGCCCACATGCCTTGTTCTCTGCTGCTGTAATCAGTCAGCAGTCCAGAATATCCAGCTAAAGGGTTTGCAAGACTTGAGTAGGACAGGGTGGCAGTGACAGCCTGCTCTAGGCTCAGCCTGTGGCAGCTGGTGTTTGCAGAGGGCTTGCTATGCATTAAGGAGTCTCTGTGCCATATTGTATAGTATTTGCCATAGGCCTGGTGGTGCTGGCCTGGCCTCCAGCACTTGGGAGGTTGAGGAAGGAGTGTAGCAGATACGAGGCCTGGGCTATAGAGTGAGCCCAAGGCCAGCCCGTGCAAGTTAGTGAGACCCTGTCTCAGAATCCAAAGCAAGGAAAGGGTTTAGGTACAGCTCTGTGGTAGTACTCTTGCCTAACATGTGAGCCTGTAGGTTCAGTCCCCATAGTGCCGGGCAGAATAAAATAGAATAGAGTAAAAAGATACTTGATATCTTTGCTCAGGGCTCAGCGGACAGGCTGAGCCAGGAGCTAGGCTGTTGTCAGGTCCCACCTTCTCCTATCAGTGTTGTATAGTTGAGAACAGGGTGTGCCATCTCACAACCAGGGAGCCTTACTCCTTTGCCCAAGTGAGGCTCATGTGATTGCATCACCAGAAACTGTTAACTAACTCGCTTAGGTCACACAGCTGTTAGTGGTTGCTGTGTGTTGAATTGTACTTACCAAAACTCTCACTTCTGGTCCCTCCAAATGTGCCTGTATTTGCAAATAGACTGTTTACAGAGATGATCAAGCCGAAGTGAAGTGATTAGTGTGTGGCTGGAACCCACTGTGATGGGTATCCTTATGATAAAGGGCTTTGTTTTCTTGTTTTGTTTTTTGAGACAGAGTCTTATTATGTATTCCTGGCTGGCCTCAAATGTGCTGTACAGACCAGAATGCTCTCAAACTCATAGAGGTCCACCTGCCTCTGCCTCCCAAGCATGGGGATAAAGGTAAGTACTGCACAGAAGGGGGCTGAGGGGGTACATTAGAGCCATGTCTGGTAGATCAGGCCTAGGCAAGACGACAGCAGGTTAAGGGCTGTCTGGACTACAAAGAGTCCAGTGCCAGGCTGGGCAATTCAGTGAGACTTCAATCTGACAGAGTAGAGGGAGGTCGGGAGAGCTGTGGCTTGCCCACTGTGCTTGAGACTCTGGGCTCAGCCCCCAGTCCTGCAAAAAAAAGAAAAAAGGAGGAGGGGACTTAGACACAGATGTAGACATCATGAGTGACGAGACAGGGCTCAGGACAACGCACCTGCTGTCCAGGGAACGCCACCATGGACACGGCCGACTACCAGAGCTGCTGCGGGGAGCTTCTCAGGAGGAACCACTGTGCTGACACCTAAAGTGTCACCGACAGTGACTTCAGCTGCTTCCTGTTACAGACCATCATTTAAGCCACTCTGTGCATAGTTTACATTGTAGTGGATTCATCAAAGGATGTCATAATGGGCTGAACATGTCCAGTGCAGGGCTGTGGCAGCAACATAAAAGCCCTGTTCACGTGGCATAGGAGGCTTTACTACCAGGACGGTGACCAGTGTGATAGAGTCCTGCCTACTACGAAAGAAAGTTAAATGTGGGCAGTGGAGTGCAAGGGGGCAGTGACTGTTTTTAGACAGAGATGTCTCTCTTTTAACATGACATTTGGACAGAGGCCTGAGTGAGCAGACAGAGAGGCCATAAGTGATGCTGGCCGGAGTCCAAGGCAAAGTAATGGAATAGGTGTAGGCTGCTTTAGAAACAGAGTATTAGAGGAAAGAGGGACCCTAGTGACTCAGTCCTTTGGTTGTGGGGGGCAACTGGGTTTTTATAGGGGAGGAAAGGAGCAGAGCAGGAAGGCAGCTCCTGGACTTGGCTGACAAAGCTAACTATGGAGGTGTCCGACAGAGACCATCGGACATTCTGGAAGCTCCTGGACTAGGCTGACAAAGCTAACTAACTATGGAGGTGTCCGAAAGAGACCATCGGACATTCTGGTGTATCTGAATTTAAAGAGATTTCCTTTGGTAGTTAACATTTTAACCAGCTAGGAGGGACATCTCTATTGTAGCCTTAAAACAGGGTCTTGCTGTGTAGACCAGGCTGGCCTGATCTTGCAGTCCCCCTGCAGCAGCCTGAGGACTTTGTGCGGAGACCTGTGCTCAGGCTTTGGGGCAGAAGAGAATTTCGGGATGAAGCTGTATGCTGCAGGGGTGGAGACTGCTAAGAAAAGGTTTTAACACATATGTCAGCTGGGCATTAGGGAGAGAAAGAGGGCCCCGAGGAACAGGACAGTTGGCACCCAGGGGTGGGTGAGCTTCTTAGGAGAGTTGCATTCACGAGTCTTGGTGACGATTGTGTGTATGATTTGGTAGCTTTTGAAGTTAGATGGCTCCACAGGTTTCTAAGGAGCTGCTCTTTTTATTTTTCCTTTTTAGGAAATGGGATCCGAGGGTGGTTCCTGAGGTGTATAGGACAGGATTTCGGGGTGATAAGACAAAAATCCAAGGTCACAGGAATGCAAGGAGTCCTTACTGCGGTGAGACACGCGTGGGACATGAGCAAGCTTCACAGTTCAGTTTGTAAGAGTTTCAGTTATAGGTTTTGCAGTTAAGGGGAGTAAGAGTAAATTCAGGGTTGTGTTCACTCTAGCATTAAGTGTGAGTCAATGCCATTTTGTCATTCTTACAGGAAACTCTCCGTGAAAGGAGAAAACTGTCCTAGGTAGGCAACCTCCATAGTGAACTTAGTTGTGTCAAAATTCTATCCAACTGGCTCAAGACTGAAGCCAGACTCTGAGGTGGGGGCTCCTTCCCCTTCCCATGCCCCTCTTTTCATTTTCCTTGTCTTCTGTCCTGTCTCATAAGGACTCCAGTAAGACTACTGGGCTAAGTGTACCCCAAAGGGTCTCATTGGTACCCTAAGTACCTTTGAAAGGATCTGTCTCCTCATGCAGTCCATTTGAAGGGGTTGGGTGTTAGGACTCTGCTCAGACAGTGATTAGTAGGTCTACAGTCCAGATGACTGAGCACAAAAGCTCAGTCCAGGTGGTTTTTCTCACCCACCAATGGAGACTAGTGTTATTTCTTCAAGCCTTTTCACTGTCTAGGAGCCTTGTGGAAACCTTTGCCTGTGTAGTCACTCTGAGGACTTGCTGGTCTGGCAGTGACTTAGGTGACTTAGGGCAGGCTCCACTGCTGTCTGCAGGCAGCCTTCCTGATGACTTGAGTCCTGGCTGCAACACCTCAGAACTCCACACCCACTTGTTTAAGAAGGGATGACACTGTGGGGCATCCTCCAAGTGTGTATGAGTATCCTCACAGTGTGCGGTCTCTCTTTCCAGCCCTGACCAGCTAACCCAGCATTCCTCACCCCCACTGCCCAGCCCTAATAAGGAAGGGGACCAGATGCCCCTTCCAGCCATACGACACTGGGCTGTCTCTCTCTTCACCCCCAGTTCTCCATTGTTAGCATGTGGCACCTTGGTTTGGAGCTGCGGTTTTAACTCTGCACTGGTAGTGATCAGCTCGAACCCCTGTAGTTGCTCAGTTCTGGTGTGTTTGCCCAGTCCTGGGTTTGGATGATGCCACGGCCCGTACCCTGGATGATGAGGGCCTTGCTGACTCAGTTGCCCAGTACGAGCCACTCAAACGTGACAAGGTCAAGGTGGATCTTTTTGGGATAAGCCTTCTGTCTGTACGGGAGTCTGCTGCACTTTTGATATTCTGTAACCAGGATAGTCTTATTTGTTTTGTGTTTGAGCGAAAGAATTTGTAGTTCATCCTTTCCAGTCTGCTGGAGAGATAGACGTTGACCAAGTTCACCCAGTTACCTCTCCAGTGACCAGTGACCAAAGGCTAGTAGCATGTCATCTAGCAGAATGGCGTTCACAGTGCAGGAAGCAGCTAGTGACCCGTTACATCTGTCGCTCTGCTGGAGACTCAACCCCCAGTGACTCTGGAGAAAGTGTTATTAGTAGACAATTTGATGAGGTCATAGGGTGAGCACTTATCTGATAGGACTGTGCCCTTGAAAGGAAAAAAAAAGGCGACCTCCCTCTGTCTACCCTCCAAGCACCCACATCGAGACACAGCCAGAAGGCACTTCTCTGCAAGCCTCGAAGAGACCTGAGCCAGCTGTCCCTGGATCTTGGCCTCTGGTACTGTGAGGTAAATCTGTGTTGTTTAAAGCACACAGTGTATGGTATTTTTTAAAGGCAGCCAAAGAGACTAATGCAGAAGGGTCGGAGTTAAACCTGCTGCTTTTCAACCCATACAACTGTTTGAACATGAGCACCAACCTTCAAGCTGCCATGGAGTCTAATTATAGGCGTTCCTATTTGTCCTTTTTAGGGGGCCCACCCCTGCCACGCTTTATTGACTCAGTAATCTTAACATCATTATACCATCCCGAGTCCTCACAAAGACTGCCACTGAGCCGCAACACCAACACTGTACAAATTAAGTGTGATTTGATGGGTTTGCCATGTATACAACCCCTTGAGACCCTCACCACCATCAAGACTGTGTCTGTCCCCTCCACAGGTTCCCTCCTGGTATATTTCACATCCACATCTCCAGACAACTGTCTGTCACTGTAAGTGAGTTTGCTTTTCAAGAAGCTTTGTATAAACAGAGTCAGGTGTGGTGGTAAAGGCTTGTACTCCCAGCAGCTGGGCGATAGATGTAGGAGTTCAAGTCCAGCCTCGGCTACATAGTTTTAGGGTTAGACTGGGCTACCTAAGACTTCCCTCAAAGTTAACTGAACGAAGCCTTGTATAAATGGGCTCATCCCCTGTTCCCCTTGCTCTGGCCTTTCTCACCCAGGCTATTCTGAAGGTCAGCCGAGAGGTAGATACTGATGATTCATGTACCGCTGAGTGAGGTACAGAGATAAACTGGATCAATTTCCTGCTAATGGACAGTTGAGGTCCTTCCAGTGGATATCTGTTCTATTTATTTTTTTAAATGATTGTTTCTGTGTCTATGTGAGGATCCCCTGGAACTGGAGTCACAGACAGTTGTGAGCTGCCATGTGGGTGCTGGGTCCTCTGGAGAAACAGCCAGTGCTCTTAACCACTGAGCCATCTCTCCAGCCTGTGTCTTAATTTTGTGAAGACTGTGTGTGTGTGTGTGTGTGTGTGTGTGTGTGTATGTGTGCAAGCACATG
>NW_022196894.1:91700927-91704783 GCF_008632895.1 Mastomys coucha
ACCCTTGTGTGTGTGTGTGTGTGTGTGTGTGTGTGTGCAGGTACATGTACCTGGGCTTGTGTGAAGGACAGAGATGGAGCTGGAATGGCCTGGGGTTACAGGCTCGTTCATGCTGAGCTCCCTATCCTCCTGCCCTGAGGATTGTACCGCAAGTGCTCGCTCGCCCCCACAGTTAGTGTCTTTGGAGGCCACAGCTTGCCAGCATGATGATGCTCCATTCTACATCCTGCCATGTATGGGAGCTGCAGCCCTTTCCTGCCTTCCATACTTGGTGTAGGCAGACTTGAGCCACTATTCAGAGGGAAGGGAGGAGAAGTTCATTGTGACTGTTGCATTTCCCACATGATAGACGATTAGAATATTAACATGGGTCACTGTAAATTTATTTTAATCTCATGGACATAAAACACAAAGGCAGTTGGAAGAGCCTTCCTTGTTGTATATGGTAACAGATAATTGGAAGTAGCTCCCGTCAGTCAGGGAGTGCCTCAAAGTAAATCATGATGTGACAGTAAAATGGCTTATGTGCCCTTCAGATGACGGAGACCTGTGGTCTCTCAGGAGAATGTACTCATGATAAAGTGAAGGGACAGAAAAACAAAGTGCCAGTTTCTACAAAGCTCTTTCAGTCCTGCATGTATGTGCACACATGTGCATGCACACATGTGTGCATGTAAGTGCAGGCACCTGCAAGAGGTCGTTAGATCTCTTGGAACTGATGTTCCCAGCAGTTATGAGCTGCCCAACATGGACGCTGGGAACAGAACTCAGGTCCTCTGTAAGAACAGAACAAGCTCCTAGCTGCTGGGCATCTCTCCAGCACATTCAGTAAGCTTTAATGGTACATATTCCCTCCACTTACATCTTCCAGGTACACTGAACAATGTGCCCTGGCTGAGCAAATGGCCCAACAAGCCTTTACTGTGGGAGAACAGGCAGGTGATGTCATTAGGCAGGACCCGTCACACAGTGATTCTAGTGCAGGGCCCCTGGTGTTTCTCACTGACTCGCCCCTGACCCCTCCTCCAATGTTTGCTCCTTTGTGACTGCCTCATTTTAATTAGCTGATCAGTATGTGAAGTGTTGGGCTGGAGAGATGGCTCGACATTTAAGAGTACACAGTGTTCTTGCTTCAGAGGATGAAAGTTCAGTTCCCAGCACCTACACAGGCATCTCATAACCACAGCTCCAACTCCAGGGGACCCAGTATCCCTGGGCTTTGTAGACACCTATAATCACATGTGTCTACCCACACATATACATGATTTTTATAATAAAATAAGCTCTTAAAAGTGTGTGTGTGTGTGTTTGTGAAGGCTAGGCAGTGTGCTTCTTTTTATGCATATGGCAGACCCTTTCTTCCTAGTGCTTCTGGTGACTCCCCAGCTAGGTGCCTTGGTGTGATGGAGACAGTCTGATTGGATTGCTGGGGAAGGCAGGAACACTGAGTTCAATGCAGACTCCTCACTTCTGGGTGTGGAGTGAGACCCCTGCTGTGTACAGAGGTCGGTGAGAGTGTGTTCTGAGGTAGCCGAGGCATAACATTCTGGTTCTCAGATTTAATCCTCCATTTTCAGTGGCACAGATTACTTCAGATGTGACCTTGTGACTTCTTGGCCCGCTGAGAAGTGGTAGGAAGGCTGCAGGCCAACTTCAGAAAGGGATTTCCTCTCCTACAAAGATATAAAAGGACCAAGCACTTACTGTGTAGTTATTTTTGTTCCACTGAGAATGGGCAGTTTTTGTTGTGGTATTCTTTGTATTTGTGTAAGAATTTAATGCCTAAGCCTGGGGCAGATATCCTAGCCCTTGACAGGAAAAGATAAGTTAAGAGTCAAGTCACTCTTGTGCTCGGTCTCTCAAAAACCTGTGTCTTTTGAGGTGTCTTTTCCCTTGCATAAGCCACAGACAGAATCCTGCTCCTCTGCATGGGAGAGCCTCAGTAGTAGGTATCTGGGGTGGTCTGTTCTGTGCACTGCAAGATGTTTGCTAACTTCCTGGCCTCTTGTCCACTATATACCAGTATACCCTCTCCCCTCATCTGCCCCCAAGTAGAAAAGGTCATAAATGTCTCCAGAGATCCCTGAATGTCCCCGAGGGGCAGCATTGCCCTAGACTTCTGGTTTTATAAGTTACATTACGTTTTCTTGATTTAAAATGTCCTGGTTGGATAGTCTGTCCATACAGCTAAGTGTGTCCAGCCAGCCCTACTTTTTCACCTCATCCAAGCGGGAGCCTCGGCCTGTGCAGAATGGAGCTGAGGGTAGAGCTGAGTTTGCCTGCTACATGCCAGGCCAGGTTCTGTGCCCACCCCCTCCTCTCCACCCCTCCCAGTGTGGCCAAAGGGGAAAGGCAGGGGTGAGGCTCACGGAGAGTATGGCTCAGGGGCAGAGGCCTTGCCTAGAACGTCAGCAGTCAAACCTGGGTTCAAACCTCCACATAAAAAAGTGAAACAAGTAAACCTTCCTGTGACTCTAGAAAATAAAAAGGTACAGAGTGCCTGTGACCAACCCCTGGACTTTGCAGTAAGTTGCAGCTGGCTCCTGGCCCGGTAGGCTGGATGGGGGCCAGGGCTTTTCCTGAGTCCCTGCAGCAGCTAAGCACAGAGCCTTGTTGTGTTTCTGAGGACCCATGTTCTTCCAGTGCCCTGTATGCCAGCTACAGTGTCCTGCTCTTTGTCCTGAATGTCTCAGCAAGAACAGAGCTGGGGCCTTTGCTCTGCATGAGCAAGCCAGGCTCACCTGACGTCATCGTCCTCTTCAGCACACCCTACTGCGTACTGGTACTGCCTCTACCGCCCAGCCACCAAGAGCTTTTCCAGAACAGACTCCTGACCCCATGCAGACTGCTTGTGTCTGAACCGGGAAAGCAGACAGCAGAGAGAAGGGAGACCAGGACAGGATCAAACTAGACCAAAGCTGATGAAATCAAGTCCCCCGTGTATCCACGGAGAGCTATGACCTTCACTCCAGTCTGGGACTCTCAGTTACATCCCTTGACATTCCTGCCCGCACCTTGTGTGCAGCTGCAGAGCTCTCTGGAAGGTAGTGTGGGGGAAGGGCTGACACTCAGTCGCACTGGCAGAGCCAGCTGCATTCTCCTGTGTGACTTCCCTAGAACACTGTTCTACCGTCTGCAGTGCTTTGCGGACTAGTGCCTATTTAGGATCTGTAACAGCTCTGTCCCCTGGGGATTCTTTTCCTCCTCTCCTGGCTCAGGCCTTGACAAATTGATCCAAGTAAGCTTTGCTGCCAGGCTGTCACACATGTCATTTGTGTGTAGATGTCAGTATGTTTAAAAAGAAAAATGGCGACTCCGGATGCCACGCTAGAAGCATGCCTCCAGTTGTTCTCCAGCATGCGGCATGTGGTTCTTCATTCTTAAATACTTCCCAGTTGTCAGCATCGCATGTAGTGCAAGCTTTAGGCAGGCTTCTCGCCACACCTTCCCTCCCAATTTCTTCCTTTCTGGTGGAACTCCGAGGTCTAGCTTCTGCCTGGCATGGCAGTCAGTTCTGAGTCTAACAGCAGACCTTTTGTATTTAGTGAAGTCCATGTCCCCTGCTGGCTGTCAAGTGGCCAGAGTGTGAGGTGCTGTTGGAAAGAATAGAACCCAAGTCTAGAAAAGTAGGAGAGGCCTGCAGAGCACCAGAGCTGCTCCAAGCCCCTCTGTGCGGAGGCAAGGAAAATGAGGTTAATTTCAGAGGGCGGAGTTAAAAAAATGTTAACAGGAGCAGGGAGGCAGCTCTGGCTGGAAAGTGTCTGGTGTATGTATAAGTCTCGGGGCCTAGGTGGATCCCTAGACCCATGGAAATGGGCATGCCTGTAGTCCCGGGTGGATCCCTAGAACCATGGAA
>NW_022196894.1:91706918-91708918 GCF_008632895.1 Mastomys coucha
AATGGACATGCCTGTAGTCCCAGGTGGATCCCTAGACCCATGGAAATGGGCATGCCTGTAGTCCCAGGACTGAGGAGGCTCACTGGCCAGCCAGTCTAGCTACATCTGAGTTCCAAGTTCAGTAAGAGACTTTATCCCAGCAGATAGGGTGGAAGGTGATAGAGGAAACACCTGACTCTGGTTGCACACATGCATGTAAGCCACACACACACTCGGAGAGGAATCCAATAAACTCCGAAAGGGAAGGCAGTGTGTGTCATGTTGCCGCTTGAGCTCAGTGTGATTCTTGTCTACCTGGGAGACACACCTGTAATCCCACACTCAGAAGACTGAGGCAGAAGGATCGTGGTGAGATCTTGTCTCAGAAATTATAAATGTTTTCTATCCTGGCACATCGATTCCTGTGTCATCATAACCAAGAGATTGGGATGCCCCGTATAGTTTAAGACTTTGTTACTAGTGATACATGTGTGTGTGCATGCATGTGCATGTGAGTGTGGGGGGGTGTTTTAGTGTGGGAGAGATATGTGTGAAGGGGTATACCAGTATGTGCATGTGTGTCTTTGTATGTGTGAAATGTCACCGTGTATTGTATGCTGGTGATCCTATATAGAATGTGTGCATATGTAGAGGGTAACCTGTGTGTGCATGTACACGTGCAGAGGTGTATATATGTGTGTGTAGGTTGTCTGTGTGTGTGTGTACGTGTGCCTGCACACTGTGTGAAGTGAGATGGAGACTGTGTGTCTCAGCTCCTTTCAGTGTTTAGCACCCATGAGCAGCTGCTGACTAGAAAGCAGCACATTCTGTGTGATGAAAAGCCTGGGGGCACCCAGGTAGCCTGGGACACCCTGGCAGCCAGCGAGAGGAGGAGCCCGACTCAGACAGTCTGGGTAGTGTAGACCCTGGCGTTTCTGTGGCTTCCTGAACTCTTTATGGGAGCATTCTTTTCCTGACAGAACCCTCTCTGGGTTGATAAAAGATGTTGCCTCTGTGCCCAGCCAGCAGCTGGGCTTGACCCCTGGGCCTGGCCTGTACCAGCCCCTTCCCTTCATCTCTGTCTCTACTTTTGTGACTGTTTTAGTCCAAATCCTTAGTCCGGGGATACTCGCCACCCAGCAACAGCTGAGGAAGCCCTAGCTGATAGTAGCTAGAATGAACCCCTCTGGCTTTGAATTCATGGCAGTCCTCCTGCCTCTGCCTTGAGAGTGCTAGGATTATAGGCCTGAGTCACTGTGGGTGATTTAAGAAAAATATTCATTCAATCACTCACTCACTCACTCACTCACTCACTCACTCATTTATTTATTGGTTTTGTTTTTTGAAGCCAGGGTTTCCCGGCTGTCCTGGAACTCACCAGACTAGCCTCAAACTCACAGAGATCTGCCTGTCTCTGCATTCCCAAGTATTTTAGTTAGTTAGTTAGTTGTGTGTGTGTGTGTGTGTGTGTGTGTGTGTGTGTGTGTGTGTGACAGTGACACAGAGCTTCTCTGTGTAGGCATGGTTATCCTGGAACTCACTCTGTAGACCAGGCTGGCTTCAAATTCAAGGATCTGCCTGTCTCTGCCTCCCAAGTGCTGGGACTAAGGACATGTGCCACCATGTCTGGCTTAAGAACTTTAAAAAAGAAAATCTTATTCTTCTAATATATGTCGCTACTTGAGATGACTGGTTGACTTAACCTGTACAGGTCCTTGCCAGCAGCTTTACCAGGCGAGGATGGCGGCCGTGGGTCTTGGAAGCCTCATTGTGAGCTGACTCAACCTGGCATCACTGGGTTAGAGTTCACCAAGGGAGTGCAGTGTGTGCTGTTCATCCTGTGACCTTTTGAGAAGGAAGCTTCTCGTTTACACAGAGGCTGAAACTATGTCACTCTCCAGTGACACTCTGGAGTCTCACTGCTTACCTATGGGGTCTCAGCACCCTGCAGTAGGTCTCCTTACCTATGGGGTCTCAGCACCCTGCAGTGGGTCTCCTTACCTATGGGGTCTCAGCACCCT